>NC_132851.1:32228787-32531818 GCF_048164855.1 Canis lupus baileyi | reverse complement strand
ACTCAGCATCACCTTGTCCTATCATTGGCTTCAAATCTTTTGATTATTGTGTTATTGTTGGGTTGTTTTTTTTTTGTCTACATACGTTTCCTATTTCTACCATTATCTCTTGGGGCACAGCTCCGCTCCACGTGTCTGCGGAGGAGGCCTCATGGGTCTTTTAGGAGCTGCCCTCACGTTGCCATGTAGGCCCCAGAGGACCATTCAGAGTCGCTGAAATCGATATTGAAGGGGACCTGGTTGATTCGGGGGGGCCGGGTGGGTGGGTGGCGGTGGGTTCTCAAACTGAAAGCATAAACAGAGAAAGAAGATACAGACTTCTTTCTTTCCCAGGGCTTTTTTCTGTGTTCAGAGTCTTACGTGTTGCGTTAGTGAAGATGCTTTGGGCAACAAGTAATAGAAACCATGACTCACGCTGGCTTTGCAGCAGGGCTGACCGGCTCTCATGCCCGGAGCCCTGAGGGAGGGGAGCAGCGGGGCCCACCCGCCGAGTGGTTCAGCAATGTCAAAAAATACCTGGACTCCTGCCTTCGCCTCCTTCACGCACAGGGTCAGCTTCCGGCCAGTGGTGACTTTCCTTGGGGTGGACTCCTGTGTGCTGCGAGCAGCAGAGGCTATTTCTCCCTCATTCACAACCCAGGAGAGGATGGAAACCCAGCATGGAGCCCAAGTGCAGCCCTTGGGCTCTCGGCCGTATTAGCTCAAGCAGAGGAACAGTCATTAGCGACCTTTCCCGCACCAAGTGACCAAAGGCTGGTTTCCTGAACCAGGTTTATACTTTACATGCCATTGTATCCAACAATCGGAACAATCGGACGTGCCTCTTGGACGTGCCCTAATAAATGTCTGCAATCACATGGATAATTACTTAGCATTACTTCATTTTTTTTTTTTTGAGCCCAACACGAGGCTTGAACTTATGACCCTGAGATCAAGACCTGAGCTGAGATCAAGAGTCGGCTGCCCCACTGACTGAGCCAGCCAGGCGCCCCCAACGTTACCTTATTCTATAGGCTAGGAACCTGGAGCGCTGTGAGCTGCTGAAGTTACTGAAGAGTAAGGGGTAACGTTGAGATTTGAACCCAGATCTGGCTGCACTGGACACTCCTGAGAATCTCCAGAGCTTCCGTGGGAAGACAGTTTGCCCCCCTTGAGAGTGTTCCCTTTATTTTATTTTTTAAAAATATTTATTTGTTTATTCATGAGAAACACAGAGAGAGAGAGAGGCAGAGACACAGGCAGAGGGAGAAGCAGGCTCCATGCAGGGAGCCCCACGTGGGACTCGATTCTGGGTCTCCAGGATCACTCCCTGGGCCGAAGGCAGGTGTTCAACCGCTGAGCCCCCCAGGGGTCCCGAGAGTGTTCCCTTTAAAGGCTGCCTGTGTCCTCTAGGAGCAGGAGACACCTTATACAAATACCCTAATTAACAAGAAGACGTGTCTCATTTGTCAGTGGGAAAGGTCTCCGAGCCACACAGTTACGGAGCTGAACGGAGGCCAAGACATCGGTACGATTTCGGGTCTGATTGGTTTCTCCCCGTCCAGGTCGGTGACTCAGTTCTTCATTTTCCCAAATCTGTTTGGCTGTGGAGCGCGCTTGGCCCATTAGAGACCCATTTTGGTGGGACGGTATTTTTGATAACCACACAAAATCCCTCTGAGCCCACTGTGCACTAGCAGGTGAGGCCGGGCACGCGTGTCGCTTGGGTACCTGCGCTTTGCGGGGCACTTTGCATGTGCAATCAGCTGTCGGACAGGAGGACTCCCTGTCCCTCGGGGTCTGGGCAAACTTGTGTTGAACCTCCATCCATCAGCTGTGGAAATCTAAGGGTCTGTAAATTCCGGCCTGCGACCCCGGGGTCCCCAGGTGTTGAGTCCCTCCCACCATGTCAACCCTAATGTGCAACTTCTCCCCTTTCGGCTTCCACTGCAAAACCCAAGCAAAGCGTTTATGAGCATTGGAGGGATGAGGTAGGGGTGTGGTTTGTGCTCTAACGGCTCTCAAACTCCGGTGCGAATCCGAAGCTCCAGAAGAACTAACATCACAGAACCTGAGCTCCATGAAGAAGGATATGGTTTGGACTTTCGGAAAAAGAACCCTTGTATTTTTTTCTT
The DNA here is from genome assembly GCF_048164855.1 of Canis lupus baileyi. Classification (NCBI taxonomy): domain Eukaryota; kingdom Metazoa; phylum Chordata; class Mammalia; order Carnivora; family Canidae; genus Canis; species Canis lupus. The sequence continues at coordinate 32,529,704 of NC_132851.1, read as the reverse complement.
AAAGATTTTATTTATTTATTCATGAGACACACACAGAGAGAGGCAGAGACACAGGCAGAGGGAGAAGCAGGCTCCACGCAGGGAGCCTGATGTGGGACTCGATCCCGGGACTCCAGGGTCATGCCCTGAGCCAAAGGCAGATGCTCAACCACTGAGCCACCCAGGTGCCCTGAGACCCCTTATATTATAGGAACAGAATCCTTTATGGGGGTGGAGGGGAAGAGGTATTCTGGGTTTTTAAGGGTCCCTCTGGCCACTCCATCACCCTTCTCATTTCATTTTTTCTTTTTTTCCCTCTTTTCTTTTCTTTCTTTTCTTTTCTTTTTTCTTTTCTTTTTTTCCTTTTCTTTTCTTTTTTTCCTTTTCTTTTCTTTCTTTCTTTTCTTCTTTCTTTCTTTCTTTCTTTTTCTTTCTTTTCTTTTTTCTTTTTTCTTTCTTCTTTTCTTATTTTTCTTTTCTTTCTTTTTTTTTCCTGCTCTTTTCCCCTTAAGAAAAAGAATAAAAACTCTCAACTCCCCATTTACTGCCAGGAGCTTTATGGGCCGCTTTACAGAGGGGGAAGCGGGCTCTGAGAAGTTGCGTTCTGTATGCAAGGCCTCCTCACCAGGCCAGCGAACGCTGCATCCGGGTGTTGAATCGGGCCTTGCCTGACTCCAGAACCTACGCATTTTCTGTTGTAAGAGAGCAGCCAGGACCAGAGATAAGAAAGCCCAGCAGAACATTCCGGGTGCTAACGCCTGCCCGGGATCCTCACCCCCGGGGCAGGACGAGGAAGTCTGACGGGAGAGGGGAAGCGCGGGGAGGCTCGTGTTCAGAGCTCACTCCGCTTGGGAGCCCGGAGCCCTGAGCCTGCTTGGCTGCCAGCCAGCTGCTACAGACATTAGAGAGTCACTACCCCGCCCCATGCCTCAGTTTCCACTCTTTCAGCACAACTTCCTGTTTGCCCCCCTTGGTGCCTTCAGCCCCATGCACCTGCTCTCAACCTCCCTGAAGGAACAACCCCTTTCCCCCTGGGCTCTCAGAGCCCTGCTGGCCTTACATACCTCCTGGCAGGCTCCAGACTCCTTATTTGAACATGTAAACCGTGTCCCTCTCAGTGCCCGATCCCCTCGCCTTCTATTCGTTCCTTACCCCCCACGCAGCCCCAAACAGGATTGACGTGGCCACCTGTCATCCCAGCCCGAGTGCGTCCCGAGTGCACACCGTCCTCTCTTACGCTGCGGTCCTACAGGCAGGTGCTTTCTGCAGAGATGTTTCCCTTGTGCCTCTTGTTTAGCTCTGCGTCCCCTGCTCCTGAACATTACACCCAGCGCGGGGCCTTCCTGCTGGAGGCAGGTGCCCCCCCACCATGGCTGCACTTTAACCAAGAGCTTTGGTTGTCACCTCCCAGCATGTGCCCCTCAGGCTCAGGGGCTGTATTTCTGCTGGCTTTTTCTAAGGTGTGCACCTGAGGTGTCCTCTCCTGCTCCCTCCTGTAGATCTGCCTGCTTTTTGCAGCCCCTCTCCCATTTTGGAATTTGGAGTTTTTGTGTTTCTTGGTTTTAGGATGCAAAACTCCCAGTATTAGGGCCCCTGGGGTGGGGGGGCTCAGTTGGTTGCATGTCTGACTCTTGATTGCAGCTCAGGTCATGATCTCAGGGTTGTGAAATCAAGCCCTGCCTCAGGCTCTGCGCTGGGCATGGAGCCTGCTTAAGATTCTCTCTCCCTCTCTGTCTGCCCCTCCCCGCCAAAAAACTAACAAAACCTCACATTATTCCTGTGTCTCGCAGTGTCCTGTCTGCTTTCATCCCAGCCTACCTCTAGCCTCATCTGCTCACCTGCTGCTCCCATTGACGTTCTATGTGTCACACACACTGGACCTCTTTATATTCCTCTGATGTTCCAAGAAAGCACCATGTTCCCTCCCACCCCAGGGCCTTTGCACATGCTGCTCTCTCTGCCCGGAATGCTCTTTCTTGCTCTCTTGCTTAACTCCTGCTGTGTCTCATGTCTCAGCTTAGTTATGCTTCTTCACAGAAGCCTTCCCTGACGTTTTTGCCTCGATCAGAAGCTCCAACAACTCTACACCCTCTTGGGACCTTCTTTCTTCATCGAACTCATGAGGGATGTAATTTTGCATTCATCTGTCATTGCTACTTCATGTGTGCCTCCCCATTTGGGGATAGACTATGTGGCTCACTGCTCTATCTCAGTTTCTGCCAGTATGTCGTTCATTGTAAGGACTCAACAAGTATTTGTTGAAAGAAAGACAAAAAAAAAAAAAAAAAAAAAAAGAGGAAAGAAAGTCAGGAGAGAAGGAAGCAAAGCCAGGTAAATGGGTCACCCATGTTACAGTTAGTGACGAGTTGAACTGGGACATGCCCCTGGGTCCTCGGCATCCAGAGCTCTTGTTCTTTCCTTTCCATAACAGCCACAACCCAGCTCCCAGCAGTTTGGGTCTCGGGCCCAGGCTCTGTCTGCCTTGTCTTCAGGACCTGCTCCCTTCCCTGTGGCTTCTCCAGATGGTCCGTGAGAACGTCTCTGGTCCTATTTATACCCTGCATTTTCCTTTTCATCATTTTTACTGTAGATGACACTTGATTTAATCATTTTAATCAAGGAATTAATGGCATTTGTTCCCCTAGGCAGTTTTTAAGGAAAGGGTGTGACTTTCTGAACATAAAATAGGTGATAGAAGGGTGCGCTCAGTCTTGTGCCTGGGGCAGTGGCTTCCCTGCTCCCCACCGCGTCCAGCTGAAATGGTATTTCTATTCACCCCCAGCTCTGCTGGCTTTTGGGAGCTTAGGTGTCTGGGTTACTTGTGTTATTATTGAATATGGCAACGGTGACTCGATGGGCCTATTCTCTGCCAGAACGCACTCGCTCATTCATTCGGCTGCGTGCAGGGATAAAACAGTCTGGGTTGAGCAGTGGTCCTGCCTCTCACCCCCCAGTCTCAGAGAGAGGCAGTGTTCCACAACCTCTGGATTTTTCTCTATCACCTGCGAGCACTGTGACCTTGAGCAGGTGACTTGACTCTTTGACCCTCAGTTCCCTCCTCTGTCAACTGGGTTAATAATGTCTAGCTCTGGGAGGCATTGTGATGAGGGCATGGATGCTGCTCTGGACCGAATGTTGGTGTCCCTCACCCCTCAATTCATATCTTGAAATCCTAACTCCTAATAAGATGGCATTTGGAGGTGGAGCCTTTGGGGGCATTAGGTCACGAGGGCAGATTCCTCATGGTGGCATTAGCGTCCTTATAGAATAGACCCCAGAGAGCTCCCTGGCCCTTTCCTCCACGTGGCGACCCAGCAAGAAGGTGGCCATCTGGGAACCAGGAAGCGGGTCTCACCAGACACCGGGTCTGCTGGACTCCCCACCCTCCATGGGTGTGAGAAATATAGTTCTGGAGTTTCTAAGCCCCCCAGCTGATGATGTTTTATTATAGCAGCCCAAGGTGACCAAGACAGGGAGCAAGGGTGTGGCGTGCCTGCCCCAATGCTTGGCTCAAATAATGAATTTAAAGCATTTCCTGTATGTCATTCTCAAAAAAGGTGCATGTGATATGTCATAGTGGTGGTGGGGGAGGTCATTGAGAGGATATGAACACCGGTTGACCCATGAGCTAGACTTGGGTGATCGGAGGCCCCTCGCCCCTTCCCCTGTCCTTGGAATGTGCATTCTGCTTGCCTTCCCTGCTCCAGAAACTTCCCCAAGGACACAGCCTTGGGACAGTGATGTGATGCTAAGACTAACTGGATGAGTGACTTGGCTGAATCACATTAAGGCCTCTCTGTAGACTTAAGGCTTGGCAGGCCGGTGTGGAGACCTCCTCGCCTTGTGGTGCCCAAAGCAAGCCTCAAGGGCAGTTCCCTTGCTTATCCTACCTGCCACCTACCGTTCAGGAGTGGCCCCCCTCTTCCTATGGTCTCTCCCTGCCCTCTGGGGCCAGGGGCCAGAATCAGGTCATCACACTCAGGAAGCCCCCAAGGAGGTTGGCAACCCACACGGGGCCTATGTCACTCACCAGCTAGGTGACCATGGGCATTTATCCCACATGTGCCTCAGTGTTCTCATTTGTGTAGCGCACTTATAATTCCCATTTTTGATCAAAGTTAGTACGAGGTGATGGAATCAGGGGAAAGTGGTGAAATGTTTTTGAAATGTGCATTCTAGAAGCGGCTGCCTCTTTTCAGCAGTGCGTGGTGGTTTCTGGAGATACCTGATTGGTTTGGCTAATTACACAAAAGTGTTTTCCAAAGCCCTTTTGAATGACATCCCCGACGCAATAAAAGTACACATTCTATTGTAATTCAACCCAAGGAACTTTTACTGATTGCATGGTATGTCTCAGACACATTTGTGTGCTTTGTATTCCTTAAAACAAAAATCAATAAACGGCCCATGGAGCATTAAGTAGGGATTAGATGCGGAGAAATCACACTTCTATTTTATTTTATTTTATTTTTTTTCATTTTTTAAATAAATTTTTTTATAAATTTATTTTTTTTTGGTGTTCAATTTGCCAACATATAGCATAACACCCAGTGCTCATCCCATCAAGTGCCCCCCTCAGTGCCCGTCACCCAGTCACCCCCACCCCCCACCCACCTCCCTTTCTACCACCCCTAGTTCATTTCCTAGAGTTAGGAGTCTCTCATGTTCTGTCTCCCTTCTATTTTATAAAGGACTTTAAAGTGTCCCCAGTACCCCATAACAAGCTGCCGCTGGAGAACATCACCCATCACTTGAACTCTGGAAGGTCTTGGGGGTGGCCCTGCCTTAACATGACCGTTGGCTTCTGGAACATTGCTTTGCTGCCTTTACTTCCAGGATAAGTCCCTCACCTTTGGCCGCTCATCACTCTTTCCTCCCACATAAGGAAGCACTCAGGTTATTTCTGAGAGGCCCCAAAGTTCTCAGGGACTGTTCTTGCACGTTACTCTCTCCATCAGCAGAGCCTTCTGGGACGATACGCAAGCTTCTGTCATGGGCAGGGTGTTCTTGTGCCTTCTGGATGCCTGTGTGGCACCATGGCTCTCCCAGAACCACACTGAGTGTGGGCTTTATTCCGGCCAGGCTGACTCAGTCCTTCATCGGCGATGAGCTGGTGGGACTGGCCACGCTGCTCCTTTATGTGTACTTGTTTTACAAGTAAGGAAACAGGTCCGGATTGGCCAGGTGACTTGCCGTCATCTGCTCCCTTAGTCAGGAGCCAAGCTGGGGTCTAGGCTTATCTTGTATCACACCCAGTAGTTCAGCCAAATAAATTCAGCCTCTTCCTGGAATGCCACCGTTGTCTCAAAGGCCGAGTGTGCACGTGTGCATGGAGCATTCCAGAAGCCACTGCCTCCATGCATGGGTTCCTGCGACCCCGGCCTGTATCATCCCCATTTCCGCGTGCGCCTCCACAGCCTGGATGGCCCACTGGTTCTGTTAGCGCTTTCCATTTTTTTTTTTTTTTTTTTTTTTTTTGTTAGCGCTTTCCTAGTTGGAAGGCATGGAGGATGTGATCCTGCTTGATTCCACTTTTATTAAAACCCTAATCCCAGGGTTTGTTCCTGACAGTTCCAGCCTATGTGTGAGGCTGGGGCAGAGAAATCCGCAATCGGTTCTAAGTTTGCAACAAACGTGTCAGACAGAGCCGACTCTGGGCTGCTTCTGTGATTTCCCCTCCTCCGGGGGAAAAGTTGAATTGATAGACTCAGAGCTCTTCAGGACACAGCACTCTGGACAGGACCCAGGGAGCATTTAAACCTCGCCTTTGCAAGTTTACCTCCAGGCTTTGAGGAATCCATTTCTGTTTGTCTATTAATTAATTTATTCATTAATTCTTTCAACAAATATGTCTTAGGGCCCTGCACTTGCTACCATAGGGAGGCACCGATGAATTAGGCATTACTGTTGTCCTTTTCTTGGTCTTATTTTTGGATCATTCTGTTTCTAAAATGATCCTTAGTGGTGCTCTCTGTGCCCCAGACCAGCTTAGTCATAGGTCAGAGGACACCCAGAGAGCAAGTGACACAACTAGGGGCTGAATCCAGATCATTTCCATGGCAATTCCAAGATTCTGCTGCCTCACCTCTGAGCGTTTTCCTACTACACAAACCCCTTTTCATTAATTTTTTTTAATTTTTAAAGATTTTATTTATTTATTTATTCATGAGAGACACACAGAGAGAGGCAGAGACACAGGCAGAGGGAGAAGCAGGCTCCATGCAGGGAATCTGATGCGGGACTCGATCCCAGGACCCCAGGATCACTCCCTGGGCTGAAAGCAGACGCTCAACCGCTGAGCCACCCAGACGTCCCAACCCCTTTCCATTTTTAGACTAGAGAGAGAGGGGGCACTGGTGATCCTTCAGGTTGGAGAAAGGCACCAACCATTGGCGCAGACTCTTCGCCTTCCTTCCATCCCTTCAGTGGTTACTGGTTTACTGAGCATGCGCGCTGGCCTGGCAGGTGCAGGTGCCACGGCCTGGCCCCTCCGAGCTTTGAAGGGGGAGAAAGTGGGCGAGGATGGCCACGGGGCTGAGGCAGAGACCTCATGCACCTGGCTGTGGAGAATGTGAGAGAAGTGACCATGGAGTCCCTTGGTCAGGCCCGACAAAGTCCCCGTTGCGGGGGGGTGGGGGGTGGGCTGTGTGTGTGTGGACAAGCTGGGGTCGTGAGGGGCCCAAGTGCCACCACAGGGAATTTGAGCTTTACCCTGCAGGAGAAGAAGAAACTCTAGATGTTTCTAGGGTGCAGTGGGAAGGCAGGGGCAAGTATGTCACCCCTTGAGGAGGTCAAGGTATTCTAGGGGGATGTTTGGGGTGAACTTAAAAGGATGAGTTTTAGACTCAACCCTCTAAAGGAGGGTTTAGAATGATAGACCTTGGGCTGGGAGAGGGATCTGGGGGTGACCTTTGTAGGCAGCCTATCACCATGTGCACAGTGTAAGGGGAATAAGCTAATGCACAGCTTATGTTAAATTTATAGTTTTCTTTTTCTTCCAAGTGGGTCCTCCTCAATTAACCTATGCTTGATTAATTGAAGTCCAGTAGCAATCAATACAAACTCATGTTTATCGAGACCTAAATTGTATGGAAATACTAAAAAGCCGTGTTCTCTAGGACTTTCCCTCGGAGCATTGGTTCTATAGGATGTTAATGGGTGTCACGTCCTGAAGGGCTGCTCGCCAATTATACTTGGGGAAGTGCTGGGAAGCAAATACATGGCCGTCGGGCAGTGGAGCTTATGCTCTGAATCACTGCACCAAGTAGGTTTGAACAGGTAAGAGGGAGTCCTTGCCAGGTGGGAGGCCCTACTCCCAAGCCCGTACTTCCTCACCCCCATCACACGCAGAGGTAACTGCTCTGTGTTTTGTGTCGCCACTAGGCCTGCAGACATGGAGTCTAGAACCCACTGCAAAGCATGCATCTCCTCCAGTGCTGGACTGGCAACTTCTTGAGGGCCTAGAGTCTAGCCTAGAGTTATCTCCCATCCTGCAGTACATAGCTGGGTGCCTGGGGCTGAGACTTGGCCCATCTCTGATCATTTCCAAGGCCTGGAGCATCCCTGGACATAGCACGGTCCTAGGCCCTACCAACTTCCCAGTCAGCGAGATCCCTTAAACACTGTATGGCCCTTGTCAGTGACCGTTCCACCTTGGGACCATCGCCACAGCTGGCGCAATTCTCTCCCTAGGCTGGTCCTGTCAGCTCCCTGTTCCCTCTTAACTCTCCGTGGACACAGGCTCCAGCCTGCTGTGGCTAGGCAGTTTGTGACAGAAGCTGAAGTCAGAGGGAGGTCCTTAGGATGCAGAGGGAAAGACCCAATCCTTTGACTGCTGGCCAGAGTCCCTCGTGCGAAGCACAAAAGAAAGGCCACGTGGGGGAGATACTGGGTTGATCATGTATCCCTAAAATAGCTGCTATAATAGCATTGTGCTGTGATTATTGAAAGCTTGAGTTAGCAATTGATTTCGGGCTGAGAGATCAATGTGAAAAGAGATTGCAATGCGGGATTACGAAGAAGCCATCCGTGACCCCCACGCTTATGAAGCAGCCACGTCTACCTCCACCACACTTCTGTCACCTTCTTGTGATTGTATGTCTGTTAGTCTGTGCCATGGTGAACCCCTAGAGGTTAGGGGCCACAGGTGGCTCATCTTGAACAGCAGCTGGCTTATGGTAGGTGCTTAATTTATGATGCTCACAGCATTTCCTACTTTATGATGAAGAGACAGGCCTAGCACAGTTATATTCCCTTGGCCACAAAATCAGTAAGTTGGAAGAGTGGGGATTTGAACCCGAGTCAGTCTCACTGAAAAGTCAAAGTCTAAAAGAGTTAAAGAGAGTCCGTGTATGCATGTGGGGCTTCAGCTATGTCCACACGTTATCCATCAGTTTTGCTCCAGGGTCCAGACAGTTCTGGTGCCCTCTGGTCTTGGAGGCATTCTCTCTCCTGACCCGGACGCTGGATCATTGTCCCAGCACCAGATTTGTAGAAGGTCCTGACAAGACGTGCCCAAGTCCTCATATGTCTCCTTCCTTTGACCTTGGGCTCTCTTTGTGGAGTCCTTGCAATGACAAAGGACAAAGCTGTGACTGTTTTCTGAGCATTCCCAGGTCTAGGAGAGCACGAGAAGGCAACATGAAGGCCTGGATGTGGGGCAGGCGGTCTGCTTCCTTCACAAGCCCAGTAACCTGCTTTTACAGGCCAGCCAGTAAAATTCAGGCTCAGGTTTGGGGAGATAAATAATTTTCTGTGGGTTTTGACCAGGAACAGTTCATAAATGGTTGACACAGAGTTCCAGTGTTGCCTCTGCTTCTCATGAACTTTTGGGGTTTGGTTATGCTGACTCTTTTAACCACCATATAAATGATACATGGAGAAAGGGAATGAATCCAAGTAGTGACCACCCAGCAAGGATCCCAGACCTGAATCCTTTACACCCTGATACTAAATCTCTTGAATTCTGTTTTCTTTATTTATTAGAACTTGGGCTTGACGGGGTTCCTGGGTGGCACAGTTGGTTAAGTGTCTGCCTTTGGCTTAGGTCATGATCCCAGGGTTCTGAGATAGAGTCCCATGCTGGGCTCCCAGTTTAGCCGGGAGCCTGCTTCTCCCTCTCCCACTTCCCCTACTTGTGCTTTCTCTCTCTCTTTCTCTTTCTGTCAAATAAATTAATACAATTTAAAATTTTTTAAAAAAGGAAGTTGGTCTTGATGGACACTTCCTTTCCCACAATTTCCCTTTAAAATGCTCTCTCTTATTTGGAGACAGTCTCCTCCCTTCACTCCACAACATGGCTACAGGCGGGTAAGCCACACTTGTGTAAATCAGCAAACTGATTTAGTGTCTTGTGTGTGTAAGTGGATTCAGTCCCCACAGTCTTGTGAGGCAGTTGCTATTATTTTATCCATTTCACTTCTGAGTAAATGGAGACCCAGAGGTTAAGTAACTTGCCTGAGGTCACAAAGCAAGAAAAGATGTGGAGCGGGGAATTGAACGTGAACCAAACATGAACCGTATTGCAGCACATGGCGACACTCGCTGGTCACGCTCTCGCCATTGTTGAGGGGTCTAGATGTCACCCACCCCAAGTTGACCACTCAAAGTCCTTGCCTTGAATTTGGAATTGGATGTAAGTAATTGTTGATATTCTTGAACTTCTACACCACATCATTCTACCTTTATACTTTTCCCTGAATAGTTCCTTCACTCTACCAGGATTTTAGTCCATCAATCATCCAGTCCCATCAGATTTCTCATGTGAGAGTTGATTGGGAAAGGCTGGGATCCTGAATTTGGAATGGGGACATACTGAAATCTGAAATCCACATAAACCTGATCTTTTCCTGCCAGTAGAAGTAGCTTGCTGTCTGGTGTCTGAGGTTAGTGCCTTCCTTTGCTTGAAAATTCTGTGGTCATCTCACCTGGGGCAGATGCCAGTTCTCCTCAAAACCCGCAGTAGCCATTCCTATTGCTTGTAAGCACAAAATAAGGTTAAATCACACTCCGGAGGGTGGGGGCTGTAAGTAAATACTATGGCACAGGAAGAAATGAACTGTAAGACATTGCTAATGTATATTGGAAGTGTGAGTGACATATGTGGGAGTGGATTCTAAGGATGTTAAACAAAAGAGAGCAGATTCTAACACCGAATCAGGCTGAATTCATTGATATGATACTTTTACTAAGGACTCAGAATTTAACAGATTTCCTCACATAGTTGGAGATGGATCTAACAACTGGTTGAGTGATTGGAACTTACATTAACTAGTGGGCTATGTTTAATGAGGTTGAGAGGGCAGCATTTCGCTGGCAGGAGATGGAGGAGAAAACCCAAAAGATTGGGAAAAAATAGTGTTGGAGTAGATGTATCATGTGTGGCTTGTACTCACCTCCGACTATGTTCCACACAACAGTTGTGGTACCAAGAAACAAGTAAGGTGTTGAGAGGTACACTCTTGAGGGAAGCACCTGTGTCCTTGAAAAGCTGTGATTGCTCTTTTTTCCAGGTGTGGCAATTAGGCATACCTGTTGAGATGGGCTCTTTGATTTCATTAGGGATGAAAGGAACCTGAAGTAGTGGAGGTCAAGTGGCAGCACTTCATGGTCAAAGACAAGATGGGTGTATTAACCATAAAGGGCAGCAGAGATATGTTGGTAATCAGAAACCTGTAGCCTCTAGGTGTCTTTGGCGATGGCTAACTGATCATAGTGTTCCTAGGAATCTAGGAATGGAAAGGATGCATTGGATAAGAGGACTGCAGGATCTACATGAAAGAAAAAAAAGAACTGTACATCTAATAGCCAATAACCTAACTTGATTTGAGGTCCCTTGGCGGAGGTCCTTACTCACCAAGATCATAAACCAGGTAAATACTGCATCCATGAGGGGAGTTTCAGAGCTTGATATCACCATCAGAGTCCTGAAAGGCACAGAGGTGGTGATATCTATCACTGCCTCATTAAACCCGCCAGTGTGACCTATATAGAAGGCAGATCGTTATTGGAGAATGACTGAACTGTCATAAACTTGATCATGTTGGGTTCTAATTGCAGTTGCTCTTCCAGCTGTAGTATCTATGCTGGAGTAAATTGGCAGGACCTCTTGCACTCAGTATATAGCCGTTGACCTGGGTAATGCCTTTTTCCCAACATCTATTTGCAAGCACCACCCGAAGCAGCTTGCTTTTCCCTAGCAGAGCCAACAGCACTCCATCGCAAGTTTGCCACAGGGCTACATCGGCTCTCTTGAACTTTGTCATAAAATGATACACAGAGCTTTTGATGATCCTGACATTCCATGAAACATAATACTGGTTTGCTATATTGATGGCATGTGATAACTGCAGCTGGGTAGCTAGAAGTCATAAGTTTTTTTTTTTTTGATGCCATAGGGAGACATAAGTGAATGAAAGGGTAGAAGGTACAAAAACTGAGGACTTTTCATCTCAGAGAAGTTTCTGAGTGTATATTGGCCTCGAGAATGTGGAAATAGCCCCTGTAAGACGAAAGACATCTTGCTGAATCTCATCCTACCTACCATGAAAGAAGTACCTTTGGACTGTTGTAAAACATTCATCTGTGCTACTTTGACACATGTACACAGTCATCTGAAAGCTGCCAGTTTAGCTGGGTACCAGAGCAGGAGAAGGCTCTACAGTGGGTGCAAGTTTCTCTACTGCCTGGATCTCATGATCCAGCAGATCCAATGATACTCAAAGTGTCTGTGCAAATAGACTGTATGAAGCCTCTGGACAGCATCAGCAGAGGATCGGGTGCCTGGGTGGCTCAGTCGGTTAAGCGTCTGACTTTAGCTCAGGTCATAATCTCTGGGTCTTGAGATTGAGCTCCACATCAGGGCTCCCTGCTCAGTGGGGAGCCTGTTTTTCCCTCTCCCTCTGCCCCTCCCCTGCCTTGTGTACATGTAAGTGCTCTTTCTCTCTTTCAAAGAAGTAAATAAAATCTTTTAAAAACAACAAAACCAAACAGGATCGTAATGAAGCCTGCTAAGATTTTGGAGCAGATCTATCCCCTCTTTGGCAAATATCTATTATCCTCTTGAGAAATAGTTTCTACTTTGCTCCTGGGCCTTGGCAGACACTGAATGTGTAATCATAAGATAATCTGGGAACTGCGTGGGTTGAGCTTCCTGTTATAAATTGAGTGTTTCCAACCCACCTAGCCACAGGTTGGGAGTATACAGCAGCAATCTATCATCCAGTGGATTTGATACAGGAGAGACTGAGCTTGGGCAAGTCTGGAAGGGGAAAGTGAGTTTCTTGAGCAGATGGCTCAGGTTCCCATAACATTAGTTCCCACTGCATTACCTTCCTTCCCTCTGTCCGTGAGCTTAGTAACCTGGACCCAGCATTACCAAGGCTGACTGAGCTGACACTACTGCTTAAGTGCCTGATTGTCCAAATGTGGAGAGTGCCAGTAAGCTCTTGGTGTTGTACCATTCCCTGAGGGATCGTCTAGCTACTAGCAGTATGTTGATTACACTGGACCTCTTCTATCATGAAGGAGACAGAGATCTGTCCTCACTGAGACAGACACATATTCTGGGTTTAGGTTTGCCCTGTCCTCCTTCATGCTATTCTGCACCGCATGATTTCTGATCAAGGAACACATTTCACAGCAAAGCAAGAGCAACAGTGGGCTCATGCCCATGGAATGACGAGGCATCACTCTACCCTTCACCAGTCACAAGTGTCTGACCTAACTGAAATGTGAATGGCTTACTGAAGCTATATTTGGTTAGGAGACAACACTTTGAAAAGTTGAAGTTCTCTATTATAGGATGAGGCATCTATTTTTTGAAACAGAGGTCATTATGTAGTCCTATCTTTTCCATAGCCAGAATACACAGATCCAGAAACCAAGTGGTCAACTTGGGAGTGGTATCCCTTTAATAATCCACTGCAGACTTTTTGCTTTCCATCCCTAAAACGTTAGATGGTCTGGAGATCTTAGTCCCTAAGGTGGGGAATTCTGTCCCTAGGAGACACAACAGTGGGATACAACAATGGATGGTGAGGAGAAAAATTCTGTAACTGCACTGAAACTGTATAGTTACCTATAAACAGCAGGTGGTGTTACCTAATGTCATATACCCTGACTAGGAGCCGCCCGAACTCGTCTGATGCCCTCTTGGGGGAAATACTGTCATGGGGAAAACTAACCATACATCTGAGGGACACAGTCACTATAAAAGAAAGGCAAGAATGTGAGATTCAGCTGTACTATAAAAATAAAAATTAATGGTCTAGACAGGTCATAAATTCAAAATAAGGATAATAATTTTCCCTACAGAGATAAAAGAGGATATTGGTTACAGGAAGCAGGAGTGAGAAGTTAATAAAAGAGAATCGAATTGAAATGCATGGTGAGAAAAGTATTTTAAAATAAAGAACACAACAATGGGCTGCTGACAGGATGCAGAGTCAAGAACAAAATAGCTGGAAGCCAGCTTGAGGAGCTCTCTTGGAAGGCATTGGGAAGGAATAAAGAGTTGAAGAAAAGTCAATAATCTTATACTCGAAGTCCCAGAGGGAAAGTCAAAAAGAAATGGACAGGAGAGAATAATTGAAAAAATAATGATTTTGGGCATTCCAAAATTAAGGAATGATGAAAGGTCTTGATTGAAGATCTTCACAGAGGGTGAGACAGGACGGAAAAGGAAAAACAGACACCTTTGAATGTTAGAGAAAAATCTATCAAAGAAAAAGGGAAAGTACAGCTATCCACAGCAGGTAACATTTATCCAGCATTGTTATCCGGGAGGCACTGTTCCAAGTGTTCACATGAATGAACTTACTGAGCCCTTGTAGCAAGTCTAAGATGTGGGGACTCTTATCCTCCCTATTTGTACAGGAGGAAACAGAAGTATAGAGCATTTAAGTAACTTGTCCAAGATCTCAGAGTCAGGACATGGAGGAGAGGGCTCTTGAAGCCAGAAATGTCTGGCTCCGGAGTCTCAGTTCTTAAGCACCAAGCCCTCCTTGGAAAGTTTGTAGAGAGAGAAGACAGATCACTCAGGAGTATAAATCACCCCTTGGCATTAAACATCTCAACAGTACTGGTAGGGTCAAGAAGGCAGCAGAGAAATAATTTCAAAATGTTACAGGAAAAAAATAACTGGTAATGTAGAATCAGCTAAACCAGATGTAAAGAGGTTAAGTAAATTGCATGGAGAAATACATACAGTAAGGGGAGAAGCAGTCTTTGCTGTGGTCCATTAATCTTCTTAAATATTGCCTCTGCTAAATGCTGGTAGAATTGTGGCTCTGACAACCATTTTCTCTGAAAGTATAATTGCCTGCTTGGGAAGGAGGGCAGAGGATAAATGGTGCTCCCAGGTGGGCTTGCACTTTTGCCCTCCCTGCTTCTGAGAGCTGCTGAGCCAGGGCCATGGGGCCAAGAGCTGAGGCCATCACTAACGTTCGATAAAGTGAGACACCGACCCTCCCCTCCAGCTTCACACAGGTTGGAGGACAGAGGTAAATGCAAGGCAAGATCTTATGGATACATGAATTTTATGATGCAATCTCCAGGCTGTAAAACAGACGGGATGGATGCTCTCGAAAGCCCCTGAGATGGTTATAAAGTCAATGATTGGGTGTCATCTCGACTCAGAGGAAATATACTCAGTTGGGTCTGTGCTAACCAACCTTGACTTCAGACGTGTGCAATTTTAGCGTCATTAAAAAGTTGTCCAAGGCCAAGTTCCCCCATTCTAGAACCCACCAAAGGCCCACCATCATGGAACCATGCCATTTTGAAGTTGGCTAGCATTGGTGACTAGGGTTCTTAATTTTTATAGATGATAAACCAGAGACTAGAGACAATGTGTGATTTCCATCTCCCCCAAGGTCATCCAAATAGTAAAGGACAGCCAACACTTGAACTCCTATTAATTCAATGATTCCACTTGTATTTTTTGAGAGTCTATACTGCATATAGCAGACACTGTCCTGGGTCCTGGAGTCCATCAGGAAATGATGGTCTCTGCCATCCAAGAGTTTCCATTCTAGAAAGAGGCTAGTGAGTAGAGGCTGCACACTAATAAATGCTCACAGTAAGTAAGGTGGGGGCAGGTGAGAACCAGTGGGATGGGGGATGGTATCAGAAGTGGTAAGGATGGCATCAGGCTACCGTAGACTGAGACAACGGGGCACACCTTTTGAAGACATGCTATTTGAGATGAGATTTAGTCATTTGAGAATGAAGGTTGAGAGGAAAAACAAGACAATAGCTCCAAGGCAGGTACAGCTTTAGTCACTTGAGGTGGAAGGAAAGATGTTTTTGGAACAAAGTGAATGAGGGGGTAGGTGCCCTTGGCCACATTTTGGTAAGATGTTTGGGTTTTATTCTGTAAGCAATGGAAAGCCATCAAAGGGTTTAAAGTTAAATGATATCATAATATAATTTGTATTTTCCAGAAAGATCACACTGGCTGCTCTGTGGAGGTAGAGTTGCTGCAGCACAAGAGAAGATGCAGGGAGATCAAGGAGGGGGCATTTACCCAGCAGCAAGGACCACACTTCCAGTTACTCTCGGAAATTCTTCCCAATCCTATTATCCCATGATGCTATGAAATTTATCCAAATGAACCCAGTTTCCATCTTCTGGTTTCTGGTCAGGTTTTCCCCCACTGTGATGAGTTCCAACCATCTTTCATGGCACTGGAAGAAATGTGTAGGGCAAAAAATGATAATTTGAATTGTTTGCTTACACGAGAAGCTTTGCTTGTATTTCTGCCAACTGTGAGGCTCTCTGCCGGAGAGCAGGGATGAAGAAATTAAAGACGGAGTCTTTGCTGCCGAAAGTGGTGGTGGGTGGACTGTCAAGGGAACAGTCAGAGTGCTCTGTGCACAGAAGCAGGTCTTGCAGGGTGGAGGCAGCCTGAATCCTGGAAAAGCCAGGGGCACTGGCCTGGGAGCCTGAGTGGGAGACATGAGATCCATGTCGGAGCCTTGGCAATGCTTTTGAGTGTTGTGTGATGAAGATGAGTGTACATGTCCAAAAGGGAAGGGATGTTGAGGCAGAAGGATCAGCATTCCCAATGGCAGGTGGATAATAGCCTGTAGGGAGGGTTCAAATAACCGCCAGTCATTTGGTTTGGCTGGAGTGTAACTAGAGGGTATGCGGGGAGAGCTTCAGGGAAGGGAGCCTAAGAGGCTAAGAGTGGTGGGTAAGCACCCAGCCCTCATTCTGTCTGAGAGACTGTTTTGAATCCCTGCTTACAGTCTAGGTGGGTGATGCATTAGTTAGGACTCCTGGTTGCAGGAAAAGAGACTTGCTTTAACAGGTTTTACCAAGTAGGAATCGTTATTAAGTTTCAGGGATAGGAAATGGGATCCCAAAGGAGGGATAGAGCTGGGCCTCTGGTAGGAGCCCAAACCAGGCTTGGTAGGACTGTAAAAGTGTAAACCTTCCCCTCCTGAATCATGCTCACCACAATATAATTTCCTGGTTTCTCAGTCCTCAAGGCCACAAACAACTCCTGAGTTTTCACCTCTGTTGTTCGGGAGACCAGACAGTGTGGAGCAAAATTAGCAGACTTAGATCCAAATTCCCAGGAAAAGCATTTTCATCAACCTGTTTTGAGTAAAGTATTCACTCCACTAATCTGTTGCCAGGAAGGGTCAGGCCAGGTGGTAAAACATGGCTTCTGGGAGCCATGCTGGTACTCCTGTGGCTCGTGGGCTAATTTAGATAAAATCCTTAGCAATATGCCTGGCATGTGGTGATTTCCACAAGTGTAATTTCCACGAGGTAAGGGATGTGGGCAGGGGTGGGGATAAACAGGATCCTGGTGAAGACTTGTGTTCGGTAGTATCAGGCCACAGAGGATGCCCAACACACTGGCACAGAGCAGAGGCTCAATAGATGGTGAGGTTATTATTACATCAAAATGCTCTGCTTATGTTTTTGTCTTCCCTTCTGAAATGTTAGTTTCTTGGCCACAGAGACAGACTCATGCTTGTATTCTCAGCACCGCAGACAGTAACCAGTGCTCCCAACCATTGGCTGGGGTCTTCAACCCAAATGAATTACTCCTTCTTTCTCACTTACTGTCCCCCACAAGCTTGGACTTTCTTGAGCCTTATGGTCCTGAACACTACATTTTGGACCACTGTAAACTCTCTTTATCCTTCCGACCCAACCCACCTCCACAAGACTCCAGCACGCCTTGCAGCCAGCCATGCCTGAGTTATCTCAACACACAGACACATTTGCTAGCTAGCACATTTGCTGCTTTAATTAGACTAGTTTTGACAAGCTCCTAAAACTTTGTTTTTGATTTTTATCTTTGGGATGATTTAAAGCACCATAAAGCCGTGTAATTGTTGTGGGCAGGTCACATATTCACCAACATCCATCTGCTTCCTCAGAAAACCAACTACCCCCAAGCTCGGAATAGAGCATGGAAGGCAGACAATAAAAAGAGATTGCCATAGGTTAATGCTTTTCCTCTTGGCAAATGTTTTTGTTTTTGTTTGTGTTTTCGTTTTTCTATCTCTTGGGTTCTTGGCAGTATACTTCCATAACCGTTGTGACCTTCCTTTCATTTTCAACCAATAAAAAATAATGAACAGGCTGATATTTTGGGCACGTTGCTTTCAGAGAAAGTGAATATGTTTGCGTGGTGCCTGAGACTTTACAAAGAAAACTGCTGTGCATTGTCTCATTTAACATAAACCTAGGAAGCAATGCGCATGGCCTGTTCTTGGTCCCATTTACAGGTAAGAAGCCCAAAGCTCGACAAAGTTCTTTGGACATTGTGTGGTCAATGAAGCTTCACGGAATGAGTGTTTATTGAGCCTCCACCTGATGGCCATGGTCAGTGAGGAGATACCACACACAGTACGATATTACTTGGGGCTTCTCTAGCGTGTTCTCTGGCAGCTCTATGCTTCCTTCTCTGCTCTCCTGTCTACTGACTTTTGGTCACTGGATAGTTTGTGTCAATAGAGCATCTCATTGAACCTAGTAAGGCCACATGGAGGCCATCGGTCCCAAGATGTGGCATCTGGGTGTGTGTTTTCGGTTCTTCTCCTAGCTGTTAGTGAATTCATAATTCTGCAACAGAATGCTCAGCGTGATCTCCACCCCAGGCATGAGCAGAAGCCCTTCTTTCAGTGCTCTTTTCCCGGAACTACACAGTTTAGCTCTCAGCACCTACTCATCCTTACATAGATAAATACAACTTTAAAAAAAAAATCTTCCCAGGAATATTCATTTTGGACTGTTTAAAAAGGAGGCTGTAAGATTTACAGGTTGACTGGTGAAGCTGTAGGTCACCCTGACTCATTCATTGACTGTAGGCATGCTGCTTCTCTCAGATTCTGGGTAATAGAAGCCCAACAGAATTGTCTTGAGTAATATACACTATTACTCACAATTATCCAAAACATGTGCAGGCCTCTTCCCTTTTAATCAATCTGCTACTTATTGTCTCCCTCACCTCCCTGATCCTATTCCAACGCTCTTCCCCTCATGTCTCCTTTTCGGAATTAACCTCTGGAATTCCTTCTTTCAAGAAATATTCCACGGAATACAAATACGTTGGGGAGATTGTTTTTCTCCATTTCTCTATTGAGGGTAAAACATTGTCCTTCTCCTCTTTCCCTTACATGGATGTGTTCCTCTCTCTGAATCTCCTGGGTCTCTGCCATGGGCACCATGGGAAGAAAATTGTGACTCCACTTGAGCCTGTGATTTAGGACCAGCCATGACATGATGGAAGGATGTGTATTGGAAGTAGAAACAGAGGAGGTGCATGTTTGTTTTTTTAAGATTTTGTTAACGTATTTGAGAGAGAGAGCGAGAGAGTGAGCATGAGTTAGGAGGGGAGGCAGAGGCAGAAGCAGGCTCTCCACTGAGCAGGGAGACCAACTTGGGGCTCAATCCTGGGACTCCAGGATCAGGACCTGAGCCAAAGGCAGACACTTAACTGACTGAGCCACCCAGGTGCCCCCAAGGGGAGATGCATATTAAGTATTTCCCTCTTTCTTCTCTTAATGTCTTATCTGTTCCATGCTCCTGTTATGCTGTCCTGCCTCTGGGCCCTTCCTCACAGAGATCCTTCTGCACGTCTCACCTCCTCACCTCTACCTGTGAAATCCTATCTATACTTCAGTGCCTCCATGAAATGACAACTCTTCATGTATAGTGTGATGTGGCCTTTTCTTGCTCTGTGTGATCACAACATTGACATTTGGGCCCAGATTTCTTAAAAGCCAAGTCTGAAAAGTTCTCACGCAAGCAATTTGCTGAGGGATTGCTCAAAAGAGAGACCTGTGATGGAGTGGGGGGCAGGAGAATGGATCAAGAAAAGGAGGTAGGCAAAACAAAACAAAACAAAACCAAACAAAACAAAACAAAACAAAACAAGGGCTTCATGAACTCATCAAAGTGTAGAATGGTGGCTGCCAGGGGTGGGGATGGAGGTGTTTGGGGAAAATGGGGAGATATTGATAGAGGAAGATGAATTTCTAGCTGTAAGATGAGAAGGTGGTGGGGATCCTAAGTCCAGTGTGATAACTATGGTTAATGGTACTGTCATATATACTTGAAAGTTACTAAGTGGGTAAATCTCAAATTTTCTCATCACAAAAAAGAAATGGTAATTGTGTGCTGTGGAGGCTTCTTAGCTAACCCTGTGCTGATAATCACTTTAAAATCTTATGAGTGTTATCAAGGCAACACTTTGTACCCTTAAACATATATAATGTTTCATATCAATTACATGACAACGAATCTGGAAAAAAAGAAAAAGGAAAGAAAACTAGGCTTCAGGGAAAGTAGGCCTCAGCCTGACCCTTCTGAGAGCTCAAAAGTATGAGTTGCCCCCAGTGGTTGTCTTACCCCAAAGAGAAGGTGGCTTTGATCAGCCATCTAGGAGCTGCTTCCTGCTCTGGTGGTAACTCACAGGCATCCCCAGGGAACTGTGCTCTCATGGAGACCTGGGCAGAACACCAACACCATCCACTATAAATAATCGATGATGTCACCCTCACCTTTAGCAAACATATGATGGACCTCAGTTATCTCCGAGGTATGAGTCTACACAATTTGGAAACAACAAAGACTGAGCTGTGCCTGTGTAGAAATTTCCTGAAGGCAAATGTTCAGGCAGAGGGGAATGAGACAGGACCCGGGCTCTACAACTGGAGACCAGGTAGGAGCTTGGTTATACGAACAGGCAGGGTTGTAGTTATTGACACTGGGGCCCACGGTGGGATCAGCCACGTGTAAAGTCCTCAGAGCTTTTGAATTACCATTCCTTAACTCCTCTGTGAGTCTGAGTTGGAACAGGCTTGTTCCTGGGTTGGTGGAGGACGAGCCTAAAGACTTGAGTCCATGGCTGCAGCTCGGAAAGAGTTACGGGAGGCTCAGTCATCACATCAGGCAGGATGCTCATCAAACAAGCTTAAGGAAAAAAGGATAAAAGGGGAAGAATTTAAACCAGCTTGTGGCAATGAGCAGGGGTGGATAGTCTGATGAGTCAGGGACTTCTGAATGTGCCCTTGGTCCCTCTGCTCTGTCACTCAGGTCTGCTTCCCTCTGGGTTGTCTTTAGCTCTACGCAGCTTCCATCCGTCACTGGCTTCCAGAAGCTCCAGGTGACATTCTGTTGGCTTAGCAATCCCAGAGATGAGAGAGACCTTTCCCAGTTGTTCCAGCGGAAGTACAAGGACTGGCTTCACTGGGTGGATTTGAGTCCCATGATGTAAACCCAGGCAGTCGCTGTTGCCCGGGGAGGGGTGTTTGCTGAGGGTCCGTGTTGGCTACGAACCTCCCACCCATGGAGCGGAGTCATCTGCCCCAAGAGGGCCAAGAGGGCTGACAAAGGCAAAGGGGAAGGAAGGGTCTTTCATCAGGAGAGACATGCAAAGAAGGCAGGATCATCACGAACGCCCTCCTGCGGCCCCCTTCCAGGGGGTTCGCACATTTTCTGCCCTGCGAGCACACCCGCGGCAAATGACGAGGCCCTGAGTTCATTGCCACTGGCAAGCTCAGGACACGACTGATTTGACAAGTCATATTTAATGCTGGGCTTGTAAAGAAGTTTCTCATTTTCATCTGACAGTTTTTATGATGGAAGTCAAGCTCACTCGTTTATAATTGACAGGGTTTTTATTCATTTTGGAGAAGTTACAGCAGCCAGTGGCTTGCAGTTTGCAATCTATACAGACATTTTCTCTTAACCTCGCAAAGCTGGAGAACTTAGCTTCGACATTTTGTCACCGGGCCTGTCAATTTCTAGACAGGTGACTTCACCCCAATCTCGTCGGGCTGTTTCTCTCCTTAAATTCAAGAGTTATTTCCTTGGACAAGGCCAGTGCCAGAGGCTTGAATATTGTTGTTTGTTGACTTGTGTAACGTCTGGGAAAATGATTTTCTCACTGTGATGTGAAATTGACTTTTCATCTTTGGTGCCCAGCCACTCCAGCTCACCTTTCCCATGTCTGGAGGCGCACAAATCTATTCAGGGGGTATACGTGCGCTTCGAGAATCAGAGTGGTTACTGGGCAGAGAGCTGGAGAGCAATGATTGATCTCTGAGATAGTTTGGAAAGAATTGTTCTAAAATTTATTTTTCATTACTTTATCATTTTATTTTTTTTTAATTTTTATTTATTTATGATAGTCACACACACAGAGAGAGAGAGAGAGGCAGAGACATAGGCAGAGGGAGAAGCAGGCTCCATGCACCGGTAGCCCGACGTGGGATTCGATCCTGGGTCTCCAGGATCAAGCCCTGGGCCAAAGGCAGGCGCCAAACTGCTGCACCACCCAGGGATCCCTACTATATCATTTTAAAAAACAAGGAGTTGTAATTTATAAACTCAAGGTTTTTGCTTCACATTATTGCCAGGTGGGGGTGGGGGGGAGAGAACCTCCTTTCTGCTCCTAAATGTCCCACCATGTTTCTCTGTGGTAGCACCCTACACACCATCCTGGGAGTATTAAAGAGTTGTACTTTCTCTCTAGTCTACGTCATGAACTTCTCAAGAGGACTCATTCACTCAACTATGAATTTGACTAGTGTTTTTTAAAATTTAAATTCAATTAAACAACATATAGTACATCACCAGTTTCAGATGTAGTGTTCAGTAATTCATCAGTGACATACAACACCCAGTGCTCATCACATCATGTGCCGTCTTTAATGGCCCTCACCCACCGCCCTTCCAGCAACCTTATTTGTTTCCCAGAGTTAAGAGTCTCTCATGGTTTGTTTCCCTCTGATTTCTTCCCAATTTTCCCTCCCTTCCCCATGGTTCCCTGTACTATCATATTCCCCATATAAGTGCAACTATGTAATTGTCTTTCCCCGATTGACGTATTTCACTTAGCATAAGACCCTCCAGTTCCATCCATGTCACTGTAAATGGTATGTATTCATCCTTTCTGATGACTGAGTAATATTCTTTATCCATTCATCTTGGCTCCTTCCGCAGTTTGGCTATTGTAGACATTGCTGCTATGAACATTGGGGTGCAGGTGCCCCTTCATTTCACTACGTCTACATCTCTGGGGGTAAATACCCAGTAGTGCAATTGCTGCGTCATAGGAGGGCTCTATTTTTAACTTTTTGAGGAACCTCCATACTGTTTTTCAGAGTGGCTGCACCAGCTTGCATTCCCACCAACCATGTAAGAGGGTTCCCCTTTCTCCACATCCTTGCCAGCATCTGTTGTTTCTTGTTTTGTTAATTTTAGCCATTCTAACTGGTATAAAGTGGCATTTCATTTTAGTTTAGATTTGTATTTCCTTGATGACAAGTGATGTGGGCCATTTTTTTATGTGTCTGTTGACCATTTGTATGTCTTCTTTGGAGAAATGTCTGTTCATGTCTTCTGTCAATTTCTTGACTGGTTTATTTGAATTTGATAAGTTCCTTATAGATCTTGGATACTAGCCCTTTATCTGTCATTTGCAAATATCTTCTCTCATTCTGTAAGTTGCCTTTTAGTTTTATCGACTATTTCCTTTGCTGTACGGAAGCTTTTTATCTTGATGAAGTCCCAGTAGTTCATTTTGTTTTTGTTTCCCTTGCCTTTAGAGACATATCTTGCAAGAAGTTGCTGCAGCTGAGGTCAAAAAGGTTGCTGCCTGTGTTCTCTAAGATTCTGATGGATTCCTGTCTTATATTTAGGTCTTTCATCCATTTTGGGTTTATTTTTGTGTATAGTGTAAGAGAATGGTCCCGTTTCATCCTTCTGCATGTGACTGTCCAATTTTCCCAGCACTATTTGTTGAAGAGACTGTCTTTTTTTACATTGGATAGTCTTTCCTGCTTTGTTGATGATTAATTGACCATAGAGTTGAGGGCCCATTTCTGGGTTCTCTATTGTGTCCCATTGATCTATGTGTTTTTGTGCCAGTACCATGCTGTCTTGACGATCACAGCTTTGTAATAGAGCTTGAAGTCAGGCATTGTGATGACTCCAGCTTTGGTTTTCTTTTTCAACTTTCCTCTGGCTATTTGGGGTCTTTTCTGGTTCCATACAAATTTTAGGATTATTTGTTCCAGATCTGTGAAAAACATAGATGGTATTTTGCTAGGGATTGCATTGAATGTGTAGATAGCTCTGGGTAGCATAGACATGTTCACAATATTTATTCCTCCAATCCATGAGCATAGATTTTTTTCCATCTCTTTGTATCTTCCTCAATTTCTTTCATAAGTGTTCTGTAGTTTTTAGAGTAAAGATCCTTTGTCTCTTTGGTTAGGTTTATTCCTAGGTATCTTATGGTTTTTGGTGCAATTGTAAAGAGGATCGATTCTTTAATTTCGTTTTCTCCAGTCTCATTGCTAGTGTATAGAAATGCAACTGATTTCTGGCCATTGATTTTGTATCCTAACTTGGCTAGCATTTTAATTTAAGCTTGGCTAAGGTTAAGCCACATGGATGATGAGATGGTTTTGGGTGCTCTGTAGGGTTTCAAGGATGGTGGGGATCAATATGCTGACCCTAAGGAGAGTGGGATTTGGAATGAAGTCCAAGTTCAGGACTCCTTTTTGTCACATACATTTATTGGTCACTTGTGCTGGGTGCTGGTACACAGAGGTTACCAAGTCATGGCACCATCCCTGGTGGAGCTCAGTGTCAAGTTGGAGAGAAAGACAAGTAAATACCTCTAACAGAGTGCAACAGACCAGGCTTTGACACAAGCTGAGTAATGTGTTCCCTTGGTTCTCCACCAGGGCTGATTTTGGCATCCTAGTGAACAACTGAAAATGGACAAGGGAAACTTGGTTATCCCTAGCGATTGGATTTTGAATGGCTGACATTGTTAGATAGCCTATAATGCATGGGATAGCTGAGCAAAATAATGAATAATGCCACCCAAAATGCCAATGGTGAAAAAAAATGTGTTGTCTTATAGTATCCTGAGGATGTGCTTTGTGTCCACTGCTGTATTCCTAGAGCTGGCCCAGGGCTGGTCCAGAGTATTTATTAGATAAGGAAACTCAGTCACATGGAAGAGCCCACATGGGGTGGAGGAGGAGTCAGGTAGCCATGAGTGGGGAGGAGGGACACTTGTCTTTGAGACTTTTGTCAGGCACATGACACATCAGGCCCAGGTAGCAAGACTCTTCTAGATGCTACTTCCCTGTGACCGTGAGGTGTTTGCAAGTCTCCCTGCTCAGGCCTGGATGGGCTCAGGACTTGGGTGGGGCTCTGCCTGTGAATTGAAGCCCTCAGAGCCTGAACCAAAGCAGGACTGGAGATGAGACTAGCTCACTTACAGATGTCAAACTTCTTGGTCCCCATCCAGCACTTAGCTAGAGCAAGTTCCTTAGAGATTCAGTGCAGTATTCTTATTAAGAACAGATGCATTAGACTCTCTGATTCCATGTTTTTGTTTCCTTCAACAAACATTTTGTTGATTATTAACATGATTAAAGCATTGTTCTGGGCACGTAGGAGATAGTAGAGAACAAGAAGGACACGTGTTCTGGGCATGTAGGAGATAGCAGAGAACAAAAAGGACAGAGTCCCTGCCTTCAAGGAGCTCTCATCCTACTTGGGGAGACAGTGAACCAGCACCTCAATGAACACACAGCAGGTACAATGGTGACAAGTACACATGGGACAAGGGTGAGGGGAGGGGCTGCATTCTATAGGCTTGTAGGGAGACCACTTTAGTGGTGGAGAGGGGAAGCAAAGGAGGCCAGAGGAGTCTCTGGGGAAAGAACACCCTGTTAGGAGCAGCAGCCAGGGCTTGGTGAACTTGAGGAGGAGCAAGGAGGCTCATGTGGCTGCAGTGAGAGGCAGTGATGGGATGACATCAGAAGGGTGGCAGGGGGCCTTGTAGGTCATTGTTAGGACTCTGATTTTGCTCTGAATTATATGGGAAGCCGTCAGAGGCTTTTGAACAGAGGAATGAACTGAGCAGGCTTGTTTTGAAAGCATTCTATATCAGTTGTCTGTTGCTAGTGGCTTAGAAAAACAGTGGTTTGTTATTTCTCCCAGACTCATGGGATGACGGGGCTGGCCTTGTCCTGGTTTCATCTGAGCTCACTCAGCTGGAGGATGGGCTCCGCTAGGACACCA
Source organism: Canis lupus baileyi (assembly GCF_048164855.1). Classification (NCBI taxonomy): domain Eukaryota; kingdom Metazoa; phylum Chordata; class Mammalia; order Carnivora; family Canidae; genus Canis; species Canis lupus. Next base: position 32,504,147 of record NC_132851.1, on the reverse strand, counting down.
GGCCCTCTCTTTGCATGAGGTCTTTCATCCAAGGAGACCACACCTGTTTGGGCTTCCTTCTGAGGTGGTGGCGACATTCCTGAGGAACACACGCTAAACTTTTGCTTGCTCCCCATGTGCTAGGTCACATCGCCAGGCCAAGTCACTGCAGGGGTGTGCGTGGTATGGATGTGAAGACATGGCTTGTTGGTGCAGTTAATGTAACAAGCTACCGCTCCAGCTGCTTTCTAGGGAATAGATTTATAGGGAGGAGGAATGGCCGAGCAAGGAGGTGAGTGCAGTGGTAAGAAATAGCACAGTTATGATGTTTTTGGTAGATGAAACCCAAAATTAATTTGTTGATGGACAGTGCATGAGATGTGACATAGAGGGTATTTAAGGATGACTCCAAGACACCTGTCTCTGGTGACTCCAAGAGTAGCGTTGCTATAGAGGGAGAAGCATAGACTGACTGAAGGCTGGATTTTTGCCAGTTGAACAGTGGGACCTGTTTTGGACCTGTCCAGTGTAAGATATCTATATCAGGTGTTAGCTGAACACAATCTTAAGGATTTGGGACACGAGTCTGGGGTGGAGGAACACATTTGGGAACTGTCAGCCTACTGATGGTGTTTAAAGCCCTGAGCCTGGAAGAAACCACCAGGGGAGTGAGTGGTTAGAGCAGAGAGAAGGTGTGAGGACCCAGCCCCGGTTCACCAACATTTCAAGGTTCGAAAGCTGGGGAGGGCCCAGCAAGGTGACTGAGCAGGATCAGCTAGTGACTGGGAAAGTTGAGAATCACAGGAGACCATGGCAGCGTGTGTGCTGAGAGTGGAAGAGTAGGATATATCAGAAGCTGCTCATGGGGGCCCCTGGGTGGCTCAGGGTTGAGCGTCTGCCTTCAGCTCAGGTCATGATCCCGGGGTCCTGGGATCGAGTCCCACATCGGGCTCCCTGAATGGAGCCTGCTTCTCTCTCCGCCTGTATCTCTGCTTCTCTTTCTCTGTGTGTCTCATGAATAAATAAATAAAATCTTTAAAAAAATAAAAAAGAAGGTGCTCATGAAGTGGAGGAAGGCAGCTGAGCACTACTGTTGTGGGTTCAGGAGAGAATGAGAGCAGGGTGCTCCCAGCCCCGCCTCTTGCTAAATATATGTGCTTGGGCTCATGTTCCCTGTACAGGGCTGGGTCTTCTCACCTGTCAAATGTTGGCCATCGTGGTAGATAGTTCATAGGGTCAGTGTGATAAATGGGTGAGGTAATCCATGTAAAATGATGAGCACAATGTCTGGCCTCCGGTTAGCATGCCGGGAAGCTAGCTATTCTTATCAGTGTTATGTGCTTATTAAAAGTTCCTTTGATTCATTCTTGACTGGGAAGGTCATGGATTGCAGGAATGGGCTAAGGAGGGGCCATGTGGGTGTGTCAGAGACACTTGAGGAGAAAATGTACAACTAACCCATTTGAGGGGGTTAAAAATGGCCTTGACTAGTGGCAGGAGATCCAGTGACTGTGGTTCTTGATGGTCTGGCTTCTGAAAGAGGTGCTGGGATCTGAGTCTATCATTTAATGGATGCTTAACCTCTCTTCATCAAGATTTTACCTTCTGGAAAGGGGGCATATATTCATATTCACTTTATGTGACACTCTTCTTCTTCCTGGTATAAAAGCAGGTCTCATTAAGTACCAACTGGCATCATGCTGGTGGTAGTGATGACATTGATGAAGATCATATTAGCATTTAAATATCTCTTTCTGTTGCATCAGCATATATGGAAAGAAGAATATTGCCAGTCCTTCGTTAGAGTAGTTGAAACATTTTGCGTCTCTCCCCTGTGCAAGGCCTTGCCTTGGAGCTGCGTATTCAGGATGTTCAGGATGGGGATGATGGACAGACTTCCTCTTTTTCCTGAAAAGTAGTTTTAAAGCTTCTAAAAAGTAAGCTATGCCACTGAACCCCGGCTGAAATTTTACACTGGTGAGTAAATCTTTAGGGACAAGGTTGAAGGAAGTGACTTCGAAAACACGCCTGGCTATCCCCTTGGTTAAATTTATTTTTTGTCTAAATAGAAATCTTCAATTTTTATACTTTGTAGCCTGGCGGTAATAAATTCAGCATCAGGAAGAACATTTATTTGCAAGAGTGCCCTTGCTTTGCTGACTCTGCAGAATGGGGGGAGGGGAAAAAAGGGACATTGTGACACTATTTCTATTTGCCACACTGTTGTTTTTCGTTTTTCAGGGTGAAAGTAGACCCCACCTGCGTTTCATTTGTTCTTCATTTTTGTGCACGTTCCACTTTCTCTTCTCTGCGCCTCACGCTCCGGATTTAACAGGGCTCCACTGGCCATACGTAATATGTATTCCACATCCTCTCAATCTGTTAAGGCATTTTCCGTGTGCATTTCACGGCAGATTCTGATTGTAAATTGGTTGTAGAAACTTCATTGGTTTCCTGTCTGTGACATTTCTGATGGATGGTCCCTATTTATACAGAACAGCATGGTGTGTGCAGAGTTACAGGCTCCACGCCATGCTTAATGGATTGGAAGGAGAGAGCTGGTGGTCCCACTGTGAAGAGAATCATCTGCTTCCTTTTCGTGCAGCAGTCAGAAAAAGCTAGTGAAGGAACACAGGCTGGAAAAGCTCATGGGGCTGCCCCAGGTCGTGGTGCCTCCTGGGTTCCTGAGAAACTCAGTCCGGTCTGGAAATAACATGGGGGACTGCAGGGTTGAGGGTATGGTTGTTGGGGTGCACCATTGGTGGCCTCAACTGAAGAGATGGTGGTGACCTGCTTTGGGGGGTGACCTTTGTGATTTGGGCAGGGCTGCCCACCTCTGGACCATAGTCCACCTGGGGGCAAAATCTTAGAATAAGACTCAGGGCCCTTTGTTGTTAAATTAATGGCTGAGAATTGGGGACGGGGATAGAAATGGAAAATTTCTTTCTTTTGTTAAAGGCTGATGAGGTCAAGGGTATGTTAGAAGGAAGAGTAGGAAACTTGTGTAGACCTGGTATGAGTTTTATCAGGAAATGAATCTTCCTATTTGAGGGATTTCTGATTAACTTTTCATAATTGGCACATGGGATATGCGAATCCTTCTGTTGCAGGCCCTACAGAGTATGCAACCAACCTCTCAAATGGCTTAGTATTAAGGGGAGTTTCCTGGCTCACATTATCAAGAACTCTAGGTAGACTCAGATCAAGTGTGGTTTGATTTAGACCTAACAAATTTCAACAGGACCCACTTCTCTCCTTATTGCTTCTCAGCTTCTTTTTCTCTCCACTCGCGGATAGGTTCTCTCCACCTGGCTACAAGGTGGCTGCAATAGCTCCAGCTTCATGTTCCTGTAATTTCAAATCCAGTGGAACAAGGTTTCTTTCCCAGAAGTTTCAATGTGTCTCAACACTGCCTGGGTTATGTTCTACTAATCACCATAGCAGAGTAGGGGGCAGTGCTCTGATTGGTTTAACTGAGTCCCGAGCTCTGTTTCTGGAGCCAAGAATTGAGTTGTGCTGCCATAAGCATAAATATTAGGAGTAGGGTGGTTTGCCAGAGGGAAATCAGGGTGCTGGTAGCAGAAAAGGGATCAGTGAATTCTGGGTATTTAAAACTGACCCACTTTCCATCATCCCTGGGGAGAAAGCTAACTGAAATCTAGAATGGGGGAATCTCCACCCCATAATGTTCTTTATTCCTTTCCTGTTTCTGGACTCATCTACTCTAGCTGGAGGCAGAAACTTAACAAAGGAGGAAAGAAAGGAACATGCCAGATGCTCAGTGAATATTTGTTGACTGAGTGAATGAGTGAGTGAATGAATGAATGAATCAGTGAATGTTTTTACTCATGACATATGCCAAAGGTCATGCAGTTTACATGTCAAATTTAAGAATTTCTCAGGGATGGACAGTATGCTTTGTCAATTGTGAGGAATGCATTAAAGGAGAGAGGATGTGTGCTTGGGGAGAAGGAGAGAAGACAAGTATACCATGAGGGTCAACGTGTACAAGTAGGGGGTGATTCTAGACTTTGGGCAGGAAAGCCTTTCATGGAATCTTCCATTCCATGGTGCATCAGGTTATGGTGGCTGGCTAGATGCAGGCCATATCCCTTGATTTTCCACCCTCTGACTCCCTTGGATCTATCCCATCACCAGTGTTTGAGTATGTAACCACTTAAAACTTAGGATTGAATGTGCCTGTGTTTGTTTCTGTGCATTTAGAACAAGGGGGGACCAGGCCCCTGTCTCCTTCTCCAGTTCCCCTCATTGCCAGAGAATGGCATTCTCTTCACCTCTCCATGGAGTGGGAGGAGAACACAGCAGCATATGATCCCCTACAGGAAAAGAGTACAGGGGACCCTCCTGTGTTCTCTTCCCTAGCAGAAGACAAACTGTATGGAGCCAAAGAAAAGATGATTGCACCCTTCCTGATTTAGAGCTGTGTGGGGGCCAAGTATAACCAGCTTCGAGGAGCAGCTTGGTAAAAGGTCGTGAGGGCTCAACAGGAGCATGTCTGGTGGTCTGTCTTGGTTCTGAGTTATGGGCAGCCCTCAACTTTCATGCTCTCTTTCTTGTTTGAAATAATTCACAAGTTTCTTGTTACATTTTGACACCCTTAACTGGTTTTCCACGTGTTGAATATGGCCTTTCAGGTGCGACCCTCCTAATGATGACTTGGGACCATTTCTGGAGGTAGAGGGGGTGAGGTGCACCGCTTGCCAATGGCTGTGTGGTGGAGAAAGATCTAGTCTCAGCTGACTCAGTGGTATTGGTGGTGGGTGTGCAGGGAGGGAGTGCTACCTTCCCTGCTTCTCCCCCGCTTTAGACAGGGACGCAGGGCTTGTTCCCATGTCTCCGATTCCAGTTCTCCTTAGCCCATGGGCCAAGAAGCACAGTTGAATCTACAGATCATTGAGATCCTAGAGTCTCTCTCCTGGACCCAACTCCTCTGTAACCTCCCTGCCCATCAGACCACATTGCCCTCATGCCTTCCATCGACAGATGGCGGGCAGTGCTGTGTTGTGGGTGCGGAGACACACACAAGGACTTGTTTGAAAATGGCAGGGTCTGAAAGTTCACTCAGTGGCCTTGGGGTATCACCTGTTTTTATTTTTATTTATTTTTTAAAATATTTTTATTTATTCATAAGAGACACACACACACACAGAGGCACAGACACAGGCAGAGGGAGAAGCAGGCTCCCTGAGGGGAGCCCGATGCAGGACTTGATCCCAGGACCCTGGGATCATGCCCTGAGCTGAAGGCAGACGCTCAACCACTGAGCCACCTTGTGCCACCAGGTGCCCCTTGCCTATTTTTTTTTGAGCCTTGCTTGTTTTTAAATAAACTTTTTATTGAAGCATAATACACATATAGAAATATACAAATCTTAGGTATACAGCTTGGTGGATTTCAACAAAGTGAACACACCTGTGTGACCAAAACAGACTTAATCATAACTGAAAAATTAACCACTATTCCTCATGTACCGTCAAATACCTTCACCTATTTTGGACTTTATGTAAAAGAAATTATGTATTATTTACTCCTTTGTGTTTAGCCACCTGGGATCAACATGCTATTTATGAGGTTCATCCATGATTTTATATGTAGCAATGGTTCATGTTTATCACCGCACCATTTGCTACTAAATGGGTCTATCACTATTTATTTATTTGGCTGTTGTTGGATTTTTTTCTCCTCCAGTATTGGAGTATTGTGAATAATGTTGCTTTGAACGTCCTATTACATGCCTTTTGGTGCATAGACATATTTATTTTTGTTGGGTATATACCTAGGCATGGAATTTCTGGATCTTAGGGCATACGTTTGCTTTTGTAAGTACTCGAAAAACAGTTTTCCAGGGTGACTGTGTTAACATAAGTTCATGTCAGCAGCAGGGTAAGAGCTTCAAGTTGCTCTACATCCTTGTCATTAAAAAAAAAAAAACTCTTCTGGTACAATGTGTTGTTGTTTCTTATCATGGTTTTAATTTGCATTCTCTTGTCACCCTCGCTGTGGAGAGTCTTTTCCTGTGCTTGTTGGTCATTTTAATAGCCTTTCTGTAAAGTGCTTGTTCAGGTCTCTTAGCCATATTCTATTGGCTTATCTGTTTTTTCTTACTTATTTGGAGTTATTTCTAGTTATATTGGACATGAGCCCTCTGTTGGGTATAGGTACCGAAAATGTCATATTCAATGATGATTTTTGACTTCAAAAAAGTTTTGCATCTTAAAAATGTCCACGTATCATCTTCTACTTAGTGGTTACTGTTTCTCATGTCCTGTTCAAGAAAATTTTGCTTCTTCAAGGTCATGTTTATATTCTCTTCTATTATCATCTAGAAGCTTTATTGTTTTGTCTTTTCCATTTAGATATCTAATTCATCTGGAATTGAGTTTTGTATATGGTATGAGGTAGGGGGTCAAGATTTATTTCTTTACCTCACATGGATAGTCTGTAGTCCCAGTATCATCTGTTAAACAGAACAAAACTCATCTCTATGGCTCTGCATATTACCTTTATTCTAAATCAGGTGACTTTATATATGTGTGTGTCTACTTCTGGACTCACTATTCTGTTCCATTTGCCTTTCTTCTATCCTTGTACCAATATCACACCATCTTAGTTTCTATAATCATGGTAATCTGCTGTCTATGTTCTTCAACCTTGGTCTTATTCCAGATTTTCTCTTCTATCGTGGCTCTATGTATTTCCATATAAATGGCAGAATCAGATATCAATTAATTGACTCTTATAATTTTTGATTTGCCCTTAGTCTAGCCAATTATTTTATTTCAGTTTTCTATTTCTAGAATCTCCATTTGATTCTTTTATAGAGAAATAAAAGACTGAGTATACTAATGATAAATCCTCCTCATGAAACATTGTTAGGTACAGAGAAATTTGCCAATATACCACAAAGCCATAAATATATGAATACTCTTTAACTCAAAGGTTTCAATTTTATGGGTTAAGGATATTATCATACATGTATAAAGAAATATTTATAAATGTATGATGTGCATTGTTGTCTGTAGGAATTAAATAGTTGGAGGTCCAAATGTCCATCATCAGGGGATCCACTGAAACAGTGAGGGCACAGAACAGACTACCATTCATCCACTTAAAATGACTGATTGAAACTGGTGAGTGGATAAACAAAATGTGGTATATCCATATAATGGAATGTTACACAGCAATAAACAGGGTTGATATAATCCACGCCATAACATGGATGAACCTTGAAAACACTATGGTAATGGAAAGAAGCCAAGCACAAAAGACCACTTATCTCCTGGCTCCATTTACATGAACAGTCCTGAGTAGGTAAGTCCATGGATAGGTTCTTACTGATATATTTTTGATGGTATTTTATTAATAGGAAGTAGTGGGTTTTTAGGAGGAACAACCTGTATTTGAGTCTCAGTCTGGTTGTTAACTAATTAGGAAGCCTCTGGAAACTCATAGTACTTGCCTGAGCCTCCATTTCTTCATCTGAAGAGTAGAAAAGGTGCCACATGCCTCATGGGTTGTCATGAACATGCAATATAGTAATGAACTTGCAAGTGCTCTGTAAATGAAAGGGTTATATATTTGCAGGATTTCATCACACAACCACATGGCCCATCTCTTAGCCCTTACTTGAGCTTTTGTCTTATATTTTGCAGTATGTTTTGTTTAATATTATCTGCGTCCTTCCATTTGTCATATAGGAAGCATTGGCCAGACTTGGCTGCGATCCAGGGAACTATGATTTGAAGTTGTGTATTATTTCTTTTACATTGGTGGCCTTCCTTACAATTCTGTCACTTTCAGAAAATGAAATGAAAACACAAAGCCATCCTTCCCACCTGGATTTTGGCACTCCTCCAAGCTTCCTATCTCCTTTGGTGGAAATGAGTTTTCTGAGTCCTGGACCCAGATTTCCCTGGGGGCCTCCAGGGCTGATTGTACTAAATGGTACTTGTGGATCTAAAGACATTAAGTCGAGTTTGAGCAGTGAAGCTGGCTCAGATCCAGGATTGGCTTGTGCAAGATTTTTTTCTTCAGCCCCTTCCACATTTTTTTCTGTGTTTTCACTAACCTGTGTTGTCATCGTAACTCTTCCCCATCCCCTGAATATCATCACCCTGGGGAATCCCAGGATTGCTCACTCACCTGACCTAACTTCTCCCAAGAAATGCCTTGGCTGCATGTCCAGGCTGTAGGGGGCTAGTTCCCAAAGTGACTTCTCTAAGACATAGTTCTGTGATATGCTCCATGGTAGAAAGTTTCTGGGGTCAAATGGCAGACTTTGCATATGATGGTATGTTTTGAATATCTTATAAGTTTCTTAATGTACATAGGTTTTTAAGCGCTCTAAGAATTCCTACTTTTTTTCTCATTTTCACCTCCTTTTGGAATTCTTACTACACACGTGATGTTGTCCTCTAAGCCCTAGTCATTTCTTTTATTCTCCACTATTTTTCTCACTGTTCATATTAGAGAATTTCTGTTGATTTATTTTCAAGTTTATTGACTCCTTTGTAACTTTTGATCTGCTGGAAACCCATCCAATTATTTTATTTCAACTTCTAATTATAGAATTTCCACTTGGCTCTTTTATATAATTTCCATGTCATTGCTGAGATTCTTGATCTGTTCACCCATTTAGATTATATTTTCCTTTAACTTAATGAACATAATAGCTGCTTTATAGTTTTAGTCTGCTAAATAATACATGTGTGCTAAATCAGGTTGGATTTTTAATTGACTTTCTTTTCCTTGACTATAGGTCATATTTTCTGTTTCCTTGCACATCTAGTACTGTTGAACTTTTTTACTGAACCAAGTGGATAGAGAGTATTGATTTTTTTTTTTATTGCAGGTGATGCAGTTAATAGCTGACCACCTTGAGTTTGTGTTGATTTGGTTTTGCGCTTTGTCAAGATTAATCTGTGAAAATGCCAAGATATTTCTTAAATCTTATCGTTTGGGAGGACCCAATCTCTAACTGACGTAGATCTTATCATGTCTTGATTTTAGGATCTGTTAGGATGTGTCTAGTATGGGCCTGACTCTAGGCTGTGGTCTTTAAAACTAAACCAGGGTACTCTGTTACCTCAGCTCGATTCCTGGAGTATTAACAAGGTTTTATTTTATTTTTAGATTTTATTTATCTATTCATGAGAGACACACACAGAAAGAGAGGCAGAAACATAGGCAGAGGGAGAAGCAGGCTGCCTGCGGGGAGCCCCATGTGGTACTCGATCTTGGGACCCCTGGATCATGACCGGAGCTGAAGGCAGACGCCTGACCACTGAGCCACCATTAACAAGGTTTTAATGAGATGTTACACCTCTCTGGCTGGGCTGAGGTTTCAGCTTCCTGTGCCCTGCTCAAGCTCCAGGGTCTCCAGCTCACCGTTTGGGTGAGGCTCTGGGGGTCTCCCTCTGTGTTTGTGTAGCCTGTCCTCACCACGGCCTTACAGCTGACCTCCCCCTGGTGCCCTCCCACTCCTCAGCTTTTCCCCTCCAGCGCTGTGACCTGCAGATGTTGGCCACTCTCCCTCTTCAGCCCAGTAACTTCATCATGCTGAGCTTGGACTCCAGTTCACAGCCAGCAAGTTTTCTCACAGAAATCTGGAGTGATTATGTGGCTCACTTCCTCTTCTTGGGGATGTCAACCTTGGGCAGTCCATTTCACAGGTCTGCAAACAGTTGCCTTATATACTTTTCTCGGCTGTATGACTGTTTATGGTAGGAAGGCAAGACTGATGTCAGCTGGACCATCATAGCTGGCAACTCAGTGGTCATAACTGATGCATCTGTTCTGCCCCTGTGTGCTGGGTAACTCCTCTTTGAATGGTAATGGCATTGCCCTGCCTTCAAACCCAGGAAGCCCAGGACAAAAATGTTAAGTTCACATCTTTAAGCATTTTTTTGGTTCTAAGTCTCATATCTGTAAAAGTTGAGTGCAACAAATAGAAATCAATTTAAGTATTTTAAGAAAAGGCAGAAAGGCGTTTAGTGAGAGGAGTTCAATGCTAACAAAATCATTGGAAGGAAACACTTTCAGATCAACATAGAATCAATTCACCAGGGGTGCTTCTCTTTCTGAGGCTTGTAGGTGAGCTTTTCTGGGAAAAAAAGGACTTGTGTTACCATTTCAAATGCCTACAGGAAGGTGCAGACATTGTACCTCATGTCATGTACCTCATATACCCATTACAGTGTTTTCCCAGATGGTTTTATCAGCGTTTATGGTTCTCTTCTCCCTATTAAAGAAAAAAAAAAAAACCCTCAGGGGGAAGGTTGCCTGCAGGTCATTGACTGAGGGTTTGAGACTAGCGTGTTCATTCTGAATCCCGATATCTAGGCCAACGACTGGCCGAGTCCATGCTTATTAACTGAGTGGGTGCATCCTCAGGAGATAGTGACCATTCTGCATCTTCAGATCATATCACATAGGAGGACGTCCCTGTGGGGGAATGACCTTGGACAGAGGCTGATTTTTCTTGCCCTATATTCAGAATCTGTGTGAACCAACTGACAAAGACTGAAAAATTCTACATGACCAGTTATCTGGAGGCAGGACAGAAGAGATAAATGATGCTCTGATTGAATTCTGCAAGACTTTTTCAGATTAATTCAGTAGCCAGGGGTTGGTGTGTTTAATTGCAGCCTCGGGTCCCTGGGGCCATTCTGAGTCCTGGATCCAGCTTGCGGAAGGCACAGACTAAGGCACTCAGCACCTGAAATGTTTCTGATCTGTGAACTGGAAGGAGTCCTCCCTCGTGGGGGGATACGTCCTTGTGCCAAGCCAACAGCTTCCCTGGCAGTGGCTGGGACGGATGACTTGCCTCTTGTAGACACCCGCCTGTCCCCAAAGGAGCCCCTCGCTCCCTGGCCTCTCACTAGATGTGGCTCATTAACAGCACTGGCCCAGATTCTGCCTCCGAGAGCCCAGCCGTGCTGCTGGAGCTCCCTTCCAGCCTGGACCAGCTCATCGAGCAGGAGTTCGGGCAGGCCCATCATGCGGCAGGGAGCTGTGTGTCTGTGCATGCTCCATGAGTCCCCAGCCTTTGTCTCTTCTACGACAGCCTGCCACAGACTCTTAGCACTGAAGGGACCTGGGAAAACCTGGGGTGACTAGGAGAGCCCTGGGCTGGGTGCTAGGGAGTCAGGATCTTGCCAGCTTCTTGAGCAAATCACATCACCTGTCAGCCGGACGTGACTCCCTAAGCCCCTTGAGGCTGGTTGCAGCCACGTGGGAGCCGTAGCCACCCAACCTTTTTTGGTAGCTTGTTTTGCAACAATAATTCTGCAAATGGTGGGGAAGTCTTGGGTGGAGAAAAGTTGTGTTCTCGTACCTGGAAGCTCTTCTCCCCCCAGTCTGAAGGGTGGCTTAGAATTCATAATTCCTTATAATCATGCATTTGTTCTTATGGGGGTGGGGGGTGAGAGAAAGGGGGTCATTGGTGTGACTAGGGCCCTGAGAGACTGCTCAGTTCTGGAAATGAACTCCAGATGAAGTCCTAAGTTTTAAATATGTAGTACAGAGAACATGTTGTGTTTGAGTTTAGGAAAAGGAATGTTCCATAAACAATAGTTCTTAGGAAAAGTCTTCATGAAGAAGATGGGGTTTGACTTGGTTGATAATCATGATGATCTTGATTATAGTCACATATTATGGTGATTTATAGTTTATATTATCTTAGGGATTTTTTTTATCTTAGGGATATTAATGCTGCCACTGCTTCTATAATTTCTTGGGTCCCTACCAGGTGCCAGGCTTGCACAAAACACTTTACATTCATTTTCTTATTTAATTATAGCAGCAGTCCTTGCACTAATAGGCAGGTCATCTTTGTATCCCTACTTAGAGATGAGGACACTGCAGCCCAGAGAGGTTAAGTGACAAGCCCAAGGTCACACCAAGGGGTGGAGTGAAGATCCAGTCTAAGGCTACCTGCCTCTGGACCATGACACTGTACTGCTTCTGGATGTTCTTGGTAAGAAGCCAGGTTTCAGGAAAGCCGGATGATTTCCCCAAGGCCCCTGAACTAGTCAGTAGCACAGCCAGGTTTGGTCCAGTATTCTGAATATATGTCATTTTAGTTTGGTTTAAAAGTTAGAGGCCTGGGCAGCCCTGGTGGCACAGTGGTTTAGCACTGCCTTCAGCCCAGAGTGTGGTCCTGGAGACCCGGGATCAAGTCCCACATCGGGCTCCCTGTGTGGAGCCTGCTTCTCCCTCTTCCTGTGTCTCTGCCCCTCTCTCTGTCTCTATGAATAAATAGAAAATCTTAAAAAAAAAAAAAAAAGTTAGAGGCCTAGGACGCCTAGATGGGTCAGCAGTTGAGCGTCTGCCTTGGCCCAGGGTGTGATTCTGGGGTCTCAGGATCGAGTCCTACATTGGGCTCCATGCGAGGAGCCTGCTTCTCTCTCTGCCTGTGTCTCTGCCTCACTCTCTCTGTGTCTCTCATGAATAAATAAATAAAATCTTTAAAAAAATAAAAAATAATAAAAAAATAAAAGTTAGAGGCCAGTACATGCACTCAGTAAATCCATTCGGCTCCTTTGGGTGACTCCTGGGATTGGGGGGAGAGGCTGCCGGAGGTGGGAGCCAGTCCATTCTCTCGTCATGATTTCATCACGTAGACCTGCGAGTGGGGACAGCTGGGCCCAATATTTATTTTCAGTGGAGTGTGTCAGAACAGAGCTGGGAAACCATGTTACGCTGCGGACGGGGAGTGAAGCAAATGGCAGGAAGAGCAGTTTGGAGTGTTGGAGCCTCACTTTCTGAGAGAATCCATCTGGACTCCTCCCCTGCAGCTGCGGGGCATTTAGAAGCTCCCCTGCAGCTCGTGGCTCATTCCAGAGGGCCCGCGCTGGCCTGCACCCACCAGTCCGTTTCTCGGTCCCCGGCATCGAGCAGCTTCTGTGTCTCCCCTTCCCCGACACACGGACCAAGACACACACGTCCACAGTCTGTGCGATTACACCCGGGAGCACCCTTGACACCACCCCTGTCCCCCACTGTCCTGCCAGATGGCTGAGATCGGGGTGGGAGGGGAGGATTTTTCTCAGATTTTTTCTAAAAGAACAAAACCTGAGATTTTCCCCCCCTCGTCGAAAAAGATGATGTGCTTATGAATTCTAAAAGTCTGGGCAGTCTGGGTGGCTCAGTGGTTTAGCACCGCCTTCGGCCCAGGGCCTGATCCTGGAGACCTGGGATCGAGTCCCACGTCAGGCTCCCTGCATGGAGTCTGCTTGTGTCTCTGCCTCTCTCTCTTTCTCTCTCTCTCTCTCTCTCTCGAATAAATAAATAAAATAAAAAATAAAAGTCCAAGTGATTTTCAAGGTTATCTACCCTGAGATCCTTCCAGTGCCTCCTTCTTTCATTTAGCATATTTTTCATTTATTTATTCAATGGACACAACATACTTATGTACTATAGCTCGATGAGGACATTGGTGCCTGGTGGGCATGATGCCGGGCACGGGGCTGCCTTGATGGAAGCAACAGGGCTGATCAGTTGATGCCCACGTAGTCAACATAGTGAGGGCAACAAACATTAGATAAATTATAGTAAAAATAAAAGTACAGTCATGAAGTGAGTTTATGTCATCAGATGCATCAAGGAGCTCTGACAGTGTGAGACAGGTAGACCTCACCTGGCCCCCCCCCCTTTTTTTCAGGATGTTATTTATTTTAGTGTGTGCACACTCAGGTGAGGGGAAGAGCAGAGGGAGAGGGACGAGCAGACTTTCTGCTCAGCAGGGAGCCCTACACGGGGGGCTCAACCTGGGACCCTGAGGCTGCGACCTGAGCAGATACCAAGAGTCCAGGGCTTAACCGACTGAGCCACCCAGGCACCCCAGCCCTCACCTGTTCTTGAATTTGAGATGAGAAAGATGGGTGGGTAGGAGGTCAGGGGGAGGAGGGTGGCACTCAGTGGCTGGGGGAGGGAGGAAGTTCAGGTGTAGACACCCACAGGTGGAGGCTGTAAGGTGGAGAGAAGTGGAGTCTTCCATGGTAGCGAGTCGAGAGCAAGCCCGTGTGGCTAGAGCATGGCGGGGAGAGGAGCAGGTGCAGAAGGGAGTTTGCAGGTGTCGAAGCTTATCACTCTGGGCCCCTGGAGTCATGCTGGGGGTTTGGGGATGGAGCTCACGAGGAGAGTGTGCAGAGTCCCTGGGCAGTGAGTAGGGTAAGTGGTCCATGAAGCCCACCAGGAGGTCCCCGTCGGGGGATGGTGGTGGTCCTTGGACCTAGATGCCCGTATGGGAGATAAGGTAGTCTTCACTGTTTACTGACCACAGGCTTTGAGTGGGTCCCCTCCCTCTGGCCCTCGACCCCCTCGCCTCTGCCCACGCAGGGGGTGGTGCCCACTGGGCCCACTGCTGTGGATGGAAGCGCTGCCTCCCAGGGAGCGAGCTCAGGAGGACCTGGGCTCAAGTGCAAAGGGAAGTTGTGCCATGTTGTGGGTCAAGGGGCCGAATGCTGTGGGGACTGAGTGGGAATGTCACTTCCACGGAGGGTGGGAGGGGTAGAGGCACTCAGACTGGGTGTGGTCAGGGTACATGGGGAGGCTTGAGTGAGGGACACGGGGATAGGAGGCATCCTGGGCCGAGGGCCTAGCGTGGGTGCAGGCAGAGAGTGGAGGGGCACGGCCGGTGGTGAGGTGAGGTCAGGTGACGAGCCTCTAGGACATTCAGAGCCCTTTGGTGCCTGGGGTCCTGTTGGACCCTACCTGAGTACCGGAGAAGCAAACCTGTAGATGTCTGCAGGGTGGTTGATGAGAACAAGGGCTCACTCTTGTACTTAAAAAGCAAAAAAAAACAACAAAAAAAAAAGGTTAAATTTACAAAAAGTAAAATCCCATGCACAAAGGCTCCTCATTCCTGCAGCTGCATCCCCGGGGGTCCTGGACCCTGCAGTTGGTGTGAGGGGGACGTGCATCCCGGGGTTCTGAGCCCTGGCAGGTGTGTGTGGGGAGTTGTGAGGGGGCCGTGCATCCTGGGGTCCTGGGCCCTCGCAGGTGTGAGGGATTTGTGCATCCCAGGGTCCTGGGCCCAGGGAGGCATGAGGGGGCCGTGAGTCGCCTCGGGCCTGTCCACCCTGCCCGCCAGTCCCACCTGGCCCCCATGCCATGCTGCTGGCTCTGGGGCTGGGCCTCCATCCTGTTCTGCTCCTGTCTCCCTGAAGCAGCCCCTCAGGCCCTCATGAGCTCTGGCCAGCTTCCCTGCTCGTGCTGTGGAAAGAGTGGAAAGAACCCATTACACGTGGCATTCCTGTTGAATTTCCCCCTGTTCTAAGAACTTGGTGTGTGTGTGTGGTTTTTTTTTTTTTTTTCCACTTTTCCAAGAGACACAATCGTCTAACTGCTAAGATTGTAACCTGTGGAGGCCGCTGGCTGGGTTCAAATCTGCCCTTGGTCCTGTGCTTGCTGCGGCAGCTGGGGAGGCTACCCTGTGCCTCAGTTCCTCCCCGTAGTATGGAGGATCCAACACCACCTTTCTCCTCGGGTTGTTAGGGAGATGCACGTAGCTCATCTGTGGAAAGTCCTTAGAACCGAGTCTACAGGCAGGAAGCCCTTCATCGACCGTGGAGGCTGGCGAGTGCTTTCCACCAAATGTGGCTAACTGCCCTTCCATTTGGGCCAAGGGCCCCCCACCCCGCTTAGCTCAGGGAAGTAAAAAACAAAAACAAAAACAAAAACAAATCCCTCTTTCTGTTTTCTATGGGAAACAGCACAGTGACAGAGGAAAGGAGAAACCCTCAGCCAGCCCAGGTGGGGTGCTGGTCCCCTGGGAGAGAGGGGCCCCGGGTGGGCTCTGTGGCCCTGCCTCCAGGCCACCCGCCGCCTCCCCTGCTTCTCTCGTTGGACCTGAGAACAGCTGAGTCAGGATGGATGTTTGAGACAGAAATTAATGAGGACTTCGGGAGCACGGTGGGAAAATCAATGAAGAGCCACGTCCCGTGTACCGAGGGCAGCCGTCTTCCCCATCACATCGCAGATCATCTGCTGACAGCTTCGTCTCTTCCCGCGCTGGCATCTCGCCGGGTCCCTAACTCAGTTAAGGCATCACATCTTGTCCCTGATCCCTTGAGGATCTGGACGGTGAGCTGCAGAGGACGAATTATCTGAGCTGTGCCCAGGGAATACCTTGACCCCTGCCCAAACCCACCCACGTGGTAGAGACCCGTAGCTGTATGATGAGCATAAAGCACACCCCACAAGAACTACATAAATACCTAAATAGGGGCATTGCTCTCAAGTACCAAGATCTTTTCAGTTTACAAAGATAAAGGAAAAATTGGGCAAGGTTATTTCCCCGCAGCAGAGCTCTAGAATTGCCTTGGAGCGCCCCCCCCTTACCCCCAGCCCCCACCGCTCCCAGTAACCCCGACTTCAGCAGGGCTTATGTTCTTTCTGGTGTGACCTATGGAGCCTCCAATATGGGCAAAAACTTCTTGACCCATCGTGGAAGAATCACAATCAAAATATAGTCCTTTATTTTGATTCTCCAAACTCAATAGATCCCATTTATCGAGTACCTCCCGCATTATAGGCTTTAGGCTAAATGCTTTCCCTGCCTTATCGCATTTAATCTTCATGGAAACCATACAAAGTAGGTATTTTTTTTAATCTCACTTTTATGAATAAGGAAAGAAAGATTCATGGAGATTGAGTAACAGAAAAGCAACGTGTAGAGATTGAAGTTGCTCAGCCAAGAGGCAGCAGAGCTTGAGCACGAACGCAGATTTCCTGCATCTGAGCCAGGCCCCTCTCCAGGTGTCCTCGGCCAGTGCCGAGAGGGTCATTTGCAGGCTGTCCAGTTCAGACATGACAGCGGTACTGAAGAGACCGGCCTCCCGAGCATCGGTGTGACGTCAGGCTGGGGACACAGGAGAGAGAAGACAGAGTCTTCATCCTCTAGGAGTTTCTCACCCTAGTCATCCATTTGGGGAGCAGGCTGGTGCTCCCACCCTCACCAGCCTCACATTATACATCCATTCCTTTCACTCATTTCTCTTTTTAAAAATATTTCATTTATTTATTTATGAGAGACACACAGAGAGGGAGAGACACGGGCAGAGGGAGAAGCAGGGTCCCTGCGGGGAGCCCAATGTGGGACTTGATCCCGGGACCCAGGATCATGCCCTGAGCTAAAGGCAGACACTCAACCACTGAGCCACCCAGGTGCCTCTCATTTCATTCATTTCTTCCCCCAAACTTGAATTGAGGACCCACTAGGACTGGGTGCTGGGGATACACAAGTGAATCTGCTGTGCTCTGTACACAGGGAGCTTGAGGGTTAAATGAAGAGTGGGATCGGGAACCGGTTAGTTGGAACCAAGTGTGCTGTGTGTGTGTTTGGTGGTTGAGGGTTGGGGTGGGGACAGGGCTGCAGGTGGCAGAGAGCTGGGAAAATATGAGGCTTGAATAGTAATTCCGGGGCTGGTCCTGGGAACCCTAAATGGTGTTCATTTGTTCAGTTCTTATCCTATAACAATATGGAATCATTAGAGAATTTTTAGCAGGGGAATGTCATGGTCAGCTCTGTACTTTAGAAAGGTTCCTTCCAAGAAGGGGAGAGAGAGGATCCTGAGCCAGACAAGAGGTCCCTCAAGAAGAGATCCTGCACCCTCGCCTCTGTGGCCCCAGACGGGGTAGAGGCCACACTCCCTTCCAGTGGGAATTCAGGGTGCCTGTGGTTAAAAATAAGTGGACTTGGTTTCTTTGTTCCTCAAATCCATTTGGAAGGACCCTTGAGAATTCAGGCAGCGCCCTTTGGGGAGCCAGAAGCAAGCACTTGGCGGGGGGATGGGGTGGAGATGGTTCTGTCCCCAGGGCTGGGATGGTGTGGTCTCTCCCATCAACATCAACGTCTGGTGCTCGGCCAGAGTCGGGAACATTACCAGAGGCCTGTTCTGGGCATAATTAATGAAGCTCGTGTGGAGGAAAGGCAGGGGGTGTTTTGAATCCTCCTGAAATCCCATTATGATTCCCACAATGGCAGTTACATAGTATATTTGTTTGAGGGTTTCTGGGTCTTGATCTCCTTAATCCCTTCTTCCAGAGTCTACGACAGCAGTGTGGCATCATCTCACTCAGGGTGAACTGTCTTTTCATGTCTAGGACCCATTCTTTTTTTTTCCCCCCAAGATTTATTTGTTTGAAAGAGAGAGTGGGGGAGAAGCAGAGGGATAGTCTCATGCAGACTCCCTACTGAGCCAGGAGCCCGACACGGGGCTTGATCCCAAGACTCTGAGATCATGACCTGAGCTGAAGTCAGCTTAGCTGACTAAGCCACCCAGGCGCCCCAATTGGACCTATTCTGTGGGCATTTGCCCCATGACTTGGGGCCTTGCCAAAGCCATTGCTGAGTCCCACCAGAGCTTCAGAATCAAGACACCCACCCGCACCCAGCTTTATGTTCTGCCCTCTTATCAGGCACCCCCAGAATGCATGCCCATGCGTGCTCTCCTGGCTCTGGCTGGAATGTGGAACACACTAGGTCAAGAAGCTCCTGAAGTAGAGTCTTTTTCTTCCCTTACCAGGTGGGTTATGTCGTGACTTAGTCTTAGCCTAATTAGGGACCTACAGGTCAGGAGGGAAGATGGGGCCAGGTCCTGAAGGGGGTGCATGTTTTCCTGTAGGTGGGAGGACTCTGCATTGCCTTTTTTTAATGCCAAATTTAAGATTAATTTTTTATTTAAGTACACATACCATATACAAGTTATCTCATAAAAATATGCTCCCTATTAAATAATTTCAAAGATACATAATTATATATAATGCTTCACAATGTTATTTATGGATTATCATGAATGCTTTGACCCCTAGGGCTGACTTTGCTGCCTCTCCTGACGCTGGGTGTGGAATATACCCTCTCCCTTTTACACATTGGGTGAGGCTAACATGATGGTGTAGGATGTTGTGGGGAATCTGGGAATTCAAGACTCGATGCTCATTTATTCAGATACTGCCCATGCGCAGAATGGTCTCAGTGCTTTGCACTCAGGGCTCCCTTCCTTGGTCCTTGGCCCCTCAGACCTGCCTCGGTTGGAGGAAGCTTAACCTTTTGTGGAGGTTAGGGACTCCGATGACTCGAGCCGGGGTGTGTGTCTCCGCTTTCTCTGCCCCTTTGCTGCAGGAGGGGAAGGCCTCTGGACCTCACAGTTACCTTTTCGTTGCCGTTTCATTGCTCTCAGCTGTTCACTACTTTTAGCAGCGCATCCATCAAAACTTTAGCGACAGCACCCAATTCCACTACCCCTCCAGTCCCTGGTCCCTTCCTATTTTTCAAATGTCTGATACAAGACAGTAGCTAAGGAACTTTTTTCCTTCAGTACCCCATCCCAGCTCATGAGTGGTGAAAGTTTTATTAACTGCATTGCCCCTGTGCCAGAGCCCATGTGTCACTCCCACCAGTGGTGGTGCCTCTTTGCCAGCCACGTGGAGGCTGATCCAGTTCCAGATTCCTATATGAATATCTGCTTTCTTGGGCTACTCCAAGCACCAGTGTTACAAGTTAGATTCCCTGGGATCCAGACTCTGAGTAGGGGATTAGCATGCAGGATCTTATTTTAATTTTTAATTTAATTTAATTTTATTTTGAGAGGGAGAGAGATGGGGGAGGGAGGGAGCAGGAGATGGAATCTTTTTTAAAAAGTTTTTAAAATTTAAATTTGATTTAGTTAACGTATAGTGTATTATTAGCTTCAGGGGTAGAATTTAGCAGATTATCAATTGCATATAATGCCCAGTGCCCATTCCATCAAGTGCCACCTTAATGCCCATCACCCAGTTGCCCCATCCCCCACCATCTCCCCTCCAGCAACCCTCAGTTTGTTTCCTAAAGTTAAGAATCTCTTATGGTTTGTTTCCCTCTCGGTTTTCATCTTATTTTATTTTTCCTCCCTTCCCCTATGTTCATCTGTTTTGTTTCTTTTTTTTTTAATTTTACCATTTCATTTATTGGTGTTCAATTTGCCAACATACAGAACAACACCCAGTGCTCATCCCGTCAAGTGCCCCCCTCAGTGCCTGTCACCCATTCATCCCCACCCCCCGCGCTCCTCCCCTTCCACCACCCCTAGTTCGTTTCCCAGAGTTAGGAGTCTTTATGTTCTGTCTCCCTTTCTGATATCTCCCACACATTTCTTTTGTTTCTTAAATTCCACACAAGTGAGACCATATAATTGTCTTTCTCTGAATGACTTACTTCACTTAGCATAATACCCTCCAGTTCCATCCACATCGTGGCAAATGGTGAGATTTCTTTCTTTTGATGGCTGAGTAGCATTCCTTGTGTGTGTGTATGTGTGTTTGTGTATCTCACATCTTCTTTGTCCATTCATCTGTTAATGGACACCTGGGCTCTTATTTTCTTTAAGATTTTATGTATTTGAGAGAGTGAGTGAGCAAGAGAGAGCACAAGCACGGAGCACGATGTGGGGCTTGATCCCAGGACCCTGAGATTATGACCCAGGTGAAGGCAGGGGTCACCTCAACTAACTGAGCCACCTGAGTGCCCCAGACATCTGTGCTCTTTCCATAGTTTGGGTACTGTGGACTATCCTGCTATAAACATTGGGGTGCAGGAGCCCCTTCGAGTCACTATGTTTGTATCCTTTGTATAAATACCTAGTAGTGCAATTGCTGGGTCGTAGGGTGGCTCTATTTTTAATTTCTTGAGAAACCTCCATACTGTTTTCCAGAGTGGCTGCACAGTGGGCATTTCCACCAGCAGTGGGAGAGGGTTCCCCTTTCCCTGCATCCTCACTAACATCTGTTGTTTCCTGAGTTGTTAAGGTTAGCCATTCTGACTGGCGTGAGGTGGTATCTCATTGTGGCTTTGATTTGTATTTCCCTGATGCCAAGTGATTTGGAACATTTTTGTATGTCTTTTTTGGAGAAATGTCTGTTTACGTCTTCTGCCCATTTTTTTTTGACTGGATTATTTGGTTTTGGGGTATTGGGATTGAGAAGCTCTTTATAGATCTTGGATACTCGCCCTTTATCTGATATGTCATTTGTGAATATCTTCTCCAACCTGTAGGTTGCCTTTTAGTTTTGTCGACTGTTTCCTTTGCTGTGCAGAAGCTTTTTATCCTGATGAAGTCCCAATAGTTCATTTTTGCCTTTGTTTCCCTTGCCTTTGGAGACGTGTCTAGCAAGAAGTTGCTGCGACTGAGGTCATGGAGGTTGCTGCCTGTGTTCTCCTCTAAGATTTTAATGGATTCCTGTCTCACATTTAGATCTTTCATCCATTTTGAGTTTATCTTTGTGTCTGGTGTAAGAGAATGGTCCCGTTTCATTCTTCTGCATGCAGCTGTCCAATTTTCCCAATGTTTTTTACATTGTATATTCTTCTCTGCTTTGTTGAGGGTTAGTTGACTACATGGTTGAGGCCCCATTTCTGGGTTCTCTTTTCTGTTCCATGGAGCTATGTGTCTGTTGTTGTGCCAGGACCATACTGTCTTGATGATCACAGCTTGGTAATGCAACTTGAAGTCAGGCATTGTGATGACTCCAGCTTTGGTTTTCTTTTTTCAACATTCCTTTGGCTCTTTGGGATCTTTCTGGTTCCATACAAATCTTAGGATTGTTTGTTCCAGCTCCATGAAAAATGCTGACGGGATTGTGATAGGAGTTGTACTGAATACGTAGATTGCTTTGGTTAGCAGAGACATTTTAACAATATTTATTCTTCCATGGAATATTTTTCCATCTCTTTGTGTCTCCCTCAGTTTCTTTCATAAGTGTTCTGTAGTTTTCAAAGTACAAATCCTTTACCTCTCTGGTGAGGTATATTTGAGGTATTTCATAGTTTTGGGAGCAATTCTAAGTGCGATTGATTCTTTGATTTCTTTCTTCTGCCTCATTGTTAGTGTATAGAAATGCAACTGACTTATGTGTGTTGATTTTATATCCTGTGACTTGGATGAATTTCTGTATCAGGTCTAGCAGTTTTTTGGTGGAAACTTTTGGATTCTCTACATAGAGTATTATGTCATCTGTGAAGAGTGAAAGTTTGACTTCCTCTTTGCCAATGTGGATGCTTTTTATTTCTTTTTGTCGTCTGAGTGCTGAAGCTAAGATTTCTAGTACTATATTGAACAACAGTGGTGAGAGTGGGAATTCCTGTCGTGTTCCTGACCTTGGGGGAAAATCTCTCAGTTTGTCCCCCTTGGGGATGATATTTGCTGTGGCTCTTTTTGTATATGGCTTTTTGATGTTGAAGTGCATTCCCTCTATCCCTACATGGTGGAGGGTTTTTATCAAGAAAGGATGCTCTATTTTGTTGAATTTTTCCCCCTGAATCTGTTGAGAGGATCCTATGGTTCTTGTCCTTTCTTTCATTAATATGATGTATCACATAGACTGATTTGTGGATGTTGAACCACCCTTGCAGCCTACGAGTAAATCCTATGTGGTCATGGTGAATAATTCTTTTCATGTACTGTTGGATCCTATTAGCTAGTATCTTGATGAGAATTTTTGCATACATGTCATCAGGGATATTGGTCTGTAATCCTCTTTTTCAGTGGACTCTTTGGTTTTGAGATCAACATAATGCTGGCCTCATAGAATGAATTTGGAAGCTTTCTTTCCATTTCTATTTTTTGAAACAGCTTCAGAAGAATAGATATTAATTCTTCTTTAAATATTTGGTAGAATTCCTCTGGGAAGCCATCTGGCCCTGGACGCTTGTTTCTTGGAAGATTTTTGATTACTGGTTCAATTTCTTTGTTGGTTATGGGTCTGTTCAGCTTTTATACTTCTTCCTTTCAGTTTGGATAGTTTATATGTTTCTAGGAATTTATCTATTTCTTCCAGATTGCTTATTTTGTTGGCATATAATTGATCATAATATTCTCTTATAATTGTTATTTCTTCAGTGTTGGTTGTGATCTTTCCTCTTTCATTCATAATTTATTTATTTGGGCCCTTCATCTTTTCTTTTTGAGAAGTCTGGCTAGGGGTTTGTCAATTTATATTTATCTATTATTAATTCTTTCAAAGAACTAGCTCCT
Source organism: Canis lupus baileyi (assembly GCF_048164855.1). Taxonomy (NCBI): domain Eukaryota; kingdom Metazoa; phylum Chordata; class Mammalia; order Carnivora; family Canidae; genus Canis; species Canis lupus. The sequence goes on along the minus strand of NC_132851.1, from coordinate 32,481,135 downwards.
AGTTTCGTTGTTCTGTTCTACTGTTTTTTGATTTCTGTATCATTGATTTCTGCTCTAATCTTTATTATTTCTCATCTCCTGCTGGATTTAGGCCTTATTTGATGTTCTTTTTCCAGCTCCCTTAGGGGTAAGGTTAGGTTGTGTATTTGAAACTTTTCTTGCTTCTCAAGAAAAGCCTGCATTGCTATATATTTCCCTCTTATGACCAACCTTTGCTGTGTCAAAGGTTTTGGACTACCATGTTTTCATTTTTATTTGCTTCCATGTATTTTTTTATTTCTTCTTTAATTTCCTGGTTAACTCATTCATTCTTTAGTAGGATGTTCTTTAACCTCCAGGGATTTGTGGTCCTTCCAGATTTCTGCTTAACGTTGACTTCAAGTTTCATAGCATTGTGGTCTGAAAATATGCATGGTATGATCTCAATCTTTTTGTACCGGTTGAGGCCTGATTTGTGACCCAGTATGTAATCTATTCTGGAGAACGTTTCATGTGCACTTGAAAAGAATTTGTGTTCTGCTGCTTTGGGATGAAATGCTCTGAATATATCTGTTAAGTCCATCTGGTTCAGTGGTCATTCAAAGCCCTTGTTTCTTTGTTAATCTGCTTAGGTGATCTGTCCATTGCTATGAAGGGGGTGTTAAAGTCTCCTACTATTATTGTGTTATTATCAATGAGTTTCTTTAATTTTCTTATTAATTGGTTTATATATTTGGCTGCTCCCAAGTTAGGGGCATACATATTTACAATTGTTATATCTTCTTGTTGGAAGAAAACTCCTTTATTATGACTTGGTGTCCTTCATCTCTTATTACAGTCTTTGGTTTAAAATCTAGTTTGGCTGATATAAAGATGGCTACTCCAACTTTCTTTTGATGTCCATTAGCATGATAAATGGTTCTCCCTCTCACCCTATCGCTTTTTTTTTTAAATTAAAGATTTATTTATTTATTTTAGTAGGGGAGAGACAGAGGAAGAGAGAGAGTCCTGAAACAGACTCCTTTCTGAGCATGGAGCCCCATGTGCAGCTCAATCACAGGCCCCTTAATCATGACCTGAACCAAAATCAAGAGCTGGCCACTTAACTGAGCCAACTAGGCATCCCTCCACCCCCTCACTTTCAATCTAGAGGTGTCTTTAGGTCTAAATGAGTCTCTTGTAAGCATATTGATAGGTCTTGTGTGTGTGCATGTGCGTTTTATCCATGTTGATACCCTATATCTTTTGATTGGAGCATTTAGTCCATTTACATTCGGAGAAATTTTTGAAATATGAATTTAGTGCCATTGTATCATATGTAAAGTCGCTGTTCCTGTATATTGTCCCTGTTCTTTTCTTGTCTTTGTTAGTTTGGGCTTTCTCTCTGCTCAAAGGATTTCCTTTAATATTTCTTGCAGGGATGGTTTAGTATTCACAAATTCCTTTAGTTTTTGTTTGTCCTAAAACTCTTTGTCTCTTTCTATTCTGAATGAGAGCCTTGCTGGATAACGTATTCTTGGCTGCATACTTTTCCCACGTAGCACATTGAATATACCATGCCAGTCTTTTCTGGCCCACAAGGTCTCTGTGGACAGGTCTGCTGCTAGCCTTATGTGCTTGTAGGTTAAGGACTTCTTGTCCAGAGCTGCTTTCAGGATTTTCTCTTTATCTTTGTAATTTGCAAGCTTCACTATTATATGTCAAGGTGTTGACCCATTTTTGTTGATTTTGAAGGAGTTTGTCTGTGCCTCCTGGACTTGAATGCCTGTTAACTTCATCAGATTAAGGAAGTCCTCAGCTATAATTTGTTCAAATCAACTTTTGCCCCCCTTTTTCCCTCTCCTCATCTTCTGGGTCCCCTCTAATATGGATATAATTTCACTTTATGGAATTGCTGAGTTCTTGAAGCCTCCCTTCATGATCTGATAGTTGTTTTTCTCTCTTCTTTTCAGCTTTCTTGTTTTCCATCATTTTATCTTTTATATATCATTTATTTGCCCTTATGATTCATTCATACTTGTATTTATGGCCTCCACTTGGTACTGTGTCTTAGTAATAGCATTTTTAATTTTGGCCTGGCTGGATTTTAGTTCTTTTATCTCCATAGTAAGAGAGTCTCTAGTGTCTTTTATCTTTTTTTAAATCCCAGCTAGTATCTTTATAATTGTTTTAAATTCTAATTCAGACATCTTACTTATATCCATATTGATTAAATCCCTGGCTGTGATACTACCTCTTGTTCTTTCTTTTGGGGTGAATTTCTCCATCTTGTCATTTTGTTCGGAAAAGAAAGGGAGAATGAAAAAGAAAAAACAACTACAATAAAAACAACAACAGAGGAAATCCAACTAGATCATGGGTGTGTTTTGGTCTGCTTATTAAAAGAAGCTTCCAAACAGTGGTTGCTTTTTTTATGTGCAGGCTTGCAGTATTTGTTTTCTCTGATCTCCGACTGATTTCTCAGGCATCCAGAATGATTTGATAGCTATCTATTTGTATTCAAGAGATGAGACCAACTTAGGGTCCCCCTACTCCTCTGCTATCTTAACTCTCTTCAAGAGAGAGAATCTTAAGCAGGTTCTATGTCCAGCATAGAGCCTGACATGGATCTTGTTCTTACAACCCTGAGATCATGACCTGAGCCAAGGTCAAGAGTTAGATGCTCAGTCGATTGACTGAGCTACCCATGCACCCCAGCACTTAGGATTTTTTTATTAAGGGGTACTCTTGGGAAGGAAAAGGAAGGAAAGAAAAGGGATTGTCAGAGAGAGAATCTGAGCTGTGAAGCAATCCCATTGGACTTTTGGCTAACCCCAGAGAGCTCTGAGCTTTAAATGGCTTTTTCAAGTTGTCCTGAATTGGAGCAAGATGTTTGGCTTTATACTCTAGTGTGGACTATTCACTGATGTGGGTCATCCTGGGGAGCAAGCCAGATCTTCGGTGAGGTCACTCTGTTCGGCTGAAACCATCCTGATATGGTTATTTAAAGTTAAATTTGAACTAACTAAAATGAACTAAAATTAGAAATTCCATTCCTCAGTTATAATAACCACATTTCAAGTGCTCAATAGCCACAGGTAGCTCATGGTCACCACACTGAACAGCACAGATAGAGGGTATTTCCATCCCTGTGGAAAGTTCTGTTAGATAAGGGCAGTTTATCAAATATGGTTTCAGCATTTGTGAGAGGTAGTCTGTTCCCCACATTCCCCAGCTCTTAAGGCTTTGTCCTTATGGGTTTCAGCTAAAAACCTGGGGTGTTTAGCTAAGGAAACTTATCCTTTCTTAGCTCTGAACTCTAGCTTTTGTTTCCTCAGCCTCACAAACTTCTTGGAAGCTCTGTATTTGAATCAAGAAATGAAATGAAGGGAAAAGTATATATTATATATATATTATATATTATATATATATATATTATATATTATATATTTTGGGCTCAGATTCCTGAGCTTTCCTTCTTGGGGTTTTGGTCACTATATTCTCACTAAGTAGTTTTCCAATGACTTTAAATAGTTATTTTTAAGAAATACATTTATCTCGATTTTGCTTTATTCTTGGCAGTAAGTGTTAATCTACAATGAGCTAGCTTGCCATTGTCTGGAATTGCTACCTACTGTCTTTAAAATTTATACCCTGATTTGGCTACCATGACATCTTTCAACATGTCGTCGTCTTCTTCTTTTGACTCCATCTCTGTCTCCCTTGCTGGATCCCACTACTGGGAGTTCTCTTCTTGCTCCTCTTTTTATCCTTTACAATTTCTCAGGTTAAAATCACTTAATCCCATGAATTTGCCACATATACATAGAAAATTCCCCAACGTTTATATTTAGACCACAGTGGGTTAGGACCCACTATACATTCCCATGGAATCCCGTATCATCTCCCAATTATAACATTCATCATGTATTAGTTACAGATAATCAGGAAATGATTTGATGCTATGATGTAGAATTTTGGTTTAGAATTACCTAAAGTGGATCAGGATTTAACTGGGGACTCCATCATGACTGGCAGTATTAAGATTCAAGAAACTCCTAATAGGAGGGTGGAACCTGGTTGAGCTGACCCTCTGAGAGCTCTGGATTATTTATAAAACTCATTGGAGAAATGACCAGGGTGGTTTTGGCATGAAGTACAGTATCTTCAGTGATAAAACTATGTTACTTGCAATCACACACCTGCACCAACTACATGCACCTATTTATACCTTTGGTTTTATGACTGCCTTTGTACTCCTTATGGCCTGGTTAACTTGCTCCAGTTCTGGGGATATCATGTGTACAAGTTTGGAAATATTGTTTTGATGGAGTGTGATTCAAGTGCTTTGTGAAAGTTCAAGGTTGGAACTGTTCATAATTGTCTGAAAGGCATCATGGTGTTCTGGGAAGAGAAATGAATTAAGAGATAAGAGACCCAGGTCCAAGTCTGGGTTCTGCAACTGATAGCCCAGGTGAGCTTGTTCTTATCTTCCCATGTTTGTATCATTGATTTATCTCTCAGCTCTCTTTCCAGTAGACCAAGGCAGTGTAAGGTAGAGAGGAAAAGTATTGCCTTTGCAGAGGCCAATATCTTATTTCCTAGGGAAATAGTGGAGGCCTGCCCACCTTCTTGGTGGGAGGAGCTATGAAGTCACAGTGCAAGAAGAATGTCTTGTTTTGCAGTCCATCAGGGAGAGTGGGCCATGTGTGTCGGTAAGATTCACTGAGAAGGTTACATTCAGATGTATAAAGGGAGAAGGGAGAGCTACATCTGTACATCTGCAAAGGTGAGGCAGTAGCATGAGTAGTGTGTTTGACAAACAGCAAGAAGATGGGGAAGGATGAATAGGGTGAGAATAGAAGGAGCTGAGGTAGAGGTGGGTGGAGAAGTCATAGAAATGGGGCCTCTGAATAGAGGCCCTTGTAGGACACAGTAGACTTGGGTTGAGATGAGAAGCCACTGAAAGGTTTTGAATAAAGGAATAAGATGATTTGACTCCCTTCTGACTCACTCTGACCTTTGAGTCAACAGTGGATTTTAGGGCAGCAAGAGGAGAAGCCGGGAGATGTGTTGGGGGACATTTGCAATTATCCAAGGTGGTGGTTGCCTGTTGATGTGGTGGTAACCATTGGGAACTGGTGGATCTCTTTGTGGATGCTGAGATAGACAATAGCATTCGCCAACATTGTGAATATGGGAAAGGAAAGAGAAGTGTCAAGAGAGGCTGAAACCTTTTTATCTTGAACAGCTGGAGAGACAGTTACCTTTCATGGAGTGGGAAAGCCTGTAAGAGGAGCAGGCTGGACCCTGGTGGTGAAGATCAGGAATTTGATTTTAGACACACTATCTCCAAGAGGTTGATGAATGTCCAATATTAACATAAGTAGGATCTGACTGTATATTTTTTTAAAAATCTACTTTAACATGTAAGAGAAGTAAATTCATGCCCCAGCTCTGTTATGTGCATATTGCAAATGTGTTATATCTCTTCTCAGTGTCCCATTTCCTCCTCAGAAAAATGCCAATAATATGGCAATAATGTTTTCTGGTTTTCCATTTGGCTTTTAGAGAGTCGATAAAATGTGTATAAAAGACTATTACTCATTAAAATTCTGGATTTAAAAGAAAATAGAATTCTGGATTTGCTACTTTGAGTCATGAACATTACACTGAAGGAAATGATGTTCGCCTTCGCCTCTCCTGAAGAAGGAATCAAGTCCCAGGCACTGCTAGGATAGGGTGTGGCAGGAATCCCGTGAGTCTGTTTAGCCCTTGGTTTTGCACTCACATCTCAAAGCACTAGTATCACTCATTATCACAGTATGATTTTCTAATTATAAGATTTGCAAAGGTTGCTGGAAAGAGTGTTGGAATGGCCAAAATGCTTATGGAATCTCTCACTAGACTTGGACAAACAGAAGGCATTGAGTGGAGCTAACAAGTGTCTTGTTAGATGCAGAAACCCAGCATGTAGTTTGCCAGCATAGATTGCCAGGGGGGGTCTTAAAATAGAAAGCAGCCTCATGCGCACCTTGCAGTCATAATGACATACATGTCCAGGGAATATGTCGTGTCCAAGGTGGTGGAAGCATTTATTTATTTTTCAAATGAAGAAATCATGCCTCATTCCAGACATGGAGAAAGTCGGCCTTCGTGTTACAGACACTCATCTATCTGTTCATTTTCTGTGCTTAACACATGTTAGTATTTTACCATAGTCTATTTTTTGTTTTATTGTTCTCTTGACAACTTTATTGAATTATATGTTATATAAAATAAAATTCACACCTTTCAAACGTACTCTTCAGGTATTTTCAGGAAGTTGACCGTGTGGTGCAACCATCTTTATAAATCGGTTTCAGAACATGTTAATTCCCCCAATAAGATTGCTCATTTCTGTTGCCTCTCCCAGCTGTCAGAAGCTGTACACCGTCTCTGTAGAGGTCTACTGTGATGTTTAATATACAGGATCACACCATATGGGGCCTCATGCATCCGGCTTACTTCACTTACCATAATGTTTTTTTTTTTTTCCAGCATCATGTTTTTGAGGTTCATCCATGCTGTTGTATGTCTCAGTACTTTTTTTTTTTTGGTGGCTGAATAACATTCTATTGTATGGATATACCACATTTCGATTACCCACTTACCTGGGGATGGACATGTGAACCATTTCTAGCTTTTTGCTATTATGAATAACACTGCTGTGAATATTTACATACAGTTCGTTGTTTTTGTTCCTCTTGAGATACCTGGGCATGGAATTCCTGGCTCTTATGATAGTTTACGTTTTCCTTTTTGAGAAACTCCAAATGAGGCAGGAGTGTCCCTCATGACTGGCAATATGTGAAGTTTCCTGTTTCTTCACATCCCGTCAGCATGTGCTCGTGTCTGCTTTTGTAATTATACTCATTCAAGTGTGTGTGTCATCTTACCATTGTAGTTTGGGTTTGCATTTCCCTGATGACCAATGACATTGAACATTTCTCACATGTGTACTAGTCATCTGGAAATCTTAATAGGTGAAATGTCTGTTCAAATCTGTTGCTCATTGTTTGATTGGTTTGTTGTCTTCTTATTATAGAGTTATATGTATTCTTTTTTTAAAAAAGATTTTATTTATTTATTTAAGAAAGAGAGAAAGCAGCGAGAGAGAGCAAAGAGGGAGAAGGAGAAACAGACTCCCTGGTGAGCAGAGAGCTGGACACAGGGCTTCATCCCAGGACCCCCAGATCATGACCTGAGCCAAAGGCAGATGCTTAACTGACTGAGCCACCCAGGCACCCCGAGTTACATGTATTCTTTTTAGATTCTGACTTGGATTTGAATTTTGAAAATATTTACTGCCGGTCTATTGCTTGATTTTTATTCTCTTAAAGATGTCTTTGAAACTGTGAAAAATTTGAATTTTAATGACATCCAATGTATATATATACTTTTTTCTTTTGTGGACCATGGTGTTGTGTCTAAGAAAACTTTGTGGAGCTTGATTCTCAAGGATGGCCCCTTATTTTTAAAAAAAGTATTTACGGCATTGAAGTATGTGATCCATTTTGAGTTAATGCTTGTGTATGGTGTGAGGTGAAGGACTGTGTACCTTTTTATGCACCAGTTATTGGATTGTTCCAGCACTGTTTGTCAAGCGGGCAATCTTTCCCCCCATGGATTTCCTGTGTTCCTTTTCCAAGTTCAATAGACTATGAATGTAAAGATTTATTTCTGGACTCTGAATTCTGTTCCATTGATCTGTCCTTATGCGGACATCACAACGTCTTCATAACTAGATAGCTTTACAGTTAAGTTTTGAAAGTGGAAAGTGAAAGTTCTCCAACTCTGTTCTTTTTCAAAACTATTTTGGTTACTCTAGGTGTTTCATGGAGTGTCCCCATTGTCAGGGATGGCCTCATTTGGGTACCTGAAGTCCTGGAAATTCATTAGCAACACACACACTCCACTGATTCGGTTCTGAAAACCAGCCATTCCCGAAACATTCCTCTTTTGGAATATCCCCTGATCCCCAAACTCCATTGTTCACCAGACTCTGCAAAATTCAGCTCACTGCTTTGTTCAGAGAGACTGATTTGCAAGTGCAGCTCTATAGCAAGGAATGACTATAGCATCTTTGTTTCAGACACTGTGAGAGATAGCCTCTTCCCTCACCTTTGAAGGCGCTGTCATATTGGCTTGCAGACCCTTGCTTGATGGCGTTACATGGAAATCTTATATTAAATAGTATGCTCATTGAGCCCCTTTTGTTCTACCCTGGTTATCCTCCACAGTCCCTGGACATGAGTCCTTCTCACTGGTGCTCTGAGTCCTGAGGGGTTTTACTGAGGTCTCATTGCTGACTTTACTATGCCTATCCTTACATTTGTAAGCAAAGAGGTATTTGCTGATTTTTTTTTCTTTTTGAATGTTACAAGGGAGTGCTCCATAGGTTACAAAAGGAGGCATAATCTTGTTAAGCTGCTGGTCCATTAGACCCCTGACTAGTGGTCATTAGACCAGTGATCATTTCAAGCAGAAGCAAGTGGTTAACATTTACCTCGAGTCCCTCACCAAAACTGTCCTGAGGATGCTCCTTGTGCCGTCAAAATGTGATGTAAGAGTAAGATCAGTGCAAATCCTTCTCCCACTCTTCTTGGCTGAGAACCAGAGAAATCATAAGCACATGATTTTGATTAGCTGTTGTGGCTCTTTGTGTGTCCGGGGCTCATGTGCGTTCATATCAAAGCCTCTACCAGGCAGTGCTTCCTGAATGTCCTGCCACCACGATCCTAGTTCCTGCATCTTTCTTGGTAAAAGGCAGCATTTCCCTAAGGGTGAGTTAGAACTCGGTGCTCATCACGGGAGACTTTCAATATGTCAAAAGTTAATGGATTTAAGAGCATCTCTGCAGGAGAGGCCACATACCGACTGCTCAGCTCTGGCTTGATCTTCTGAGGCCTCAAAATGAAATACTCCCAAATAACCTCTCTTAAGGACTTGATAACAAAGGGAAACACGTAATTACTTGCAGTGGGAACTTTCTGAAACCACCCTCGACTTCTAGCTCTATTATACCACGTACTTACATCCCTCTTCTGACTTCTGCTCTTTCCCCTGATTCAATTAACCAACTCCCTTCTCTTCAGGTAAGGGAAGGGCACTCCATACAATATATCCTTGAAATTGTTAGTTCTCAAGATCTAGAGACAATTGAAGACAACAGTTAGGGATTTTTCTGAGATTCTGGAAAACGGACAGCTATTGGCTACAGAATCCAAGATTACGTTAGGTGCTTACTTTTCCAGACTTCGGGAGCTGTTCCAACTGTTCCACTGATTTGTTTGCCCCTTGGGTGGGGAAGATGCTTCAAAGTTGCAAGAGAGGAAAGACCCCAAGAAGATTTGAATGGCCCGTCTGTGCACAATCACAGAACAAAACAATTGGAAGGCCTTCAGAAGGCAAAACATATAGGAAATGTTCTTCCTGTTTCCTAGAGCCATTTGGATGGAGATTTGAAATTATAAGCAAAATAAAAATGACTCAAGGGAAACTTTAAAAAGAGACTCTGTGACATTTTAGAACAATATTCTAGGTTGATCCAGCAACCTAGGTCAAGAGAGCTTTGTGTTCTTTCTGTAAATGGCCTCAGTTGTGAAGTAGGAGGCTTGGAGAGACACAGACACAGATGACTTCAAGTTGATGATCAAGTCTCAGCTCTGGTCACAGTGTCACTCTGCTGCCTCACCCACCCAGCCAGAGGCAGAGGGATCAGCCTTACTGTTGGGTGGCCTCAGGACACAGTGTTGCAGCACCTGGGAGAGCATAGGTGTGGGGGAGCTGAGGCCAGAGAGAGGCAGCGTGCAGGTTGGCCAGACTGTGTTTGATTGCTGGCACACCTGCTGTATTTGCATGTGCAGAGCCCCTGTGCAAGGAAGGCAGGTCATCAGTCCTCCCAGACCTAGGTCAGTCTGCAGAGCTCTACCTATCTGAAGAGGAAAAGAGGTGGGGGGTAGGAAGGAGAGAAGGAAGGGCGGCCACACGGCTAATCCAAACCAGGTTTGGTTCAAACAGATTGAAAAGTCACATCTACATTTTGAGGATTGACATGCCACTTGAAGAACAAGGTGACCTGGAAAAACACCCTCTAAGAAAAGAAGAAAGGTAAGGTGATTAAGTTGCATCTTTCCAGGATGGTTTGTCTCTGAGAGGGTTGAAAGAGGCTGGGGGATGCTGGAAACATGTCACAGCAGGGGTAGGGGAACCCTCCTTTCTTTTTTTTTTTTTTTTTTGACCCTCCTTTCTGAAGAGACTTCTGTCCTCCCCCCTTTGTGTGGTAGACAGGTGTCGTTGGTCATAGGAGCCGTGGCCACCAGGCTGGGGTGACTCTGCACTGGCAGCTCCTCTCAGAATGTGTCCCAAGCCATCTCCTTCCCTGAGTCCCCATCCCTGTCCTTGTGCCTTCAGCTTGCAGCCCCTGGGTGCTCCGCCCTTGACCTTGCTCACCCAGCTGTCATTATGGAGGATGAGCGCCAGCTGCTCGCATCAGCAAGGAGAACAGAGCCCGTGGGACTTAGTGAAAACCGGCCAGGTTAGTGCAGCAGATCTCCCTGCTGGAGGCTGCGTCCGTTTGCTGTGTGGGGAGCACCAGCAGGGCCACACCGTGATGCTCTCTGGGACATGTTTGCGGAGGGCTCCTGCCCGCCCAGCCCCGTCATGTGGGGCAGCCCCCTTGATGCAGCAGAACCAGCACGTGGAGTTTAGGGACAGACTCTCACTTGCTAGGGCAGAACCCCAAAGCTGTTCTGCATGACGTCTTGAAAAGTATGGTTTTTTTGATCACCTTACAGGAAGGCAGCCTATGAAAGTGGTTGAAAGCAGGAGCCGTGGAGTCAGACTGGATCATCACTTCCTAGCTGGCTGCCTGGGGGCAGCTCACTTAGTCTCTTGTCTGGTTTCCCCTTTTGTAAAATGGGAAGACAGTGGTGTTGGCTCACAGGGCTCTCGTGAGAAGCCGATGAGCCCCTGCTGGTGAAGTCCTGGCACATGGAGGGCACATGCAGGGCACACACAGTACTCATGCAGGGCATATGCGGGGCACATGGAGGGCACATGCAGTTCATATGCAGGGCACACGCAGTACACATGCAGGGCATATGAAGGGCACATGGAGGACACACACAGCCCACATGAAGGGCACATACAGCCCACATGCAGGGCACATACAGGGCATATGCAGCACACACACAGGGCACATGTAGAGAACATGCAGCACATGTGGAAGGCTCATGCAGCTCACATGCAGGGCATGTGGAGGGCACATGCAGAGCCCTCGGTAACAGTTGGTTCTTCTCGTGATGTTGTCAGTGACTCTCTTGGCCTGCAGGAGCCCTTCACAGATGGCTCCAGGGGTGCCCTCCCACTGAACTCAGTGAAGTCCAGCAGTCAGAAGTGTGGAGCTGTGCAAGAGCTCACTGGTTTTTGTCCCCCACCAGCCCAGCTTGTCCAGTTGGGTGCATTTTGGGGAACACACTTGGGGAGTCCTGTGCTGTCTCCACAAGTGGCCAGAGTTGGTAAATCTTCATCTTCAAGTCCTCATCCCAGCCATGGTCCCGTTCTCTGCTGAACCCGCTGGCCATTTGTGCTCTGCCACCTACGCCGGACACCTTATTTGTAAGTAGCTGGGACTATACTGCTGATCTTGGCAACGTGGCCTCTGGAGTCGGGAGTCAAAGCGAAAAAAGAGAAGCAAGTCAGTCATAAGAGCTCAATGACCGTGAAAGAAAAGCTTCTCTAACTCAGCAGCAAAAGTGACAGTGATAAGACACCTTGATCCAACCAGTTACATCTTTGTATTGGAGCCCCTGAGTGACGGAGTGGACAATACTTTTCAATTTTCCACATGGGAGATGCAGATTCTTGTCTCAGAAAATGCTATCTCATAATGGCTGTCTTACAAGCCCTGGATAGGAAGTCGAAGCCGCCTCGCTGATGGCATGTGAAATGGCACGAGGAAGAAGATTGTCAAGGAGAAGATTGTTAAGCAGTCATGTTTCCAAATCTGTGCCATCAGACCACAAGAAACTGTGGTCTGGGATCACAGGACACGGGATTCCCTACAGAATTTGCTCTTTCTGTGTTGCACTTTAGTCTGATGCCATTAGCACGTGGTTTGGGAAATGGGCATCAGCAGAGGTCACTTGCCCTTGGTTCCACTGGAGGCATATGATGAAAATGCTGGTGATCATCACACTGGCCCTTCTGAGGATCTGCGGGGACATGCCTTTTTTCTTGGTGATTGTACCTCAGGCTTGATCTGCTTTTACCTAATGATGTGCTTCCTGGGGACCTGTAATGGACCAGGAACGAGGCTAGGTCATGTGCGTACAACAGTAAGAAAAGACAGTATTTGTTTTTCATGAAGCTTCCAGTCTATGGGGTATATGGACGCTTGACTGGTGACTTTCAGAAACCGTAACAGCCAAGGAATATTACATTTTGATTCGGTTTCCAGAAAGCTCAGATCTAAATTTGTGGCAAGTGTGTAAGTCATTAGTGACTGCATATTTAGCCAGATTCGTGGCTCCATTTCATATCCCACCCTGTTTTTCCTTTTCCCTTCATTTTCATTTTTAAATTAAGCTATCTTGTAAGCGGTCTTAAATCTTGCCTGGAACAAAGAAAGCTATGTATTTAAAAGTAAATACATTGAAACTCAGTGAAAGCCACTCGATGAGAGTGGCTCTAATTTGCCTGGCTTTTGTCCCATTGGATGGATAAATGAGGCTAGGATGTGATATTTCCTCTGCTGAAAGACAGATGGTGTGATTCTTAGGCTCCAGCCAGCGCTATTGCATAGTGGCTGGATACCAATCGGGGAGAGGAAACATGTCTGTCCTGTTCGTTACTGGCTCCCCAGAACTCAGTACATGCTTCGCCTATAATGACTGCTCCATTAATAGCTGCTGAATAATTAATGCAGCAGGAGTGTTACTCAGGGCATTATCATTTATAAAACACTTTGTCAGCCTTCTGTCCATTGATCCTGACAGCCACTCCTGTGAGGTCGGTATCAGGGTAATGCTAGTTGCTGTAACACAGACCCCAAAAGCTGCAGGGGCTCAGATACAATGGAAGCTTGTTTCTTTCTTGCTGCAAGGAACCATGCAATGTGGATGTTCCTGTTGCTACCTGGTTTTGCTTGATGTGATGACTCAGGGTCCAGGCTGCGTAGCCCCCAAGGATCTCAGTGTGCTCTGCAGCAAGCTTGTGGAAGGGAAAAAGGGTGAAGGTACGGACACTGCAAAGCTTTGGCCTGAGCCTGAACACATTGCTTCTGCTCCCATTGATCTTGGTGAGGAGTAGTCTCACAGTTACATGTTAGTGGGCACTGAAGGTCCAGAATGAGTAGCCACTTTCTAGAGACAACTTCATGCTTTGGAAGTTGAGTACATTTTAGTGTGGGGCCAGCCATCTCTGCCATAGGTTTAAGGGACCTGATGTTTATTAGAAGAACAACCAGAGAAGGCTGCAAATCTCAAAAGAGAAGGATGGTTTCCTACACATCAAAGCAGGGCCAGCAGGGTTTTGACACCAAACATGACAAATCAAGGCCTGATGACATGGAATTGTCTTATCTCTGGCCACAGGGAGATCGCACCCTATTGCTTGTACAAAATGCCTAAAGAAAGGAGATGTCACTTGTGGTCTAAGAATGCATGTTCTTGTCATTTCCCTATTGAAGGCAGATTCTTTGATGTTTCCATGCTCTTTGCCTGCCTGTGGAAGCTGGAACACCTGATTTACCTTCAAGGCACTGTGACCCAGCCCCAAACATCATTCAGGCTTTACCTCTCACGATGTCCATTTGGGCATCTGAGCACACGAGGCACTCTCCTGCTGTTCTACTTCATTGGATCCCCTCTGCTCGGATGGCATCTGCCTCCCCTTCTCTACCTGGTGAAATTCTGCTCCTTTATCACCATCTACTGAACATGCCTACGGTCTCCAGGAAGGCCATGCTGGTTTTCCAAGTCTGAATAAGTTGCCTCTACTCCTTCCTGTTACTCATCTAGCAGTTGGACTTAACGTTCTACTCCTCTGTTGCTCCTCAGGGGTTGTAAACTTTACAGGGGCAGGGGCTGTCCTACCGGAAATATTTTTGGATGGCCCATTGCATACACCATCTGCTTCCCATTTAGGCAGATTGCTTTGGGCATCGCTCCAGTTGAGCTGGTCAACTCTGCTGTTTCCTTGTTGGGGCGTACATTGATCAGGTGTGACTGAATGGATCAGCTGCTTGGCTAGATGGACCCTTCCTCTTCCTCCAGTAGAAGCTTTGATCATGGGCAAATGCAGACCCCGCATCCCAGCTCAGCACCCCTCAGGCCTTATTTTGCTTGCAGATCACGTGGGGATCTTATTAAGATGCGGACACTGATTTAGTAGACTCTAGGGTGGGACCTGCGATTGTGCATTTCTAACGAGCTACCAGGTGATGCAAACCACATCTTTGCATTGCAAGGACTGATGTCTGGTGAAGACTTTGCCTCAAAATAATTTGAAAGATATTCTTTTGAATGTGACCCAGTGTTTTCCTTTCCTGATGTGTTTTAATCCCAGCTGCTTTTATTAGAGATGTACATGTCTGATTAAAAAGAGGAAAATTCAGCCCATCTGGTTTTTGTTTTATCCTTCTGCAGAGCTCACGCAACAGACTGGCGACAGTAACAAAGGTTGTAATAATGGACGAGATTTATTAATGACTTATTCTGTAGCTGGCATATTACATACATTAACTCACATTAACTCACCCAGTCCCCTCAGCAACACTCTGGTTGCTATTCCTATTTTCCACACAAGGAAACCAAAGCTTAACAAAATTTTGGGGGGAATGCGTAGTTAGTGTCAGAGCTGGGATTTGAATGCATCCATTTTTGAGTCCAAAGAATTGCGTTCTTAGAATGACTATCCTGTCTTGGCTATACCGTCTCTTCTGCAGATGTTTGTTTGATTGATTCCATTCTCTCTCTCTCTCTCTCTCTCTTACACACACACACACACACGCATGCATGCATACATGCCAAGCCCACAACAAACGGCCTCAGACAGATGCTTGGATGCTCCATCCAGATGCTTGGTTTCGAAATAGAATAAATATCTGGATAAAAAATTCTTCTCTGACAGATGCCACGTGTCTCTTTTGATTACAAACTGTGATCCCCTCAGATAGCTCCCTGCCGACTTTATGGACCATTCTCACCTTTGCTCCTCAAGGTTCAGACGCCTGTTGGTCATGTTTTCCAGAATTAATTGCCTCGCAGGGTGATTCTCTCCCGCTTGAACATCTTCAGGCACTAAATCACTCTTGGAGTTCCTGTTTCATCAGGGATGTTTCCTACCTGGGTTGGTGCCATTCAACATTAAATCATCTCTCCTTGGGAGTAGAGCTTAGTTTTCTCACGTTTAATGGACAGCCCCATGTAGGAAAGAAAAAAAGCGTCGTGAGGGGTTTCATTACTTGCCTTGCCAATAATTCTTCAGTGCATTAACAATTTTAAATCAAGAAGATGGTGACAATGGTAGAGAGGTACCAAGAAAATAATGTGAGCGCTAATAATAAAACTGCAGACACTCCTTATGTGTTGTTTATAATTATTGGCAATGCGCTTCCATGTTGTTGGTCTTGTGGTATTATTATTATTATTATTATTATTATTATTATTATCTTGAGATAACCCAGAGAAGTTATGTGGGCAGATGTCAGACAGGCTCACTGATGCAGGTCCCAGAGACCTCCAGCCTTTAGGTCACCCTGTCCCCTTTGTCGCAACTGGGGACGTGCCACACGTGAGGTTGAAGAAGCCAGGGTCTGAATTCCAGCTCTGCCACGTACTGGTCGTGAGAGCTTGGGTACAACATTGAACCACTCTAAACTCAACTTCCT
Source organism: Canis lupus baileyi (assembly GCF_048164855.1). Classification (NCBI taxonomy): domain Eukaryota; kingdom Metazoa; phylum Chordata; class Mammalia; order Carnivora; family Canidae; genus Canis; species Canis lupus. The sequence goes on along the minus strand of NC_132851.1, from coordinate 32,465,243 downwards.
CGTCTGTAAAATGGGGAAGGACATACATTTCTTTGCCTGGGTGAAATAGATGTAAGAAATAGCTGTAAGGGGCACTTGTTCTGCATCTGCCTTCAGCTCTGGTCATGATCTTGGGGTCATGGGATCAAGCCCCAAGTCGGGCTCCCTGCTCAGTGGAGAGCTTGCTTCTCCCTCTCCCTCTGCTCCTCCTCTCTGCTTGTGCTCTCTCTCTCTCTCTCTCTCTCGTTCTCTCTTTCTCTAAAATCAATACATAAATAATCTTAAAGAGGAACAAATGTAAAACGTATGGAACATAGTAGGAAAAAAAACCCACCAAAAACAGAACCATTGGCAGCCAGTACGACTAGCAGGTGGCTGTCAGGCACACCATCCTCTCCAGCAAGTGAAGGGTCACACCTGCTCTAAACTTGAACACCCACCCGTGAATGGGACTTCAGCTTCCCCGTAGCATCTACTCTGTAGGCTCCATCCTTAGGATGATCTCTGTTTTGGTAGCTGAACGAGTATCTGTCCTTCCAAACCAGAAGCATTGAAGTGCAATTTTCGAGTCCCACAAAACTGTTGTCCATGATCCTACTGGGGTGGAGGAGGGGTGGGTGCCTCATTTGGCACACATGTGTCCCTCCTTCAGCTACCCTAGTCTCCATCCTGAGCATCTTCTGCTGTGTGTGGGGGGGTTATTTCCGTTCACACTCTCCCCTCCTACTAAACAGCTTGACCTGCCCTCTGCTCCAGGTGGCTGGCCACCGCCTTGCTCACACATGACCTGCCATCCTCTCTCTCTGACTCTCTTTTGCCATCTGCAAATCTCCACAGCTCCTGATGCTCAGATCAGATGTTTTGTCTGTGAAATCTTCTTTGGATCTCTCTTTAGAATGACCCCATTTTTTTTTCTTTTCTCCTTTGTCATTTCCTTTGCTCCTGGAGGAGACTGCTTAGTTACTGGAATGAGTACAGGATCTGGATGCTATGTGTATGCTGGAATTAGAGCAGCACAAGTGAGAGCAGCTCTCCTGAGGGTGTTGGGCCGGAGGGGAGAACGTGCACAGTAGGATAGGAGGAGATTATTGATTTGAGGGCCTTCTCTTATGATTCAGGATTTGCTGTCCTGGCAAGGCCAATCCTAATCTGCTGGGATACCTCCCTGGCTTGGGAACGATGATGGCCTAATGAGATGGAGATGTCAGTGTGACCTTCACAGAGAAATGATGAGGAGGTCAGAGGGCTCAGAGAGATGGGAAAATAGACTGGATTTATTGTGTGAGGTTGGAGAGCACACTCCAAGGTTATGTTCCCTGGGAGCATGCTCTTCACGTAGCCAATAAGGAATAGAATACACTGCCAAGGCGGGGGGGGGGGGGGGCGGAGGTGGGCAGTGGTGGTGGCAGAGCACAGAATCTTTGAAGAGCTCAGGGTCCTTTATGGGCTAGGGTTGACAGTGGTGGATAATACCCTGGTACTGGGCTTGATAGGTTCTAGATCAGTAGGAGCCAGGTGCCAGCCCTTAAGCATGACATTCAGAGGGACATAATTACTCTAAGAGAGCATCAGGGTGAGGGGTGTCCAGTGTGTGGGGTGCTTTGTGCTCACAGGATAGCAATGGCTAATAGACCACCACGGTCCTAACAGGACTAGAGATGAACAGATAGCTTCCAAGGATATAGCTTGACTTGTGTGATTGGAAAAAGCCAAGAGCTGGTGAAAAGAAGGCTGAAGCTAGCCATCACCAGGGACACACTAGTCCGTCCCCCAGTTTCAAGATCTGAGGCAGTTCTCAGACCCTACAACCAGTCTATTGTCTGAAGGGGAGATGGAGTCCCTTCATGGACGAAAAGACACCTGAAAATGGTAGCAAGCACACAGAGTAACAATTCCTCCAGCGGTTCCCCAAGGAACTGGTGTCTGCTTTCCAGAGGAACCATATGTTGTAGAAAGGGGTCAGCCGCTCTTTCCAGCTCTGACAGTTAGCTGATGGCGGAGGACAGATGCTTGGCCTGGTTAGTAGATGGGTCAGCATGAGACAAGTGTGTGGGCTGTAGCGATCTGCTGTCATGCTGCAGCCCTACTCGAGTGACAGTGACAGTGAGAGCTCGTCCAGCATGCAGAGCTGCTCCAGCGCACTTGGTCGTCTAAGTTGGGTGGAGGAGAGGACAGCTGAGGTAAGCAATACTCCCAGACTTGGGGCCAGTGGCCAAGGGCTGGATGGGAACCCAGGGAAGAGGCTCATGGAGAGACTTTTGATAGTATGTTCAAGATGCGAGGATCTCTGTCCTTCTCTTTAAAGCCCTCCTGTGGGCATCCACAACCGAGGAGGAAGTCCACACCAGGGGACAGTAGTAGGGTTTTCCAGGGAGGCTGCTGCTCCAGTGCATTTTATCTAGAATATAGGCTGGGTAGTGCTGAGGTTTCTGTTTTGTGCTCCACTGTCATCCTTATCACACAGAACAGCCCTGGGCACATGGTATGTGGTCACATGGTATGTGGTCAACACACTTTTGTCCAATGGATGACTCTAATAGGCATGCATCGAGTTCTTGACATATGAGTCCTTACCTCATATGTGAAGTTCTAGCTTCCTAGAACTCCATGTATCAGATAAGGAATTGTTTTAAAGTTTACAGTTTAGGGACGCCTGGGTGCTTCAGCGGTTGAGCACCTGCCTTCTGCTCAGGGCGTGATACTGGAGACCCGGGATCGAGTCCCACGTTGGGGTCCCAGTGCATGGAGCCTGCTTCTCCCTCTGCCTGTGTCTCTGCCTCTCTCTCTGTGTCTCCCATGAATAAATAAATAAAATCTTAAAAAACTTTACAGTTTATTTTAGCAGATTTATTTCAAGTATTACTACATGCTTACCTGGCTATTAAGATGTTCTGGAACTTGTGACGTATTGTACAACTGGGTCTGTGCCAACCCGTACTTCTAACCAGCATCTCTAACTCATCCCTTCTTCCCATCAAAGTACTCTCTTGTAAATATTTTCCAGCTGGATAGGTGGGAAAAATGCTACCACGCTTTGTTATTATTTATAAAACTGAACATCCATTAGCTCTTTGATTTTCTTCTGTCTGTTAATATTATTTATTCATTTTCCAATTAAGGGTTCATCCATTTTTAATGAACTCTAAACAAAAATATTAAACACTCGTGTGAAGAATTTATTAGGTACATTTTGTTCAGTTTTATTGCTGTCCTTTAAATTTTGTAGGCATTTCTGTTCTAGAGATGCTTATTTATATTGTAAGATAGCACATCTTTCAATGTTCTAATTTGTGGCTTCTGTTGCTTTTATGCCGAGAAAGTCTACCCTCTTCTGCAGAGCAATAAATACTCTGATGTTTGCACCTAGTTTCTTCATACATACAAATCATTAATCTAAACAGGATTTATTTTGCCGTGTAATGCCAAGAATCTAAATTTGATGTATTTTTTTTTTTAGCAAAAGCCATTTTTTACACTGTCTTGAATAATCTATTCCTCCCTATTTATTTGTTATTCTTCTTTATCCTATATTCTTCTTTATAGGAACTTCTGTTTCTGATCTATGTGCTCTGTTTCACTGATACTGTTGCCTAAACTGGGGTCTGTTATATGCTAATTGACTTAAAAATAACAGCTTTATTGAGATGTAATTCATGTACCATAAAATTCATCCTTTAAAAATGTACAATACAGAGGTTTTGTTATGCATCCATCACCACTATCGAATTTTAGAGCATTTTCATCATCGCAAAAAGAAACCCTGCACCCGTTAGCAATTGCTTCCTATTTTCCCCTCCTGCCAGACTCTAGAACCACTCTGCTGCCTTCCAGCTCCATGGATTTGCCTAGTTTGGACCTTTTCTATAAATTGAGTCATATAATATTTTGTTTTTTTGTGTCTGGCTTCATTCACTTAATAGAATGTTTCAAGGTTCACTCATAGTGTCGCGTGTATCTGTACGCATCCCTTGTAATAGCCAAATACTAATCCATTGCGTGGATACACTGCATTTCATTAACCCACTCACCAGTTAATGGAATTTGGGTTGTTTCTACCTTTTGACTATCAGGAGTAATGCCATAACATTAGCGGACAAGTTTTTGCATATTATGCACATGAGTTGCCACACCTTTTTCTCAGGTGGTTGAACCATTTTAATTCCCACCAGCAATTTATGTTTACCTTCACCTAAAAGATTTGGTGGGTGGGGGGGGGCACCTGGCTGACTCAGTCGGTGGTGCATGCAGCTCTTGGTCTTGGGGTTGTGAATTCAAGCCCCATGTTGGGTGTAGAGATTACTTAAGAAAATAAAATCTCAAAAAAAAAAATTCAACATAAAAAGATTTAAAAAGTTGTATATCTATTTGGCACCTTTTGGAATGTAAAGTTTTCCTAGAATTAATTTTTTACATTTAAGTTTTCCTTAAAAATCTAAAATTTAAATTTTCCCTAAGATTAATGTAAACTCTTAGTTCCTGTTATTTTTTAACATGTATTTATTAGTTATTGAAACTGATGTGTTCAAAACTATGATTTTACCTGTGCATGATTTTAGACACTTTCTATTTTTTTCGTTTTTAATATTTAAAACATTTGTAATTATCTTGCATTTTCTATGTGACTCAAATAATTTAGCAGCACATTTTTATTTGAGAATGATGGTGGTAGTAGTGCATGAGGTTAAGTATTTAAAAAAAATTATTAGGTGGAAAAAAACACTTAAAGCATTTAGCACAGTGCCAGGCACACAGTGGGGGCACCATCAATAACTAACTCCTTTTTTCTCCCTTCCCTCTAGAGCTCTATTCTTGGCATCCTTCTCTTCTCCTCTTCTAGATTCTGTGTCAATAAACGATGCAGGCCATCCCAAAATTTGTAGTTTTTTTTTAAAGATTTATTTATTTATTTATTCATGAGAGACACAGAAAGAGGCAGAGACACAGGCAGAGGGAGGAGAAGCAGACTCCATGTAAGAAGCCCGAGGCGGGACTCGATCCTGTAAATCCAGGATTAGGCCCTGAGCCAAAGGCAGACACTCAACCACTAAGCCACCCAGGGATCCCTGAAATTTGTAGTTTTTATTCATGTTATAATTTCTAAACTGTATGGAGACGTTTATCTGTGTTCTCTTATATTTGTGTTCTCCAGAGCTCTGAACCTTATTCATGTAAAGACTTAGGAAAATTGTACTGTCCTCTCCTCTCCACCCCCCACCACCTTTTAAAAATTTTGTGATTGCTTATTCTTTGTTCTTCTGGAACTGGCACTACTCATGATTTTGAATTTTGTCCTACATAGCAAGCTTTCTGGGACGCCTGCCTGGGTGGCTCAGCGGTTGAGCATCTGCCTTCAGCTCAGGTCATGATCCTGGGGTCCTGGGATCGAGTCCCACATGGGGCTCCCCGCAGGGAGCCTGCTTTTCCCTCTGCCTGTGTCTTTGCCTCTCTCTGTGTGTCTCTCATGAATAAATAAATATAATCTTTAACAAAAAAAATCAAACTTTCATTAATTTCTTATTCATTTCCCTGTCCATTTTGAGATGCTATCAATCACCTATTCTTTGCATTATTTAATTTATCGCAGTGCTTTTTCTGTGTTACTATTTGCAAAACTAATATTAATTGTATTTTTAGTCTCGTTCCTGTTTTTCCTGATTGGAGTCAATGGTCTTTTTTATCTTTTCTAAGTGTGTGGGTTTTTTTTAATGTGTCCTTGAATTTCTTTCTTTTTTTAAATATTTATTTGAGAGAGAAAGAAAGAGAGAGAGAGAGAGAGAATGGGAGTGGGAGTGAGCACGAATGGAGGGAGAGGCGGTGGGAGGGGGAGAGAGAATCTTAAGCAGATTCCACACCCAGCGCAGAGCCGGATGTGGGGCTCGATCCCAGGACCCTGAAATCATGACCTGAGCTGAAACCAAGAGTCAGACTTTCAACTGACTGAGCCACCCAGGCAACCCTCCTTGAATTTCTTTTTCTTTTTATTTTTTTTGAATTTCTTTTTAAAACGTGTTGTCTTTTGCATACTAATGATGAAACCAAGCCAATGTGTATCAGTTAGCTTTTGCTGTATTAAAAAAAATACCACAAAACTTAGTGACTTCTAACAATACATGGATTACTTCTTACTCTCCTGTAGGTGAGTTGGGTAGTTCTTCTACTCCCGTCTGGCTGCCTGGGTGTAGATGGTCTAGGACTACCTCACACTTGTCTGGCAACTGGAAAGCATGCTGCGGGGCCTCAGACACGTGGTCTTCCAGCCTCCAGGTAAGCTGACCCAGGTTTCTGCATATGGCAGGCCCATGGCTCCACGGGGCAGCAAGAGAGGACGAGCACAGCTGCCCAAGCAAGCCTCGGCGTGCACCACATTTGCTAAGTTCTCAGTGGTTAAACTTGAGTCCAAGGCCAGCCCAGAGTTGGGTGTGGAGAAGCATTACCAAAGGGCCAGGAGGGAGGGTGAGGGATATTGTGTAGTCATATTCACAAACTCCTTGTGTTCAATATTTTATTTCTTTTTTTTAAAGATTTTATTTATTTATTTATTTATTCATGAGAGACACACAGAGACAGGCAGAGACACAGGCAGAGGGTCCCCTGCTGGAAATCTGATGTAGGACTCGATCTCAGGACCCCAGGATCATACCCTGAACTAAAGGCAGATGCTCAACAACTGAGCCACTCAGGCGTCCTTCATATTTTATTTCTTATAATAAATTGCTTTTAGAGACATGCTCCTCCTCCAATTTATTAGGTTAATACTTCCGTGATCTTCTTGAGTGTTCTTTTCTCACTGGTTTTGGTAAGTTTGGTGATTTTTTTTTTTTTTTTTTTTTTAGGCAGGATGCATAGCCTTTGGCTTGGGGTCATGTCACCTCTGTTCCTGCTCATCAAATATAAGTGAAAAAATGCACGGGTGACAGATCATCATGGCTTAAGTGCAGACTTTGGGCTGTTGAGTAGTCTTTCTAAATGTACTATTTAACCCATTATAACCTTCCCCATTTGCCTTACCTTCAGAAGGTGAGATATAACAGACAGGCACCATTCGTGATATCGGCCGAGCTTTCCTTGATGTGAATACAAATCCCATAAGCCCTCTTTAAATATTGCTGCTATCTTTGGTTTTCGAAGATGGTTTGGAATTTTGCCTTTTTCTTTGTCTTCAGGGTGTTTTAATAGAGTATCACATGTTAGTTGCTGCATCGTTAACCTGAGAGTCTAGGAAAGCAATACCAAATATGAACTTTACCCTAAATAAATTAACCCTTGGGACACCTGGGTAGCTCAGTGGTTGAGCGTCTACCTTTGGCTTAGGGCATGATCCCGGGGTCCTGAGATCGAGTCCTGCATTGGACTCCCCCACAGGGAGCCTGCCTCTCCCTCTGCCTGTGTCTCTACCTCTCTCGCTGTGTGTCTCTCATGAATAAATAAATAAAATCTTTAAAAAAAATTAACCCTTACATACATTTCTTGCAGGTTTTGTGAACATCAAAGGTGTTGATATATGTAAGGCAGGACGCACAACTCTTGGCTTGGGGCCATGTCACCTCTGTTCCTGTTTATCAAATGTAAGTGAAAAAATGCACAGATGACGGATAATCACAGCTTAAGTGCAGATTTTGAGCTGTTGAGTAGGAGTTTCATGGAGATGTCATAAGGGCACAGGGGTTAAGTGGGAACCCTTGCAGGTGGCGGGCACCCCAGTTCTGGCAGCGTTTCCAAAGCAGGGATGGACAAGGGTCAACTCTCAGATGGGGAGTTGGGCAGATCACTTTTCAGGTTACCGCTCAACAAGTGATTTTCTGCTCCTGAAAGAAAACGTTTGGCAAATTATCCAGTATTGTAGTCATCTTGTGTAAGGCCATGATTTTTCGTTAACTTTTTCTGCTGAGAGGACATCATTCTGATTCAGTAACTCCGAGTGAGGCTGAGGACATGTGATTACAAGTAGCCTGGGTGCCTCTGATGGAGGTGGGTTACATCAGGTAGGTGTGAGAGATGCTGGCACGGAGGGAAGCGCAGGTTACCTGGGGCCAGGTGGCTGGGGTCTGCTCTGAGCTCCACCACTGACTAGCTGTTTAACCTGTTCTATTATCAACCTCTGACATCCACTACGTGCTCAAGAAATATTTGTTGAGTCGATGAGCTCACCTCTGTTGCCTTGGCTTTGATATCAAGATTTTGAATAACACCTGCCATGGGTACTATGCGTGTTGAATGAAGCAGGGGACCAAATACACCTTGACATGCATTTGTGGCTGGAAAAGGGTAACTCCTCTGTTTGTTCCCGGTTGATCTCATAGGTATGTTATTGTTTGAAACAATAAATATTAGACGGTTTCTGGCATTAACCTGAGTCGTATTAGCCCTCTGCCTCTTGAGATGGTCAAGGATGACCTTTGTTATACAGACGCGTTGATAATGTTATTAGAGCCTCGATGTGAAGAGAGATGTCATAATTAGGCCATAGAAACCAGTCCCAGCAGTGGGTTGTTCAGTGCGAAGATGATTCTGGGTAGATTTGGGTTTCGGAATGACATCATTGCCAATTGTATTTATTGCTTCTAGGCCAAGATTTTATTTCTCTGTAAAAATGTCATTTATTCAACAAATTGGGATTTATAGAATAACTGATTAGGCAGTAAAACTACTTCCGCTATTAATGGTAACACCTTCTGGAAATATGAGCAAGGGCCTGTTGCCGATAGTTTAAGATTAAGATAAAATTTTTACAACCGGCAATTGGAAAATATACAAAAGTGTAAGTAAAGTATATTACCTTGAGCTTCGCCGAGTGAGGATATCCTGCAAATGTGAAGTATAAATATTTAAAAGTGTCGTTAGGATACAAAAAAGGCCTCTGGTGGAGGCTCTCTGGTGTTGCGGAAGGCAGATTGATGTGTATGAAGCTGCTCTATTCATGAATTTCCATCCCTGCTTTATTCACGATCCAGACATTTCTGTTTAGACATAATCATCTGACACGAGGTTGGGAAGGGAACTTACAGGTCGTCCAGCCCAGTGATGACAGTCGCGAGGCCTGCAGGCCTCTGTTCCCCGGTTTCTGCTCCTGGCAGGCATCGCTCATCTAACTCCTGGCTCTTGGCAGTTGCATCTGTCTGGTCGAGGAATTCTCAAACACGAGGCTCCTGGGAGTCCCCAGGGAGTGATGCACGTTGGAATGTCCTTGGAGATGTTTGGCCGTCCCCTGTTTAGGTCACAGTAGGTCACACAGGTGTCAGTGGCGGAACTGGACTTCAGTTCCAGGTCCCGATCTTCCCACGGTGAGCCACTTTCCTGAGCGCACGGGGCGGGTTGGCATAGGCCAGCCAGGAGGCCCGGGGACAGGAGCCCGTCCCCTGCGTCGCCGGCGGTGGCTCTCTGCGGTGCAGCTTCAGACAAATCCCCTCACATTTCTGGGCCTATAAAGTTTCATGCGTATGAAGTTAGGGATAATTATCCATCCCCTAGGGCTTTTATGAGCATCAAAGGAGGTAATGGACACGAATGTGTCTCTCAGGTTTTGAATGTGGATGAATTTATGCTGGTACAATAAAAAGTAGCTTCCTAGAATCTCCGGGCAGCCTTTTTCTCCAGGCATCTGAGGAATTATCCTTTTAAGTGCCAAATATTTTATTTTAAGCATTTTAGATGCAAGTTTTTCTATAATGGGTTACACACTTTCCTGATCTTTTAAGCAGAATGCAATAAACAGAATTTGATCTTTCGGGTGACTCACTGGCATTAAGAGAATTAACTTTCATCAGACAATTCCCGGGGACTTCCCGAAGCATGGGGCATGCCTGAACGCTGGTCCCCACTGACGGGCACTGGGCGCCTGTGGCCTCTGTGACTTCTCATGTCCCCTCTTAATGCATTTGTTCACCTTCCCCTTCTCTTTTTTTAAAATATTTTTTTATTTTTATTTATTTATGATAGGCACACAGTGAGAGAGAGAGGCAGAGACATAGGCAGAGGGAGAAGCAGGCTCCATGCACCGGGAGCCCGACATGGGACTCCATCCCGGGTCTCCAGGATTGCGCCCTGGGCCAAAGGCAGGCGCTAAACCGCTGCGCCACCCAGGGATCCCCACCTTCCCCTTCTCAACTGGCATCTCTCTCCCTTCCAATCCCACGTCTCCTAGGAAGGAGCGTCTCTCTCTTGCTCTCTTTCTCCTTCATTGCTTTTTCTGCCTTGCTGTGGATCAGTTGGACAGATAATCGAGTCTTGTAACAAATCGGATCACGACTGTCATATTCACAACTGATGTTTTCTGGGCACCCACACACAACAGAGCTCCTCCTCACCACAGCCAGGTGTGCAAGGTGAAGTCTGGAAGTCATCCTGCCTCCACTCCATCTTCCACCACATGACCAATCCCCTTGCCCCTACACTCAAGACATGCCTGGGATGTGTCCTCTTCTTACCACTCCCTCAGCAACCACTTGGTCTGAGTCATCGCTGCCACCCCCCTACCTGGCCTGTCTGCATCTGGGCTTGCCTCTGAAAGCCTGGTCTCAACACAGCAGCCAGAGTGGCCCTGTAAGACATTACCCACTCCCTGGTACTCCCCAGCTCCAACACAGGTAATGTTCCCCACCTTGCACTCAGAGCACCAGTCAAGGTCCTCTATGTGGTTTCCTGAGCTTGGAAGGTCTACTCTCATTGCCTCTTTCTCCTCCTGTCCTATGACTCTATCAGCAGCAGCCACATTTGCCTCTTTTTTTTTTTTTTAAACTTCAAACTCACACATCTCATTCGGGCCTCAGGGCCTTTGCACTTGCTGTGTGCTTTGCTTAAAACACTCCCCAAGGCTTCCACTTGGCTCCCTCATTCCCCTTCTTCAGGTCTCTAGTCAAAGACCTCCCTTAACCATCCCAGTTAAAATTTTAGTTCCCTCTGGACTCCCTATAGCCCTCTACGTGGTATTTTTCTCCGTGTCACCCACCATCTAACATGTAATATCTTACTGACTTTTTTTGTTTGTCACCTGTCCTTTAGAATGTTAGACTAGGGGATCCCTGGGTGGCTCAGCAGTTTAGCACCTGCCTTTGGCCCAGGGCGTGATCCTGGAGTCCCGGGATCGAGTCCCATGTCAGGCTCCCGGCATGGAGCCTGCTTTTCCCTCCTCCTGTGTCTCTGCCTCTCTCTCTCTGTGTCTATCATAAATAAATAAATAAATAAATAAATAAATAAATAAATAAATCTTAAAAAAAAGAATGTTAGACTATTGTCTGTGTTTTCCCTGCTGTATCCTTGGGTGCCTGGAGCCGTGCAGAGCACAGTTGAGGTGCCCGAGAAGTGTTTGTTGAATCTTTGAAAGAATGAACAAATGAATGTGATGACTACCACGCGGAAGAGGGAAGTAGGGCTTTGGAAGTAAATTGAAGAGCAGAGCTGGGATTTGGAGCTGGCACCTGTAGGCTCTAAGATGTGTTAGAATTTTATCCATAATAAACGGGCTGCGGCTCAGGTGTCCTCCCAGGAGTGGAATGAATGGATGGCAGTGGGAGTATTTGGTTAGTTCTGTATTTCTGGTGCAAAGTCAGATTTTGTTTCTCTTCTGATTTTTGGCATTTCAGGTAAGTGAGGTTGTCAGATACAATCCTTTTCTCATCCATCAATTTACCCAGCCAGTTGTTTCTCGGCAAATAAATAGTTCCTCATGCCTCCTATGTGCCAGGCAGTGAGGTCAGAAGGTTGCTGCCCCAACCGTTGTTCACGGCCTCCCCAGGAGACCGGGAGGGTGCTGTGAGGGCATGTGCAGTGGCTGCCAGCCCTGCGTGGGAGGCTCGTGAGAGGCTGTGAGTCGGGGAGGCCTTGGGTGGTTCTGAAGAATTCCAGGTTGCTTCGGGAGAATGAAGGGATGGCGTTGCTGGTGCTGGGGGGCTGCAAGTAGGTGAGCAGAAGGCCAGCGGCTGTGGTGAGTGGGGAAGACAGGAAGGAAGCCTGGATCAGGTCAAAGAGTGCCTTGACTATGGTTATCATTATAAGTAGTAATATTTTAATTTTATTTTTTTATATTTTATTTATTTAAGACAGAGAGAGAGAGGGCACACACACATGAGCAGGGGGAGGGGCAGAAGCAGACTCCTCACTAAAGAGGGAGCCCCATGTGGGGCCCTATCCCTGGACCCTGGGATCATGACCTGAGCCAAAGGCAGCTGCTTAACCGACTGAACCACCCAAGTGTCCCATATTATTATTATCTTAATTGGTGAATAACAGCAATAATCTTTTGAAAAATATAAAGACAATTCTTTGTTTTGTTTTGTTTTACATCACTTTATTTTTGCTTTACAAAGGCCTTCGGTGGAGGCTCCTGGGTGGCTCAGTCTGTTAAGTATCTGCCTTTGGCTCAGGTCATGATCCTGGGATCGAGCCCCTCATTGGGCTCCCTGCTCAGTGGGGAGTCTGCTTCCTCCTCTCCATCTGCCCCCACCCTGCTCATGATCTCTCTCTTGCTCTCAATAAATAAAATCTTAAAAAAAAAAATCAACACAAAACCAAAGACCTGCGATGTAGGAAGCATAGAGCTGAACTCTAAAATGACAGTCACCGAGAAGGCCTGCTTCCACTAAGGGATGCTCCTCTCCCCTGGGTCCCTCAGCACCTTCTGCTCAGAACCCACAGGGAACGGCCCACCTCCTTAGGCTGCAGGCCCCGGGGGGCTGTTGTAAGGTCTGAGGCATCTGCTGAGCTCCGACACACTGTCTCAATGGCCTCAATCTGTTTTGACAGAAACGTTCTCAGTTCCCATAGAAAAGGTCCAGGTGCATTTCGCATGCATTCTGCTTTGACGGCGCTGCTGTGCACCTTTTTAGGAGCCCAGCAGAGCGAGGAACGCTGGTGTGTCCAATCGAACCAAACATATTCGTGTGATAACTCATTTCAGATCAGCCTCGGAAAAGCTGTGATGTGACTTCTGAAGGGGACTTATGTGCTGCCTTAGTAGCTTTTCACCAGCTGTGCCCAAATGCAGAGTGCCTCCGGGACCCTGGTTTGTGTGACCCTGAGGCTCTGGTCTGCTTTAAAGCCACACTTCTCTCCCTGCAGATGCTGGACCCAAGGCGATTGGGTTCCTTCCCCAGTTTAGTAGAAAAGCACAAGAGCTACTCTTCCCGCCTTGTCCTGGGGAGGCAGGGCTTTCGCTGTGGTGTCTAAGATGGGAAGCGGAGTCCAAGGGGTCAGGAACACCCAGTGAATGAGGATCTTCTCATATGCTTGGGCCTTTTGAGTCCCTTAGGAAGATCTTTGTAGCTAGCATGAAGACTGAGTGCCCATGAAGGTATTTGTGTGTGCTGAGCTTCCGAGAGAAGGGACTTGCCACATCGCCACCCCTGGAAATGGCAAACCCTTAGGGTAGCTCGTTCATTTGTTCACTCATGGGCTGATTGATTGATTGATGCATCAAGTACTCATTAAATACCTGGGAAGTGCTGGATCTTTACTGCCAGCACTGTGGCTGTAGCAATAAATAGGGTACACTGTTCATGCTCCATGAGCTTGCTTCATTCATTTATTCATTCATGCGTACATGCATGCATGCATTTAGGCATTCATTCATTCATGAAGTGACTAAGGGCATAGTCTTTGGAGCCAGACCAGCCTGGATTACAATCTTAGCTCTATCATATTTTATGTAGATGACCTCGGTAAGTCATTTAACTTTGTGTGTTTCACCCATAAATGGGGATCATCATAATGCCCAGCTCTTAGAGTTCTTATGAGATCTGCCTACCACATAGAAAGTTCTGTTTTATTCAGAATATTTAATAATAAGATTGGGGTGCCTGGGTGGCTCAGTTGGTTAGGTGTCTGACTCTTGATTTCAGCTCAGGTGAGGTCATGAGATTAAGCCCAGTATCAGGCTCCATGCTGAGCATTCTTTCTCTCTTTCCATCTGCCCCTTCCCATTCCCTCCTTTTCTAAAATAATTTTTAAAAAGAATATTTAATAAGATCTATCATGTGCCAGTTCTGTACTGAACATAGCAGACACAGTGGAGAAGGCTATAGTTTTGGGCCTTATTTTCATAAAGCCTCTGGTCTAGTGAGGGAGACAGATGCTATTCAAATGATCACTGATCACATAGGGAGACATAAGATCATGTGTGCTGTGAGGACCACAGAAGATCAGTACAGGGTCTGTGAGGGAGAAGAACAATCTTCCCTGGAGAATTGTTGTCACATATCCGCAGAGGGTAGAAGAGGACATGGCATTAGCAGACACTTGGGCAACACCCTGGAAGGAACACCCAGTGCTTTGAGCTGAGATCTAAAGAAGAATAAGACTTAAGGCCACATGGAGTAAGAGAGGAGAAGAGAACTCTAGGGAAGAACAGCAGTAAAGACTGTGGGAGGGGGGAATTTGGCAACTGTGCAGGTATGATCGAGGGTGTGGTGAGTGGAATGCAGAGAAGACAGTGGGGCCAGATAGTCCTGGATGGGGAGGCTGGGCCAGAGCCTCAGCAGCTGTGGCCAAGCCTTTGATGCTTATTCTCAAAGCAATGGAAAACCACTGGAAGCTTTTAAGCAGCCCAGTGGCAGAATCAGATGTGTGTTTTTAAAAGATCACCCAGTGGGAGGGTGGACGAGGCTAGAATGCATGGAGGGGACTGTTTAGAGGTATAGTCATTGGCTTTCATGAGGTGATCCACAAGAAACACTTACCCCAACGTCTCTGTGGCTTCCATCACCAAAGCTTCATATTTCACTTGCACGACATTTCAGCCATAAGCGGATCTGGCTCGTTGCCAGACGTCTTCTTCAGTCTGGGACCAGGAGTGATGGCGAAGATTTTATGTGGCAAACATGGTTCTCATGGCAGAGGGAGAAAAGCTGTGGTTGTCCACAGATGGGTTCTTTAAGCTTCCGCTCAGAAGCAACATAGTTGATGGGTCACATGTGATTGATCCTATTTAATCGAAAGTCACAGGGTGCGGTCTAATGTCAAGGGGATGGGGAATTACCATTTCTCCCGATGGAGGGACAGCAAGCCACATATCAAAGGCTCTGATGGGAAAAGGGAGTGAATAGTGACGGCGGGAGTCTATGCAAGCGATGATCGTGGGGATGGAAGAGAGGTTTAGGAGACAAAGGCGACAGAGCTCAGCGCCGTGCTGGATACACAGACCGGGGGAGGAAGACGTGTCAAGAATGTGTCCCAGGTGTTCTGGGTGAATCATGCTCCACCCACATCCCTTGGGCCTGACCATTCTCAGAATGTTCCAGCTGGCTCCCCCAGCAGTATGTTCATCCTGCACCAAAGGGAATTGGGAGCCGCACGAGTCTGCATTGCCCATGTGAGTGTGTGGACTGGAGGTCCTGGGGAATTGCCCCTCTGGAGCAGTCCTCAGCCAATGACTTCTGGGTCATGATATGTAACTACTCACAATCCCTTGACCCGCAGGTAGGAGGATTCTGAGGTATGTGTCCATGTGTTTCATGGGATTAAATTCCAATCATTCACTGTCAGGGCTACACTAATCATCTACCCTTTAGTAGCTGACATCTTTTCCAATATAATTTTCCTACTGGTGTTTCCCACATCACCGAAAGAAGGTACTTGCACTTGAACCCCTGTCTTGGGGTATGCTTCTTGGGATGCTCAAATGAAGACATCTTGTGCTGAGCCAGGGATCACCAGGCCTGGGGGGAGGGTCATGAGTTCTCTGGGAATGTAGGCAGTTTCAAGTAGCTCCGCAGCATTTTTGTGGTGATGTCAAGTAGGTTGATAGAAACACGTGTCTGGTGTAAAGAGGCTGCATCTCCATAGGAGACAGGATTATGGGGCTCATTGGCATTTAGAATGCAATTAGCTCACTGTATAATGGAGGGAGATATACCGCTACAGACAGTTCTAAGAAAGTGAGAAATGTTGGCTTTGGAGGTAAGGACTAAGGACAGCGAGGGCACGGAGAGAAGCGTGGACTCAGGCATGGGAGAGCAGGGGAGGGGACCAGGGAGGCTCCCGGGTGCTGGCTGCTGGTCAGGAGAAGGGGACTGGAAGGATATTCCAGACCGTGAGGCTGGGGAGAGAGTAGAGGAGAGCACGTGTGGACCCTCCAGGTGTGTGTGAAGAGGAAGAATTGAATATTTCATCTGCAAAATATCTTAAATGAGCTAGAGGAGGAATTCACAAGGTGTCAAAATATAAGATCACACTTTGTCTTTTTTTAAATAAATTTATTTATTTATTCATAAGCGTCAGAGAGAGAGGCAGAGACACAGGGAGAGGGAGAAGCAGGCTCCTCACTGGGAGCCCAATGTGGGACTCGATCCCGGGTCTCCAGGATCATGCCCTGGGCCGAAGGCAGATGCTCAACTGCTGATCTACCCAGGCAACTGAAGATTACATTTTCAAAAGGAAAACTAGATAATGCCATCCATTGTCCTTGTACACATAAGCATGTCCTGGAGGGCAGGCTGGGGTCCCGGTGCTCTGTGCGGGGACCGTCCTGGAGGGCAGGCTGGGGTCCCGATGCTTTGTGTGGGGACTGTCCTGGAGGGCAGGCTCCTTTTTAGGGGCTCTACATTCATGGCCTCATTTTCGCTGCCATCTGATGGGGTCACTACATTATTATTCCCATTTAATAGAAGGGAAAACAGACACAGACTAAAGGAACAGAGCCAAGGTCACACAGCTTGCTTGGGGTCGGGGAACCGGCTCACCCCAATAGCCTGGTTCTTAACCACCGTCATCAAATTGACCGTTTGGTTTCTCTGAGGCTCTGGAAGGAGCACAGAGGCTTGTGTGAGACCCACCAGGAGCTGAATCATGGTTCTACAGTTTCCTAAAGCTGTAAAATTTGCAAAGGAACTTAACCTTGTTGATCCCATTTCCCCATTTCTAAGGGGTATTAACGCCTCCCTGGTCGGGTGCTGAGCAAGGCAAATGGGGTAATGAGCACAGAGTCTCCAGCCCAGGAAGGTGTTAAATAAATATTAGCCGAAGTGAACTGAGGGGTCATTGCATATTGCTTTTCCACTTAAAAAAATATGAACTGTGAGAATTTTTATTTTTTTTAAATAAGACTGTTAAGCCCATTAATGGTCCATGAAATGATATTTTCTTATGGCAACTACCATATATAAGTGGCATTAAGTGGGAGCTTCGTGGGTGATTATAGGAAGGGCCCTAATTATCAAGAGCTATGTTAAAGAAACTGTCCAAAGGAGGAGGGCCGTGGAGCGAGTCTCGGTGCATCCGTGCAAAGGAAACTAATGCACTAAATGGGTGGTAGTGATAATCACTGTGCTCCCTGGGAGGAATAATAGGTGATATTTACTTCAATTTGTCTTTCTGAAAACATATTAGGAATGCATTACTTTTATCACAGCCAGAAAATCTTAAAAAGTGAGGAAAACAAAGTAGGTCAGATTTTGGAAACTCCTTTTTGGATTACACCTAGCAACCACGCTACGATGGGGTCCATCTTCGGCCTATTAACAACTGGACATACACTGAGAACTCAGATGTTGAGAGTCAAGGCTCTTTGCTGGTCTTTTTTTTTTCTATTAAGATTTTATTTATTTATATATAGAGATACACAGGGTGGGGGGGCTCAGAGACACAGGCAGAGGAAAGAGCAGGCTTCATGCAGGGATCCCGATGTGGGACTTGATCCCAGGTCTCCAGGATCATGCCCTGGGCTGAAGGCAGGCGCTAAACCACCGAGCTACCCAGGGATCCCTTATCTTTTTTTTTTTTTTTAAGGTTTTATTTATTTATCCATGAGAGACACAGAAAGAGGCAGAGACATAGGCAGAGAGAGAAGGTTCTCTGTGGGGAGCCTGATCAGGACTCGATCCCAGGACCCTGGGATCATGACTTGAGCCAAAGGCAGATGCTCAACTACTGAGCCACTTTACCCATATACATATTAGATAAAAATTATTTAAAATATAGCATATTATTATATATAACTATAGTAACATATGGTACACGATTATCATAGAATACATGCCATATTATAGTTACAATACCCTGCCAGTCCCCGAGTCCTATTAGTTTACTTCCTGTATAGCTCTGAACTCTGGTGGCTTCTCTGTCCCTCCTCATCCTCCTTGTCCAGGCCAATAGCATCTCTAGCATTTTGACTCAGATTCCATTTCCGCAATCACATCTCTCCTCTTGGCCCTGCAGTCAGCCAACAGGACAGGCTCCATCTCCAAGAGGGGGGGATCTATGTCTTCAGAAGGGTGTGCAAATTAGTAACTTTATTGCCACTTCTAAACCACTTCTATTGCTCTGATGATTTTAGCAACAACAAAGACATTTTTGAAATCTCAATCTGTGTGACTCCTCTCTCTTTGTCTCAGGGAAAGCAGGAAATCCTATTAAAGATTCCTTCAGCCCCGACATCGTATAGCCACGAAAACGAGGGAACCAGGATTCGGGAGAGGGAGGCTTACCCCCAAACCAAGCAGCTCGTGCCTGGCCCACATCCATGCTGTTGGCCGCTCTTAGTGGAGGGAGGTACTGACCCCTCTGGGGAGGCAATGAGGACCCTCCATGTGTCACCATCCTGGGCCACCTGGAAGCCCACGGCTGCCCTCTGAAGTTGTGGCCAATCTTCATGTGGCCTCAGGGGCTCCTGCTCAGGGCCTGTCTCCCTGGGCCTGTGGGGAGCATTGCACCTGTCATTCTTTCATCGAGAGCGAATCTGGTGGAGGATGTACTGGTGGCTTCACGGCAGCATCAGGGGGAATCATTGAGATCGCCGAGGTGGGCCTCCCGGGGCGGTGGTACTCGGCCCCCAGCTCCCTGCTGCTAATGAGGAATCGAAAACGAAGTTGTGCAGCCCGTCGGTGGCCATCGGGACACGTGCTCCTCTGCACCGAAGCTTTCAGCCCGTCTTTATCCACTTGTTAAAGTTCAAATGACTGAGCCTCCCCCTTCTTTTATGTCCTGGGCTCAGCGCTCGTGTTTCGGTTGTACGAGTCCATTAATTTCAACGTCCCTGCTAGGGGCTTAGTCTGAACAAGAGGTCTCGGGGTTTATATGTGGGGGTGTCGGGGAAGCAGGGGAAGAGCCAGTCCTCATTCATGGGGGTGACGTGCCAGGTCTGGTAGAGGTGCTTTGCCCCCGATTGAGTATTTACTTCCCACGCCGCCCCATCATTCTGCCCATTTTGCTGATGGCAGGGAGTTGCCATCATCTGCCCCCGATGAAGCAGCCAGTTCATGGCCCATTCATTAGCTGTGGCTCTGGAGTCCCAGCTGCAAGGCCTGCACCATGCACTGCCTCCAGGAGTCCCAGCTGCAAGGCCTGCACCGTGCACTGCCTCCAGGATGGGGCCGGAGCTTGTGAGAAGACCCAAGGCAGCGATGGGGAGCCAGCTGAGCAGACGGCCTGGGCTCGAAGGCTTGAAAGTCAAAGATGTAGTCCCATAACTTACTGGCTGGGCGACCTTGGGCAGTTTAGAGCCTGGCTCTCCCGTGTTCAAAATGGGCATTCATCCCATTAACAAACCTGTCGGGGGCCCCTGGGATGTGCCAGGCTTTCTTCTGGGCGCCGGGCCCTTGGTGGGAACAAGGCAGGAGGGGTCCTGTTACATGAGGATGAAACGGTGTAGTGAGGGAGGAGCCGAAGGGCAAGCAAAGAAAGAAACAGGATCATTTCAGGTAAGAGACCCAACAGGGTGGATGCTAAGAGGCGTCCTGTGGGAGAAGATGCATTGTTGGGATTGATTGTTGGTTGGTGACGACATTTCTCGAAGGTGCTGTGGGAACCAAGACGCGAGCAAGAAGAAGGGGCGAGCCCCAGGAAAGCCAGCGAGGCAGACGTGTGCTAGTTGCCTGGGGCTGCTGGAAAAACGATAACCTAGTGGTTTAAAATAGCACAGATTTACTTTCTTAACGGTTCCGGGGGCCAGAAGTCTAAAATCAGTTTCTCTGTGTTCAAGCCGAGGTTTTCGGCAGGGCTTTGCTCCCTCTGGAATCCTGGAGGATCTGTTTCCTTGCCTTTCTTGGCTTTTGAGCTGCATTCCTCAGCTCCCAGCCCCTTCCGAGCATCTTCGGATCTTTCTCTGCTTCTGCTGGGTTGCCTTCCCTTCCCTGTGTGTTGTCTTCCCTGTCTCCCTCTTACGTTTAGGAACACATGTAAGGCCCACTTGGATAATCCAGAATAATCTCCCCATTTGCAGAATCCTTATCGTATTTACAAAGTTCCTTTTGCCGTGTAACATCCATAGGTTCTAGGGATTAGGGCTCGGATATTCTTTGGGGGTCTCTCTTCAGCCTACTGCAAAGGCCTTCCAGGAAGAGGGAAGAGCCCACCCAGGGCTCTGACTATAATCCTGCCCCACGGTGGGCCGTGATGAGGAGGATGTGAGGTAGTTTTGTAAAGAGCCAGAAGGTCGTTGGTTATTATATAGTGACTCCCCCAAAATGTTAGATGTCATAATGTTTCCTGGAAGGGGAATCAGAGGGCAGAGGGGGCTGCATGAGCTGCTGAGGTAGGGTGGGAAGGCTGTAGGTTGGAAGAAAGAAGTGTCTGGGGGGTCCCGAGTAGCGACCCTGTCCGTGTAGGTTGCTCAGGGAGTCCTAGCAAGACTCTGAGATGCGTGCATCTATGCCCAGCCTTTATGGGGTGGCCCCACTGCAAGAGAATAGCCTGCCCACCAGCTTCCTGGTGACTAGGAGGTGCAGCCCTGGAAAAGGAGCAGAGGGCAGACAGCAAGCAGATCCTACCCCAGCAAAGTTCTCCCTTGGCCTGCAGAGCCCTGACTGCAGGCTTCTCTGTGTGGCCCTGGGGTGCTGACTGGTTGCCAGTGGGGGGTCGGGCACGTGGAGATCACACACAGGAAGCTTAGACCTGGCAGTGGTTCTCACTGTGGCTTTGGGAAGTCCAGGGAACCTTCTTGGGGTTTCCGAGCTCTGCGGTCCAGCTCATGTGCTGGATGAGCAGATGGGGACAGGGCCTAAATCCTTGCCAGAATTAAAGAGGGTGCGTTTTACTTAACTTGGCCTGGGCTGCTTGGCCACAGAGGTGAACACCCTCATGAGTGATGATACAGCAGGCAGGAGTCGAGTTAAGCTGAATCTCTTTTTTGTGTCCATCCATGTTTTGCAGGTGGGAACCAGGGAGGTCCAGGTGAGGACACTGTATGCGGGCTCCAAACCGGGGTCTGGGGAGGTGGAGTCCAAACTCAGGAACTTTCCTTTTCACTTTGGGGTCTCCCCTGGAGCCCACTCAGACAGGACTGGTGAGGCAGGACCTGAAAAGCTTGACATGGGAAGTGGTCATCCAGGGCCCACGGAGCTAGGGCTGTGCCACCTGCGAGGGCAGGTGCACAGCAAATTCAAACTGACTAACCTGGAGGCAGGTCACTGGAGAGATGAGCTCGGGCAGTGCTTCCTTTGAAAGAAAATTGTGAACACGAGCAGTTCTTTGCAACTTGTACCCTGCACTTTGAGGGATGAACGGAGGCAGCAAGGCTTTACCTGCAGTTTTAACTCTTCAAGACCTGGGGGTGGGGGTGGGGGTGAGGGGGAACCGGATAACACAGCACCTTTCGGGGAGATGGCAGGGCGCTTGGAATTAGGGGCCCAGCACTAGAAGCGCAGACTCGAGTTTGAATCCTGGCTCTATCCCTATTAGCTGTGCGACTGTGGGAAAGCCCTGTGACGACTTGGAACCTCAGTTTCACCATATGTGCAATGGGATAGCATTGCTTCATGGATGGTTGTGGGGATTGAAGGAGGTAGTGCACACACTGTGCTTGGGATGCAGTAAGTGTGTTTGTTTTCTAGGACTGTTCTGCGAATCACTATCAACTGGGTAGCTTGAAAGGGAAGAAATGTATCCTGGCACAGTTCTGGAGGCCGGAAATCCAAAATCAAGGTGTTGGCAGAGTCACATTCCCTCTGGAGGACGTGGAGAGGAATCCTTTCTTGCCTCGTCCAAGTTTCTAGAACCTCCTGGCGGTTTTGGTACTTTTTAGCTTATAGTGGCATCACTCCGGTCTCTCTGCTCCGTCCTCATCTGGCCTTCTCTGTGTGTTCCACATCTCTCTCTTTCCTTACAAGGATGTCATCCTCCTCTAGTATGGCTTCCACTTGGTCACATCTGCAGAGACCCTGTTTCCAAAGAAGGTCACATTGACAAGGACCCAGGGTCAGGATGTCAGCCTGTCGTGTGGGGGGACACCATCAACCCACAGCAGTATGCACTGAATAAAGGTGTTACTGCTATTATAACGGTATTTCCCGCCCGAGCTGGGTAGAAAGTGCCAACTTTCAGAGAGGAAAGCACTCTAATCCCCCATTAAATTTGTAGGAAAACACAGTCCATTTGTTCCTTCTGTGTCAGTTGCACAGTTTGGGCTGAATTCAACTGAAAAGGTTACCCAGCGATCATGCATTTGTGAAGTGTTGGGGCGATTCGGTGAATTCTTTGAAGGCAACGGGCTCAGGTCAGGGTATTGGCAGCTCCCCATTGAGAACATGGCTTCACACAAGCGTTCCTGTAAGTTGCCGACTCTAAACCCCAACCTCCGTTCAGAAGCCCCCAGACCTTTAGTTACCTCAATTCAAGTAATTACCTCAATTTGAGCGCCTGCCAGGACAGCCACAGGAGCAACTGTCTCTTAGGCGAAGGTTTCTCAGTCTCCGCCCTATTGATTTTTGGACTGCATGGGTCCTTGTCGTGGGGCCTGTTCTGTGCACTGTAGTAGGTTTACAGCACCCCTGGCCTCTACCTGCTAGACGCCACCAGCATTCCCCAGTTGTGACAGCTGAGATTGTCTTTGGACATTGCCAAATATCCTCTGGATTGCAGCATCGCTCTCAGCAGAGAACCGGTGGGTTAGAGGAAGCAAGCAAGCAATTTGGTGATAAGAAAAGTGTGTGGACATTGTTAAGGTAGGGGTAAGCAGTACCGTACTGTGGATGCTGTTCGGCTGCCCTCAAATTTAACGTCACACCTGTGAGGATAGACACAGACCCATGAAATTCTATAGCACTTGTTGGGAAGAACTTGAATTCATGACACGTTCAAGAAATCATTTTATCCCTTCTCTCCGCCCACCCACCCCTTAATCCAATAAACATTCATTGGGAATCATCCATGCGCCAGGTACTGTACAGGTACCGGCAGCACCTGGAGGTACCATAGCTCCCAGTGTTATTTCTATGGATGTGCCGAGTAATCAGCATAAGGTTCTGAAATCCAGGAACTATCCACCCCCCCCTAAAGAGAGAAGAAGAAACCAAAGTGTCTCCTCAAAAAGCTATGTGCAGGGAATGCAGCTGAAGGTGTAGGCACAAGACAAGAAGTATTGCGGAGGAGGCATTGTGGCCTCTAGTTGATGGGGGCAGGAGAAGCAGGGGCATTTTCATAGGAGATACATCACTAAGGAAGGTTTAGAAAGAGACAAGCCAGTTGGAAGGAGAGGGGAGAAATTCTAAGCTAAGGGAACAGTCAGTGGAAGGACAAGGAAGCCTGAGTCATCATAGCTTGTTAACAGAACCCTTGGAGAATGAAATACATGATTTCCAGAAGCTACAAACCAGTGGGTGCAGACTTCATTCAGGTGTGTTCATGCAGGTGTGTGGCCTGAAGAATGTATTCTTCATCCATCCATCCATCCATCCATTCATTTGATTAATTATTTTACTTGTAAACATTCACAAATCTGGAGACTTTGTCTAAAAATTAATTTTTTTTAATTTTTATTTATGATAGTCACAGAGAGAGAGAGAGGCAGAGACACAGGCAGAGGGAGAAGCAGGCTCCACGCACCGGGAGCCTGACATGGGATTCGATCCCGGGTCTCCAGGATCATGCCCTGGGCCAAAGGCAGGCGCCAAACCGCTGCACCACCCAGGGATCCCTAATTTTTTATTTCATTTGAAGAAATGAAAGATCCAGTTAATGAGTGATGGTATTAATGAGAGAGAGAATTCTTGGTGGGAATTCATACATAGAAGGAGGAAAAAATATTAAAGATACTTAGTGATTGTAGCAAGTTCTTAAATAGAGGAGCAAAAGAGGGAGAGAAAACATGGAGAATGGGAGTAATAGGGCTTCTTTTGACTATAGTGAAGGGGCAGACACGGGGAAAAGGGTTAGGTGGAGTCTTGATTCCATAAAAGCTGAAACTCTCCAAATACCATTCGTGGCAGTGGACACCTGCATGACGACATTATTGCAAGGAAACCACGTACAGATGAAGGAATCAGCAGTTAGACACAGAACCCATCTAGTCGGCTCTACTTGGGGGAACATCTGGGTTGGAGTTTTAGCAGGGTTGTGCCACAGATGAAGAATGGGGTCCAGAAGGAAATAATTGGAATTGTGAATAAGAAGGTAAACTTGAGCCTACCCACGCAAGATGGAAATTTGGATCATCCATATCCTTGTTCCTCCCACTGACTTATTTATTATCGTGTGGATAATAAGGAATTTAGCTGTGTTTCTATCTTAATGTTCCTGGTACGTTTGCCAGCAACACTTTCTGGAAGCAGTGTGTGCTGGCAAAAGCTGGAAGCTCACTCATCTGGTAACCTCGGAACATTAATTGGACATGGGTGCGTTTGTACTTGCCACTTCCTCAGAGTGCCCTCTCTGGCCTCACCATCCACTTGAGCATGAACTGGAAAAATGGAGTGTCCACTCCTTGGTCCAGGGAGTAGGTAGGTAAGATGATTACTGACCCACGCTGAGGGGCATGTGGCTGAATAGGACAGATCCAGCAAAGCCTCTTCACGCAGGATTTTCTTAAAGGATGCTGCTTCTAAGCCAGGAATATTCAATTTATTATAGGGTTACATTCGCAAGTAGATATTGCCTTTTCATGTCCCTGGGGGACCCTGGATATGAGCTATAGTTGGTGGAGTAGGAAGTGTAATCCCTGGGGGGATGGGAAAAATATCATTTCTATTGGGTTCCCTTGATTCAGACTCTAAGGCAAGGGTTTTTTTTTTTAATATTTTATTTATTTATTCATGAGAGACACACAGAAAGAGGCAAAGACATAGGCAGAGGGAGAAGCAGGCTCTTTGCAGGGAGCCAGATGTGGGGCTGGATCCCGGGGTCTGGGATCCGGGATCATGCCCTGAGCAAAGGGCAGATGCTCAACCACTGAGCCATGCAGGCACCCCCGGCGACAAGGTTTTGATCGCAAGTAATTTATTTGGGAGGTAATCCCAGTTCCTGTAGAGAGATGAGAAGCAAGAAGTGGAAGGGAAGGAAGCTGATATAGCGTGCTGCAGTGAGCACGTTAACGGTGTGCGCAGCTGGGGCCACTGAGACCTCTGGGAGGTAGTGTAGTGTCCTTGTCAAGAAGGGAGGAAGCTAGGGCATTTATCCCCACCTCCATCCATTATGACCTGAGCTCCCTCTGCCATTCATTTGTTCTCTGTTTTTTTTTTGCAGCCTGTGGAGTCCATCTTCACTCTCTCTCTTTTTTTAAAAAAAAAAAAATTTTATTTATTTATTTGAGAGAGAGAGGCAGAGTGAGAAGCAGACTCCCCGCTGAGCCTGACATGGGGCTTGATCCCAGGACCCCAGGATCATGACCAGAGCTGAAGGCAGATGCTTGACTGAGCCACCCAGGCACCACCAGCTTCACTCTTTTGTGGTTGGTTTTGTCATTTGGGCTTGTGACCCAGATTTCGTGTGTGTGCATATGTGCTTGTGTATAAGTTATTCTATGCATTTTAGATCTTTCAATAACATAAATATGTCAGACTTCTATGGATTAACCAATTCCGAGAGCTGATCTGTTGAAATGAGATTTGAGTCAGCCTTCCACAAGAATCAACTTGGTCAAGGAGCATGAAATACAAAAGCAATAATCGTGTTTTACCAGCTTTTCATGATATGCCTAAGATAGAAGATGTGATCATCAGAATGGCTAATAGGATTGATTCTGGAAGGTAGTTTCAGAAGGAACAGCTTGGTGCTTTGCTGAGCCAGGCTGTGGAGGAAAAGCCTCACTTACGGGAAAACTCTGCCGCTCTCCAATGTGCTAGGAGGTCCCCTTAGAGAAAACCACTGACCCCATTGCTTTTCCTGGGGCCTTTGGCTGCTTTGCCTCAACTAGCAGGTCCTGTGCAGCATTTCTTAAGGAAGCCTGACAGGGTGAGGGAGTAGGTATATCTTGTATTCTACTGGGGAGTGGAAAAATTTGGTGACTTAATTTAGGTATTTGGGTCCATAATAGCGAGCAACAGAGCGAGAATTCTCTCTTTCTTTCTCTTAAACTTTCAACTGAGTTGGTCTTCTGCGTGACTTTTC
This sequence comes from Canis lupus baileyi, assembly GCF_048164855.1. Taxonomy (NCBI): domain Eukaryota; kingdom Metazoa; phylum Chordata; class Mammalia; order Carnivora; family Canidae; genus Canis; species Canis lupus. The sequence goes on along the minus strand of NC_132851.1, from coordinate 32,439,020 downwards.
TGGACAGAATGCTTGCAGCAGCCAATGACAGAGATGCTAACCCGAGGGAAAGTTTTCTGTGCTGGGATCAAGTTAGAATAGTAAAGAGTGTGGGTTTTGCGGGTCAAAATGGAGGTGGATTTGAATCTGGTTGCAACTTGTGCAAGTTATTTATACCTTCTGTGCCCTGACTTCTTCGTTTTCACAGTGAAAGTGTCAGTCTTACCACGGGGTCTGGTGAGAACAGTATGTAAGAGGTTAATGGGGGTAAAGCACCAGGTGTGCAGCAGACGGTAAATTCTAGCCCCAAAATCCTGTCACCAAAGCTCAGACCTGCCAGTCTGAATTCTTCATCTGCCTCGTTTTTGTTTTTTTTTTTCACGCAGCAAATGTCTCTTTAGGACTCGCCACCTGCTGAGTGAAGTAAGTCAATCAGAGAAGGACAATCATTACATGGTTTTACCCATATGGGGAATATAAAAAATAGTGAAAGAGATTATAGGGGAAAGGAGAGAAAATGAGTGGGGTGAGGGTGACAAAACATGAGACTCCTAACTCTGGGAAATGAACAAGGGGTGGTGGAAGGGGAGGTGGGCAGGGGGTTGGGGTGACTGGGTGACGGGCACTGAGGAGGGCACTGGACGGGCACTGGGTGTTATACTATATGTTGGAAAATCGAACTCCAATAAATCATATATATCTATCTATATCTATATCTATATCTATCTATCTATCTATCTATATATATATATATATATATATTTTTTTTTTTTAAAGAACTCGAAACCTACTCGGGACTCTTGTGGGGACTGGGAATTTGTAGGTGAGCCATCATGATTGTTCTGGAGCCTCCTTGAGGGTACAGAGTAAGCACGATCACACATACCACATTAGGGCGAGAACAAAATGCTCAGAGGGGCCAGCTCCGGGAGCAACGAGTTCTTCTAGGGAGCAGGAGGGAAGAGGGAGTCCGCAGAGGGCCAGTCTATATGGAGCCCCAACGAAGGACCGTGCATCTGCCGAGTGGACAGGGTGGGCAAGGACACTGCAGGCGGGGCTGGAGTCTGCCCCAGGCTCTGGGGGGTGAAGGAGCCTCAGCGTGGCAGCTAGTGGATGGAACTCCCAGCTGGCCTTGCCCTCAGATCAGCTAGGGTGGGGGGACCCTCTGGCAGGGGCTGCTGGCTGCCTCTTTGTTTGAGCACTGATTGTTTCTCTGAGTTTCCGTTAGGCCTCATGACCCCAGAAACCTGGGTATTAGTTGGCATTTGACACCAAGAATCTTCAATATCTGGTTCAGCAGAATGCCCACCCCCCAAGTCGTCCACGATCAGGTCCTAAGCGGAGTCTCATCTTGGGAATTAAATTCTCTGACCTGAGTCACAAATGCTCTTATGTAGCCTGAGATCAGTGCACAGATACGTCGTGTGTGTGTGTGTATGTGTGTGTTTCAAGGTGTTCATCTTGTTCTTTTTATTTTATCTGTGGCCTCTAAGGTGTAGCAGACTGTAGAGATTCTCATACTGAGCAGGGGACAGAGACTTGACAAGCACAGGGGCAGGCCCAGACCAAAGGACACCTGAAGGGCCCCAGGAAAGGTGGCAGGGCAGTTAGCCTGGCTGCCCTCCAGGGCAACTCGGGAATCTGCCCTGGGTGCTAGATTTTAATATTTATTTGTTTAAACTGAGATATAATTGACATATAACGCTGTATTAATTTTAGGTTTACAGCACAATGATTCTGTGTATGGATATGGTCTGTTCAGTAAGTTTAGCTAACAGTGTTGTATATTTGTTTTTGTTTTGTTTTGTATGTTTGAAAGTTGCTCAGAGAATAGATCTTAAAAGTTCTCATTGTAAGAAAAAAAATCTGTAATACATGCTAGGTTTTTAGACTCTGTGTGATTTGTACCCCTCACTGACTTCTGTGGTCTCTTTTTTTTTTCCACTATTTTTTTAATTTAAATTCAGTTAATTGGCATATATACTATATTAATTTGAGAGATAGAGTTCAGGGATTCATCAGTCTGATATAACACCCAGTGCTCATCCCATCACATGCCCTCCTTCACACCCATCCCCCAGTTACCCCATCACCGCACACCCTCCCCTCCAGTGACCTTCAGTGTGTTTCCTATGATTAAGAGTTTCTTATGGTTTGTCTCTCTCTCTCTGATTTTGTCTTGTTTTTTTCCCCCCTCCCTTCCTCTAGGCTCCTCTATTTTGTTTCTTAAATTACACATATGAGTGAGACCAAATGATAATTGTCTTTCTCTGATTGACTTATTTCATTTAACGTAATACCCTCTAGTTCCATCCACATCATTGCAAATGGCAAGATTTCATTTTTTTCTTACGGTTGAGTAATAGTCATTATATATATATATATATATATATATATATATATATTCCACATCTTCTTTATCCACTCATCCGTCGATGGACATCAGGGCTCTTTCCATAATTTGGCTATTGTGGACACTGCTGCTATAAACATTGGGGTGCAGGTGCCCCTTTGAATCACTATGTTTGTATCCTTTGGGTAAATACCTAGTAGTGCAATTGCTGGGCCGTAGGGTAGCTCTATCTTTAACTTCTTGAAGAAACTCCATGCTATTCTCCAGAGTGGCTGCACCAGCTGCGTTCCCACCAAGAGTGCAAGAAGGCTCCCCTTTCTCCACATCCTCGCTAACACCTGTTGTTCCCTGTGGTTTTTTCTTTTTATTATTATTAAAGATTTTTTATTTATTTATTCATGAGAGACACAGGGAGAGACGCAGAGACACAGGCAGAGGGAGAAGCAGGCTCCATGCAGGGAGCCCGATGCAGGACTCCATCGCAGCACTCTGGGATCACGTGCCCTGAGCCAAAGGCAGATGCTCAACTGCCAAGCCACCCAGGCATCCCGGTTTCCTGTGTTGTTAATTTTAGCCATTCTGATGCGGTCTCCTTTTTTAATGCTGTCCTTCTCATACTCTCTGGGCCAGCCTGATGAAAGTATGGAAACTGCCCCCTCTCTCTCCCCCTGGCCTGTGCTGGCGATAGGCAGCTTCTCCTTGTCCAGCCAGCTCACCCACTCTTTGGGCTCAGTTTCACTTTCTCTAATTACTGGAGACTGGGTTGGATGCCCTCGTACATATTTCAATGACACCGTAACTCTCCTGTCACAATCCCCATACTGGATGGTAATGGTCTTCCCAAATGCTCAGTCCTTGACTCAGCTGGGAGCTTCCTGAAGGCAGGAGTGAAGTCTGGCTCTAGGCTGCATCTCCTGTGCCCAGCACGGTGCCAAGAACATAGTTGTGCTCAATATCTACTTAGCAGTTGAATGAGTGCATGCATGTGTGAAAGACAGCACTCAGGGCTTCCACCTTCAAGCATGGAATCACCAGGATTACTCTTGGACCTTTATGACTTACAGGCAGGCACTTGACAAAGCAGGCCTTTCACTGCATCTGGAAGAGCTGGGCCCCACAAACAATCAGACTCTTATTCTAGAAATCTCCGATGGGGCAGGACAGGGGGCAAAGGCTGAGAGACATTGAGTCTTCACAGAGCTTCTTTAGAAATGTTGAGGGCTGATTGTTACTCATTTCTAATAAGAAAATAGTCAAGATCTTATAGATCTGAGGATTTTCACAAAAGTGCTACACTCTGGTCTAAGAGCTTTGGGAAGATGGCACAACCAAGCAAGGGGCCGGCTCCTCCAGCCTGGCCTGCCCTCTGTCTCTACCTTTGCATTTCCCAGTTGAGCAGCCCTGTTCTTGATTCTCCCAGGTTTTATAGAAACAATAAGCCATGTCTTTTAAATTTACTTTCTCCCACAGAAGCTAATTTAATATTTGGAGAGAACAAACGACCAAGGCCAGCCCTGGATGGTGGTTATTTATACGATCATAAAAAAGACAGATCCAGCTCCTGATGTTACTAAATTGTCTCTGGGAAGGGAGCTAAGAGGGACTAAAGTGCATCTCTGCCGTGATGGGGATGAAAGTGAAATTGTCTAGAAGTCATCCCAGATCGTAGGCCTGGGAGGCCACTGTCTGCTTTGGGCCAAGGGGGTCCCCTCTGCCTTCCCTGGGCACTTTTATGTGACTTGGCTTTCTCTGGAGGTACAGAAGTGGCTTTGCTCCTTCGAGGCTGTCTCTCTGCAGACGGTTTGGGCTAGGAATAGATTCTTTTTATTATTATGATCGAATGGAATAATAACCCCGAAGAGGCAAGAACAGTAATTGTATTATGGCTGGTGTGCTGTCTTGCTTTGTCCAGGAGGGATAGGGGAGTTCGAGTCTGCTTTTCTTCATTGCTACCTGCAGGGTATACTTTCTTGTCTGAACTGGCATCTTTCTCTCCAGCTGCCAGGGGATGGGGGTTATGAATTCTTACAGCCTGCTGCCCCTCAGGTAATAGGAAGTCAGGAGCAGAAGAAGCACACAATAGCAAGAAGATCCACCACAGATGTTCCTGTCCAGCTCAGAGCCTGGCCATACAACCCCATCCCAGGCGGCGAGGCACAGACCATCCTCATTATTCGCGGTTGTTATGTCATATAAAACCACCGTGAGCACTGAACTAGTGAATGCGGAGACATTGCTCCTTGGGGACGTACAGGATTAGTCTCCTGTTAGCCCTCTGATCCCCACATTTTTGTCAATCAATATGTAACCTTATTTTATTCTGTGTGTTTCTGTTCAAAGACACCTGATTTAATACAGACTTTTGATTCATTGGCATTGAACTCACAGCCAACAGCCCTAGAGCTCATGCTGGAATAAGGCTTATTTTATTTCACATGTAAAGCACATCACAACTGTCTTGCTCTTAGGAGCACTGGACGGCACTATAGCAGGATGCTTGGGGGCCATTTTCAACAGCAAAATTACCAACAGAAAGGCCCAAAATGTAAAAACACGCGGCACAGAAATAGGCTTCACACAGGACACTTTGTGCAGTGGGAGAGTTGGAACAGGAAGGTGGAATGTCGCTTTGCTCTACCTGAGTTAGAGAGCTGCTCATTGAGCAGTTGCAATCATTTGTAGCTTTGTGCATGTCTAGAAATGACCACGAAGACTGCAGGTATTAAATTTTTGTTTACAAAAAAATAAAAAAATAAAAAATAAATAAAAATATAAATTTTTGTTTACAAACAAACTTTTAGCAAATTGGTGAATTTGCAAGCCAGAGTCCGTGAGTAATGAGGATGAGCTGTCATCAAAAGCTCAGCTCAGAAGTGTGTTGTGCCTGGATTCTGCTTTTTCCCCCAAGAGCCATTCCATTCCCAGTTTCGGGAATCAGATTCTCTGATTTCATGAGTCTACCTCACTGTCTAGTTAGCTGCCTAGGAAGTGTTGGTCCAGTGAGGACCTTGTCCTTGTCCTTGCCAGTCTTTCTCAGGTCCTGGTGGGGTGGCCTGGGGCTGGGACTGGCGCATGAGCCCCTGCAGCCCAACACAGGCTTCCCTTCTGGCGGCGCACAGCCAGAAGTGTGTGCCTGACCCTGAGTGAATCTTCTCTGCCTTTCCCCATCATTTATCACATCCTGTACAACGTTCAGCTGTCTCTGTACGCTCACTACCACCACTCCCATGTGCCCTGGTGAGTTATGGCCCCAAAGTCCACCCTGCTTGCTGCAGGACAGCCAGAGAAAGACATTTAAAATGCAAATGTGTCTAGATCCATGAATCAATAGAACTTTATATGGGATACACTTGAAGCTGACATCTCAGTGAACAAAGAGACCATTGATGTTTTACTCTCCCAGTCAAATACTTAGACCTTTTAATGGATCCTAAATGCTTCACATGACACTACTGTGACCTCTTTTAAATGTATGCCATCCTTTTCAATATAGACATATCCATAGATATCTTTAGTTTCTGTGAATCCCTTTATAATATTGCTAAGTTAGAAAGGAAATGAATAATTCTTTCCCAATAAATCAGAATGCATTAATATTTCTCCTATGGAAATATTTGCAGCTTATTTAATTTATATTTTTGTAAGATTGCTAAAATATTTTAAGATCTGTTTAAGATCTGTTTCAAGATCTTTTAAGATCTGTTTGTATCTAATATATAACATATAAAACATGCCATATATATGTATATATATATATGCATATATATATACATATATATATATATGCCATATGTTTTTGGGCACTACACATATTGTCTCATTGAATTTTTACAACGCCAAGAGGCATATAGAGGAATCAGTAGGGGATCAGAAAGGTTCAGTAACCAGCACCTAAGAACACAGTAGCTGCTGGAAGTTGGAATCCAATCCACCTGTACAATTCTAGAAAAAAAGATGTCAGGATTCCTTTGGGAAGGGCAACTTGACAACTTGACTATAAGGACATGAAGTCTTACAGAGCCACCCCTTATTCAGTGGGAATCAACCTCAAAGTTTTATGTAGTTTGTTAGCATTATATCATTTGAGGTTCAACTGGAGAAGCAGAATCAATAGGATACAAACATACATACATGTACACACATATTTTTGTATAAGTATATATTTTGTACATACATGTACACATAAATGTATATGTAGTGTATATACACATGTTATATATGTGTTTGTGTATGTTATTGTACACATGTATATGCAAATGCATAGGTGTATAAACATTATATAGACCTACCTACACAGAGACACATGTATGTATATATGCATATTGGATGTACTGTGCCCTTGCCCTTTCTGGCACATGTATGTGTGTACCTCTGTGTGTCTAAGAAGAGGGACTCCAGAGTCAGAGAGATGTCAGCTTTGAATCTGGGTTTTCCTGTAGATCAGTGGGTGGCTTTGGACAAGTTACCTAACCTCTTGAAACCTTGCTTACTACATGTTAAAAATCATGCTGGTAGAACTATCTCATTACATGGGGCACTTGGGGGGCTCCAGTCGATTAACCATCTGCCTTTAGCTCAGATCATGATCTTAGGATCCTGGGATGAAGTCCTGCGTTGGATTCCCTGCTCAGCAGAGAGTCTTGCCCCTCCCTCTCCTTCTGCCTTTCCCCGTGCTTGTGCACATTTTCTCTCTCTCTCTCTTTCATAAACAAACAAACAAACTAAAAAAAGAACTCTTTCATTGTAGTTGCTGTGAGGATTAAATATAATACAAGTGAAGTGTTTAAGAAAGTGGCTAGCTTCATAAAATGTGTCATTACTACTACTACTACTACTACTACTACTACTTCTACTGTTACTGTTTAAGTATACCCACCTGCTTTATGTTGCTTGTTCATTCAGGAACCACCTTTTGTTTGGTTTTGTTTTGTGTTATACCCTCTAAGCTTTACTCACTAGAGTTAGTGCTTGGGATATAGGTAAATAGCAACGGATCCTTTTTCCCTCAAGTAACCCCATGGTCATTTAAACTCCATGGCAGACCTCTGTAGGAGGAACTAGGTTCTTAATTTTCCAAAATAAGGCATGGAGGCCAAGAGCATTGACAGCTTCTAATTAGTCAAAAATGGAGCTGGGATTTAAACCCAAGACCTCTGACTATGGATTCTTTCTGTGAAGCCACATCTAGACTCATTTTAATGGGTTGCAATTATAATGTTTTACACCTTACAAAACAATTTAATGACTATGATCTTTGTTTGGAGTCTTCCCAGAGCCTTGATAGAATAGGGTGTGTATTACTGATCCTTCCTACAGATGAGGGTCTTGAGGCCATAAAGGTTACAAGTTCCCCAGGTGGCCTGGCTAGCAGACAGCAGAGCCAGGAGGCAATCCGGGACTCTGTACTGTGCTCTCCTGTGTTACCTCCACATGGAATGAGTTGTCCAATGGTCTCCTCTTGAACTTTGGAATCTCTCCTGAGTTAGACCCACATCTGTTTATTGATACTTAGCTGTGACCCTACCCCATAGCTCTGTTGTTGGGCTGGGATGAGAGTTGGGAGAAAGAGTCCCTTTCTCTCCTTCTGCAGACTCTATTTTGGCCATGCTGACTCATTCCTAATGGCCTGCTTCTCTTTGTCCAGAGTAGGGAGCCAAAAGAAGTTGATTTCACCAGCAGCTGTGTATGGATGAGCCCCAGGATACTCCCTCCATCACAGATCTGCCAAAGAGATTGACATCAACTTGGTTGGCATGGCCCTCTGGGACTGAGGAAAGGGAAGAGCCCTGAGGCTGTGAAAAGTCAGTAATGCCTGGGAAAGAACTATTCTCCCCTGTGGGGTTCTATAGGGCAGCTGATGGGAAAAACAGATAATGTAACAGGGAAGAGATTGCCTTTGGACTTGGGGTCTCTTTGGCTTTGGACTCAATAAGCTGGCAGTGCTGCTACTTTATTCAGTGGCATGCTGTGGTATCTACTAGAGAAACACCAGAAGAATCAACACTAATGAACTCTTCTTGATGAGCCAGCAGCTGGATTTGGCAAGAACACGTTAGCATATGAAATCAAGCAGAAGGTTTTTGTTTTTAAAGCTATATTTTTTTTTGTGAAAATTCATAAAGCTCTTGCTGTTGTGAAGTAAGAGTGTCATGTTCGTTTTACATATGATACAGTTTGACAGTAAGGAGGTAGCAATTTTGAGCACCTGTTATGCGCTAAGAGATTTGTTTATGGTATTCTCATTTTATTTTATGAAAGATTTTATTTTCAAAGTCATTCATGGTCATGGTTGAAGAAATATTAAGGTTAGGTTAGCCCAGGAGGCAAGTAACCTAGATCAACAAAAGTGCTGATGGAGGGTGAGAAAAATCTAGAATGGATGGTAGAGGAGGGAGATGATGAATATTAACTATAGTCTTGGGTTCAGCTACAGTGGTAGAGACTAGCTTGCCTGACATTCCACTAGCTCTCTTAAGAGGAATCACTTTGAACAGGGAACCAACTTATTTTTTTTTAAAAAGAGTTTATTTATTTATTTGTGAGAGACACAGAGGGAGAGAAAGAGAGAGAGGCAGAGACACAGGCAGAGGGAGAAGCAGGTTCCATGCTGGGAGCCTGATGTGGGACTCAATCCCGGGTCTCCAGGATCAGGCCCTGGGCTGAAGGCAGCGCTAAACTGCTGAGCCACCCGGGCTGCCCAAGGGAACCAACTTAATGTGAGGCATGGCTGGATCTGAGTGGTGCAGGGAATGGGTTGTCACAAACCCTGTCTGTGCTCAGCCCCACTCCCTCAGATCCTTAACTTTATGCCAAAAGGCAAGCCTGACTTCTGGTGGCCAGTATCTATTTGTCAGAGGTGAAAAATCCCATTCTGCCTGAGAATGGCCTGGATTGGAATTTCCTAGGAATTATGTACTCATAGGAATTAAGCCCTAAGGGCATGATTAATATATGTGGGGGTGTGAATACATTCACTCCCTTGCCTGTTGACCAAGATAGAATTCTGAGTTTTTTTCCTTCTGTTTTTCCAGAGTTTCTCCATGGGATTAATCTCTAGTAGCTCATTTTTAACTAGATTGTGAAAACACAATCTTTCCTGGACCCTCCTTCCTTGTGTCACGCCCCTTTTCTCCTATCTGTGTCCCTTGCAGTAATGATCATTATTTGTTCTTGAATCTATGGCTTAAAACAGGGTCATCAAAGCACAGAGCCAAATCCAGTCTGTCACTTGTTTTTGTAAATAAAGTTTTATTGGAGCACAGCCACGTCAGCAACTTTATGTATTGTCTAGGGCTCCTTTCACACTATAAGGATGGAGTAAGTTGAGTGGTTGTGATAGGGATAGTATGACCTGGAATGGTGAATATATTATCCTATCTTTTACAGAAGAAGTTTGCTGATTCCTGGCTTAAATTTTGTTCCTGGGGGTATCCAAACCAAAACAACATCTGTAGGCCATGTTGGGCAAAGTAAGTTGCATGGTTCCTGGAATGTGGAAGAGTTGTCCAGAGAAGACTACCTTGAGAGGAGCAGAGGCTTGTAGTGCAGGTGTTTGAGGTCACCATTGAAAGACACATCAGGGAATATACTTACCCCAACCTCAGTTCCTGTTTCTTCTTGCTGAAATAACCATCCTGGGGGGGGCCTCGGTGGCTCAGTGGTTGAGCATCTGCCTTCAGCTCAGGGCGTGATCCCAGGGCCCTGGGATCGAGTCCAGCATCAGGCTCCTGGCAGGGAGCCTGTTTCTCCCCCTACCTGTGTCTCTGCCTCTCTCTGTGTGTCTCTCATGAATAAATAAATAAAATCTTTAAAAAAAAAAAACAATAACCATCCTCAGGGGCCCTTGAAAATCCCACCTGGTCCTGCAGCTTTCTACTAAGATCCTTTCTGCCCTATCTTCATTTTTACAGCATCTGTTTCTTCCTTTATTCTAGATCTCATGGGAATTGCTAGTCTTCCTCTGATTCAATCACCACATAAAGCTTCCTGAGGGCAGGGATCAGGCCTTGCTGTCTTTGCCAACTCCACTTAGTTGAGAGGGCATAATCCTGTTCAGGTAGTTGCTCAGTCAAAGGCTTCTGAATGAAGCATACAAACTCCCTATCCTCTTCTGCCATTTTTCTTCCTGGCAAACAATGCTGTATACACACAAAGCCAATGGGGCTGGAGGGGGCCCAGCAACCATGGACTCATGATTCCCTTCTACCCTTCCTGAGCTAGTTGGCTCAGATGTGCATGAACTTGACCCTCTGACCTTGGATTCATTATCTCTGTGTGCCAGAACTCTTAGCCAATCAGTTCTAGACAGATGGCTCTTCAAAGCCAGTGACTGTGGGATTTGGCGCAGCCAATGCCCATAGTGTAAGTTTCCTTCCAGCTGATTCTTATTATCCCTATCCTAGCCTATTGGTGAGTGTGAATTGTCCTGGACCTTCTCTAAAAAGGTTTCTCCATCCTTGTAGGTCCTACTGCCAGGCTTTTTCCAAGCCTACATGATAATACAAAGATTTAAGTTCATACTTTCCAAAAGGGCAACTTTTCAAATTCATCATGAATTCTTCTGAAATGTGTTAAGTAATGCATTCAGTTCCTGCTGATGGATGAAATGCTGAGGCCATTATCATAATGTAGTGCCTTATTTTTTTGGCTGAAAATTATATTGGGTTTTTGACATGAGGAGCCAAGTGGCAAATTGCAATAAACTGCAAGAGAAATCAGTTATAATTCAATACTCACAGAGGTCCCTTGAGGGAATAATAACAGTAACAATAATAAAAACAGCCCCCCACTAAGTTTCTCATCAGGTTCTGAGACATAGAGTGGAGAATGTTTTGATTACACTGCTGGGCCAGCAGATCAGACCTTGACTCCACTGATGGGCAAACATCAATCACATTGGCATATCTGACAGAGCCAAATAGCATGCTGATTTGATGATTGCTTCATAAAATTTATCATCCCTCAAAGCATGGTCACACATCCTAAACACTGCTACCCCTAGGACCAATGCAAAGCGTTGTGGATGGGTTTTAAACCCAGGAAATGCCCATTTGTTGTGCAAACATCCACTCTCTGAACTCTGAATTGGTCACTTTCTCTGGGGAGTGCCTGACAGGGGTGATTTGGAAATATGTTTCAGGGTTGCTTTCATGCCCAGGTGTATGAATCTAGTCCAAATAGTGGGCGGTTTCAGAGTTATTTTGCTCTTTGGACTTCATTCAAATACAGATATGCATCTCATCTCATTCAGCCCAAGTGGGAAGGGAAAGAAAACTGGATTCCGACTGCAGGGGCTTTAGGTCTCATCTCTAGACCTAGAGCTTATAGTGAGAGAGGAAAGAAATGTATAGAGAGTATAACAAGGGCCTAGAAACAATGCACCCTCACGTGCATTCCCACATACCAGGCACATCCACCTGTTGTACATAGGTAGACACAGAAACAGGTAACCCAGTACACGTTATACACTTACATAAACACACATTTTTATAATCAAGCAAAGGAGATATTTTTCTTGGGGTGGGGAGTATCATTTGAAAAACTAGACAGATCAGATTTTGCCAAACAAGTTGTAGAAAAGACACATATTTTCCCCTTACCACTCCCTTCTCCACACATGCAAATCTGGGCATGCTTATTTTCTTGAGATTTTTTTTTTTTTTTACCCTGCTCTCTGCTATATAAGATATGCTTCCAAACCCTCAAATAATCTGGTTAATTCTGATGTTATAAAGCTCTGCATGAAGATGTTCTCAATTACTCAATAGTTTGGGTTTCTATTTTCCCTTGGTTGAGGGATACCTGTCTTCAAGACCCTGTCGGCCCCATGGTTCCCACTCTGTCTCCACTTTAGCAGAACCCATCTTGCTAGGTGTCTCCTTATCATTAGAGGCCACTCTAACCCCCCATGAACCGTGCCTGAGGCTGCCCTTTGGAAACATATCAGCTCCACTGAAGGGAGAAAGGCGTCAAGAGCATGGACTCTCCTTTTTTATATTTTCAGCTGCATTTGATGTCAGTTCTCTCAGATGGTCTATTAACATTTCCAAGCTTGTCAGAGCATTTCTAGTTCAATAAAAGGGGAAGAACATGATTTTTTGAAAAATAAAGAAAAATTGAGCCTAGGAATGCCAGTGAATCTCCCTGAAGGAATCAGCATTGGGTTGTTTAATGGCTCCATGTTTGCCTCCTCTGCTAATGAGCTTGCTGCTTCAACCAAAGCATCCTTCCCCCGCCCCGGGCCTCGGTTTTCTCATCTATAGAAATTGTGAGGTTAGGGATCCCTGGGTGGCGCAGCGGTTTGGCGCCTGCCTTTGGCCCAGGGCGCGATCCTGGAGACCAGGGATCGAATCCCACATCAGGCTCCCGGTGCATGGAGCCTGCTTCTCCCTCTGCCTATGTCTCTGCCTCTCTCTCTCTCTGTGTCTATCATAAATAAATAAAAAAATAAAATAAAAAAAAAGAAATTGTGAGGTTAGATTGCTAGGTTTCTCCGAGCTGTGTAAAATAACAAAATACATTGAACCTCCAGTGATTCAAATTCGAATTCAGATTAACTTTTCTTCGAAGCAGGGTTGACTCATGGTGAGTTTGCCATCCACCAAGACCAGTGGGCAGTCACAGAGGGCTCTGCTGCAGCCACACAAGTGCTCCCTTCTCTTAAAAGAAAGAGGGCTATAAATCCATGCCAGGCATGTACACAGAGCATTTCTCATCAGCCTCTTTCTTCCTTTACTGAGGAGATGGGCCTGCTGTGGGGAGTCCATCCAGTGGCTCATGCAGGTCAGTGCCGATGATTGGTACGACTGCCTACCAGATGCCAAAGATTAGGCTTTCCAAAGACTAGAAACAGGCTGACAACATTTGTCTCTCTTAAGGGAAGAATTGGGTTGTCACATGGGAGTTGGAGGAGGAGTCAAGGTTTTGATGCAGACAGACCAGGGTTGGAATCGTGGCTCTTACTTGTTAGCTGTGAGATCTTAGGCAAGTTACCAAGTCTCTCTGAGCCTGCAGAAATTACTGGTAATACCTTCTCAATGTCAAGGTGATGACACTGCTGTGAAATTCACAGCAGCTCACATTAGTGCAAAAACTGTCAGTCCTAGTCCTGCAGACATCACCATTAGTGATGCCCCATCCACTCTCATCAAGGAGTGTTAGTTTCCTTTCTGACTTGCCTTCATGACCCACCAAAAGCCTGACAGTTCATATTTGTCTGAAATTTGAGAAATATTTGACACATGTTTAATTCTACCTATCCAACATCATATGTGCTTCCTACCTGCCAAGAAGCTCATAGCTACATTTAAAAAAATGTCATCAGGGCGCCTAGGTGGGCTCAGTTGGTTAAGGTTCTGACTCTTGACTTTGGCTCAGGTCTTGATCTCAGGTTCGTGAGTTTAAGCCTAGAATTGGGCTCCATGATGGGCATGGAGTATACTAGAAAAAAAAGAAAAAAGGAAGAGAGAAGAGAAGAAGAAAGCTGTAGACACTCTCGTTTTTGGAATATGTACTTTCCTTCTAATTTTTATTACCTTGATCATACATACTTTGCATTGTTAACATTCTTTTGTAGCTTTTTAAAAGATTCTTAATGGATCAGAGAAGTTGCACTTAAACCCTCAGTGATAGTCAGCTATATTAGTAATTAATGATGTTTTATTATAGTCTTTTAAATCTCTCATATTCTTCTTATGTTTTAAATCATTCTTGAATGAATGGTAGATATCACAATCTTTGACCCCTGAATACTTCAGCATTCTTTTCCTAAAGACCAAGGACATGCTTTTATGTCACTTCAGTATAGTTATAAAATTCAGGAAACCTAACTCTGATACAATACTATGACCTCATCTACAGCCTATACTCAAATTTTGTTCATTATTCCAATAATATCATGCATAGCATTTTCCCCTAATGTTGGTTCCAATCTGAGACCACACAGTGATCTGTTGCTCCTCGGAGTCTCCTCATTGTGGAGAGATTCCTCAGTCTTTGCTTGTCTTTCAGGACTGTGTTAGATTGGGTTGTCGTCCCAGAAGTAGAGGCCAAGACAGAGATTGAAATGCAGGTAGATATGGGAAGCAATTCTAAGCAGTATGACTAGGAGGTGGAGAGTGAGACAAAGATGGGAGGGAAGCCAAGGGGTATTATCAAGCAAGGGCATGGGTGGCTGAGGCCTCCATTCCAATATGGCGCTTTGAGGCGGTGTAGAAAGGTGCTCCAAGTTAGCCCATCCAGGAGATATGAAAGTAGAGTTCTTATCCTCACTCCCATCTATTACTGGCTTCAGGCTTCTTCAGGAGTGTTAGCTGCTTCAGCACTTCCAGCTGGCCCCCTGGAGAGTTCCAAATGCAAGCACTGGAAAGGTGAGTGCCAAGGCTGTGTTGAGGAGGGGGACAGGGACAGCATCTGCTGCATGTACTCTGACAGTTTTGAAGAGCACAGGCCAGTTTTGTAGAATGTTCCTCAGTTAGGGTTGGCCTTCTTGTTTTCTCTTGTTCAGATTCAAGGATCCTGTCAGCACATCACATCAGAAGGCTCAGAATACAATGTTCTGTAATTGGTGATGTTAACTTTGATCACTTGGTTAGGGTGATATCTGTCAGATTTCTCCACTATAAAGGGATCTGTTTTCCTTAATAGAGAATCTCTGAGAAATACTTTGAGACACTGTAAATATCCTTTCCCCAACTCCTACCTGATGCTATTAACCCATGTGGTAGTTTATCAAAATGGCTCCAAAATCTTTAAGGTTCTTCCCATTCAGAGATGGGGTCTACCTCTTTCCACCCTCGACCTGAATGAGGCTATGATGCCTGCCACCAGAGTATTTGGGAAAGTGTGGCCACTTGACTATAAAGGTCGGGCAGGCCTGCCTTGTCCTCCTGGGCTGTTGGCCTCAGGAACAGTGAGGTGTTCTGTGGGAAGCCTGGCCCCTGAGATTGCCAGGCTGCAGGGGCTGTGAAGAGGCCCTCTGGTCAATAGCCCAGTCAAGCTGCCACCAGCCACCAGCGAGCACCAACTGCCATCCGAGGTGGGAGTGACCTACGGAACCCTGAAGCTCTGACACCTGACTGTAACCACGGGGGGCTGTAAGCAAGGACGGCCCAGACAAGCACATCTTGACTTCCCGATCCACAAAGTCATGAGCAAAATAGAATAGTTGTTCGAGCCCCTGAGGTTTGGGATAATTGCTCTGCAGCAATAGTAACTGGCACAGCATCTACCGGCGAGTCTTGCCTGCATCAATTAGTACATCAGTGGCTGCTGAAAGGCAACTTCAATGCTATCATTCTAATTTTATTACTCTTGCTGGTATATCCTTCTTCATGCTAGCTTCCTCAAATCCTTTTAGGAATTGCTTCTGTTTATCATATTACTTCTCCAGGAAAAAAAAAAAAGGGCCCCTTGAGCTGAGACCAAAACAAAAAAATGGGAATCTATTTCTTATTAACCACTAACAAATAGTCGAGGGGTTGCAATGTCAGCTTCTTCCAGCGGAATGACATTTTTGTTCTTTGCTAAGAATTAATTGTAGATCTGCATCAGGAAACATATAGGATCCTAGAAGTGCAATTTTTTTCTCATCACGCCATACTGACTCTGTCATATCAAATTTATGTCATTTTCTCAATTGAAGTTCTTTTGAAAATGGTACTTTCGAAGCACAGCGACCATAAGGAGAGAGCTATATAGCTCTGTCCCTCCTCCTCCGCCGTCCCCACTGTGTGTCTGCTGACCTAGGACCCTGAAGATTCCAGATGCAGCCTGACTGTCCTTTTCATGATGGGCAGCTGGCTATCTTTAGATGGGGCTGGCATGTGAAAGTGACCCCAAGTTATGCTCCCTTAGTGAATTGAGTGGGAGGATGTGTGAAGATAAAAGAGAGGGATTGGACTTTCAAAATCTTTTAGGAACACAAACAAAAATAATAAATCTGGGTCTTAAAATAGCTGATGGGCTAAAAATCACTGAAGAATCTCAAGGGGTGGGGATATTTATCAGCTCGAAGACGAGCATGCATATTATTTGGAGCAAACTAAGCATCATCTTCAGGCTCTTCACGTGCAAAAGCCAGTCTTCTGGGGAGGGGAGACTTTGCATCTTAACATCAGTAAGCAGATTTAAGGACCTACTTATTTAAGGACCTACTCAGTTTATTTGGGGAGACAAAACATACACAAATGTGTCGCCCTTTCCCTTCCTCTTTCTCCTCTCCCCTTCCTCCACTGTCTGCCTGGAACCAATCACTTACCCTTTTGACACCTCAGTTTCTCCATCAGTAAAACGGGAATGCTGGTAGCACCTCACTCATGGTGTTGATTTGAAGACTAGAGGAGACTCCTAAGGTGTGTTCCTGGAGCCTGGCTGCCGTGTGGTATGCACTTCATAAAGGCCAGCGCTTTATTTCGGACTTCCTCCTGTTTTGGCCAGGCTTCTCCCTCTGCCCAGGGATTAGCATGTAGCTCCTAGCATTCAGAGTGCCTGTGTTCAAGTCCTGCCTCTGGCATGCTAGTGCTGTGGATCAGGGCAAGTTGCCTAAATCTCTGTGCCTCAGTTATCTTGTCTATACAGTGGCTTGGTAACACATCAACCTCAGGGAGTAAGGATTAAGTGAGTTTACACCTGTAGAACACCCCTGGGCTGCACCTCAGGCTTGACTTAAGGTATGGGTATTATGATTTCTCTCTCTTTCTCTGTCATCATCATTACTATCCACAATCACCACCATCATCATCACTATCACCATTGTCATCACCATCACCATCATTCTCACCATTGTGATTATCATCACCATCATCCTTACTATTATCCTTACCATCATCATCATCATCGTTGTCATCAACCATCATCATCACCATCATCACCATCCTCACCATCATCATCATTTTCACTATTATCACCATCACCACCATCACCACCATCATTATCATCATCTTTTTTGCAGAATATAGGCTCCTGGGGTGGGGGTAGGGCTGAAAGGGTAACTTCATCTGCTCTTCGTAAGCCTAAGGGAGGGTTTAGGATATTTTACCAAAGAGGCAGGTATTATGATGAAGTACCCCAGAGTGGCCATCCTGATACTTCCTGTTAATTTCTGTTTGAATGTCAGCAAATATCCACTCCTAAGCCTTCTCTGGGGCACAGCAGGCTGCCTCCAAACCAGAGTGCTGGTGTTCTTTAGGGCATCAGAGCTCTGGTTATACCCTGGATGCCCACACCTCACATCCTCACTGTCATCCTCCCTTCTCCCTCAGGAGTGAGGACAGAATGCCCAGGAGGCAGGGTGATAATGGGAGAGAGAAGAGAGACCAAAAGCCTCAGAGAGGCTGCATGAGAGAAACACAAGACGTGCTGCAGATGTGAGCCATGTGTGCAATTTCTCATTATCTAGATGCCACATTCAAAATAGTGAAAAGCTACAGGTGAAGTTAATTTTAATACATTTTATTTAACCCAATGTATCATCCAACTATTACCAAATCAACTTGCAGTAATATAAAAATTACTAATGAGATATTTTACATTCTTCTTTTTTTTCAGACTGTGTTTGAAACCCAGTGTGTATTTTATACTTGCTGTAAAGGTAAGTTCAAACCACTTGCATCTCAAGTGCTCAGCACTACGTGTGGCTCAGGGCTACCTCATCCGCAACCTAGCTTTAAACTCCACAGTCCTCGGTCCAAATCCTGGTTCTGTCCCTTGCTGCTGGGTGACTCCAGACAAGTTACTTAATGTCTCTGAGCTTCAGTTGTTTCACTTGTATATTGGATATAATCTTTGGGAATCTAATTGGGACGCTTAGAAGTAGGAAAAAAGCACAGAAGCTGGCACATAGTAGGTGTTTAATAAATGTTCATTCCTTCCCTCCTTTGTGTTCCATCTACCTCCCTGAGGAGTTCCTGGGAGTAGTGACAGCTTCTAAGGATGTCCCAGGATAGAGGGACTATGGAGAATTATGGTTTTGCCCGTCCGCAGTCATGCATGGCTGTGTTCTCATCCAAGCTGCTGTGATGATGATGGTAATGATGATGGTGAGAATGGTGATGATGGAGAGGATGATGAGGATGATGGTGATGTTGAGATTAGTCACAATGGGGAGAATGGTGATAATGGTGAGGAGATGGTGAGGATGGTAATGATGATGAGGATGATGGTGAGGAGGATGGTGAGGAGGATGGTGATGATGATGGTGAGAATGGTGATGATGGTGAGGATGATGAGGATGATGGTGAAGATGATGGTGAGGAGGATGGTGATGATAGTCACAATGGTGAGGATGATGGGGTCATGAGCTCATCCTTCAGCTTCAGTGTGTGCCCCTGCAAGCCACCTTTAGAACAGAGCACCCGGTCTGGGCAGCAGTGGGCTTCCTCCTTGCCCTGCACAGTAGCACCGACCTCTTCTTCCCACCTCAAGACTTGCTGCCCCCTTGGCTCCTGGGTCTGTGCTCGGCTGCCTCCTTTTAGCCACTTCTTCCTTGGTGAAGATGTCAGCTCCTCCAATAAGCCTTCCCTGGTTGCTTAGCAATTTCCATGGTTCAATATTTCCCTGTTGATTTGCGTGATCCTTGTTCATGGTTTCTGTCTCCCTAATAGAATTCGGCCCCATGAGAGCAGCCCCTCTGTCTGTCATGTTCCTGGCACGTATGCAGATTTGGTCCCAGGGGTAGTCAGCAGACACATGATCACTGAATGAACGGAGACCAGAATAAATGAACACTGGAAAGCCCAGTGTTATTTTTAAAGGACACTTCTAACATTTGTCTAACACGACTGGATTGTAATACTCTTCTAGAAAGTGTGGAGTTTTACTCCTGACTGGGGGTTCGGGACCCTTCATATATGGTGCCCATCTGGCACCATGAAGACGCACTGCACGGAATATGACAGGCTTCTGCTAAACCTCCTCTGGGAACTGAGCATGTCACACAAATCCACGCTCTCTGCTCATTGGATGCCGAAGCCCCTGCACCCCACAGCAGTCTCCCCTTAAGAGAATTTTTTTCTGCTCACGGGACCTTGTCACATGGAGCCCCTGACCTTCCAGAATGGCAGGCATTCTCTTTCATGTTCCTTCCTTCCCTTCCAATGGCTCACCTCGTTGGGTGCTGTTTCCATTCCTCATCATCAGAGAGTTTCAGGAGCGGGGCCTTCCAGTCAAGACATTTCATTCCTGTGCTGGTACCAGCACCACCCCGTCAGAAGGGTCTCCAATGGTTCTGGTAGGTTCCAGGGGCAAGGGGGTGTTTGGGGTAGATTTCAGATGACAAGCACCATGATTCCTTCTTGCCCGGTCCCCATGCTCATTCCAGGCTCACACGTGCTCACTCTGCTAATTGTCCCAGGGTCCTGCTGAGTGGGACAACACTTGGATCTGGGTGTCCTAAAAGTCAGCCCCTCAAGCTGAGACTCAAATCAAAGTGTGACCTCGAAGTCAAAATGCCTCTGCCCTTCTAGCACGCAGCCTCCCCTGACCTCTACGGAGGAGGTAATGACCCTGCAAGGGTGTGGCTTTCCTGCTGGTTTCCTGCCCTCCTGAGTGAGCCCCTCTGGAGGGCAGGGGTGATACCTACCTGTGATTGGCCCTCACCAGTGCTTGATGAATGTTGAATGCACACCCGAGTACCTAAATGCAAGTTTACTGGATCCTAACAACAAACCAATAAAACACTGCCTTGTTGGTTTGCAATCTTTTTTTTTATTATTTATATTTATTTTTATTTTTTTTTTGTCTTCAAAAACAATAGTTCTGGTGGCTAACTCTTTTTTTAAATAATAAATTTATTTTTTATTGGTATTCAATTTACCAACATACAGAATAACCTTGGGTTATTCTGTCTCTTCATGAGAGACAGAGAGAGAGGCAGAGACACAGGCAGAGGGAGAAGCAGGCTCCATGCAGGGAGCCTGATGTGGGACTCGATCCCGGGTCCCCAGGACCACCCTGGGCCGAAGGTGGCGTTAAACCGCTGAGCCACCTGGGCTGCCCCAGTTTGTAATCTTTATAACAGTGATGGCACCTAACAATGTCTAAGTGCTTATGTGGTGGCAGGTACCATGTAAGGGCTTTAAATCCATTAGCTCATTTAATCATCATGACAAGCTTCATAGGGTAGATCTCTTATAATCCCATTTTACAGATGGGAAAACAGAAGCAAAGAAGGGCAAAGTTGCTTGCCACAGGTCACAACATGCCTGGTGATTGGCAGAGCTGGGATTTGAACTCTGGCAGCCTGGCTCCTAGAACCGCAGCTTTTAGCTGCCCCAGGAAACTTCCTTTGGGAGTAGCTCCAGAGGGAAAGACTTAACCAGGTGGACCAACCACAGGGCGCATTTTGCTGTCCTTCAAACATGCCCTGCAATTGCTCTTTTAATTCTTTGGACTGATTGATCTGCAGTTGCAGGAACCATGAGGCTGTCTGCACTCTTTCTCCTGTTGCTCTGCTCTCCTTGTTTCCAGGACCCTTTCTTTCTTTCTTTCTTTCTTTCTTTCTTTCTTTCTTTCTTTCTTTCTTTCTTTCTTTCTTTCTTTCTTCTTTCTTTTTCTCTTTCTTTCTTTCTTTTTCTCTTTCTTTCTTTCTTTCTTTCTTTCTTTCTTCTTCTTTCTTTCTTTCTTTTCTTCTTCTTCTTCTTCTTCTTCTTCTTCTTCTTCTTCTTCTTCTTCAGGATTTTATTTACTTATTAGAGAGAGAGAGAGAGGAGAGGATGCATATGCATAAGTAGGGGGAGGAGCAGTAGTAGGAGAGGGAGAAGCAATTCCTCGCTGAGCAGGGAGCCTGATGTGGGGCTTGATCCCAGGACCCTGAGATCATGGCCTGAGCTGAAGGCAGATGCTTAATCAACTGAACCCCCCAGGTGCCCCTCCAGGACTGTTTTCTGCTCCATCAGGTCTCCTCAGACATCTTGGCAGAGCTAGAGGTGTCCTCCCCTGGGTTCCCGCAGCACTGTCCTGAGAGTGAACATTTTACTGGGGGGTCAAGATAATTACTTCTTGTCCCAGCCAACTACCATGTGCAGGTGACAGGTGTTGTGTGTCGTCTTGTGTTCAGGGTCATGGATTTGCCACGCTGTTTCTTCAGTACCAAGCACAGTGCCTGATGCCTATAAAAATGTTCTGAGGGTGCATACTGAAAGGACTTAGTGGGATCCCTGGGTGGCTCAGCGGTTTAGCGCCTGCCTTCAGCCCAGAGCATGATCCTGAGGTCCCAGTATCGAGTCCCATGTCAGGCTCCCTGCACGGAGACTGCTTCTCCCTCTGCCTGTGTCTCTGCCTCTCTCTCTGTGTGTCTCTCATAAATAAATAAATAAAATCCTTTAAAAAAATGAAAGGGCTTAGTGATAACCAGCATGGCTCTTAAGAGCAGACGCAAGTTGGCTAATGTCTTAGGATTTCTGGAACATTGGACAGATTGTTTTGTCCTTGACATGCATCTCTACCTGGACTCACTGTGCTTGAAACGAGTGTCACTCGTGAGGCATATCTTTGTGAAATAAGTATTTCTTCCTGCAGGTATCCTTGGTAAAACAAAATATATTTGTGGGAAGAATAGTGTCTTAAATCTCTAAAACATTTGTGTGACTAGGAGGCAGGCGCGCCGTCTGTGCCTGGCGCTCTGGGGACACAAGGAGAAAGGACGGGAAGCCGGGAAGGGACGTGGGTGTTGCTAAAGCATGCTTCCCCTCATTTCCAATTTCGTCAGGAGTCAGCCTCCATATATATCTCTTTTAGCACTTCTAAGCAGCAACACCAGTCTTCCAGATGGCTGCGGAATGACTTGTAAGGCAGCCTGCAGATTCTTCTTGAAAAAAGAAAATTCTCATTAAAAGTGAATGAAAGCGTGAATTTTCAACATGTCCATTTGAAACTCTAAGAATTTCTAAGCGAATTAGACTTATGTGAAATGAGGCACACGCAAAGCCCTTTTCAGCTCTGAAAGTCGATCTCAGCATGCTACACACTGAGAGCCTGTTCCACTCTGTGCGGGCGCTGCCTGGGGTGCCAGGGAGGCGGTCGTGAAGGAGACCGGGCCCTTGAGCCCCAGGAACTTGGCAGTGGCATCCATAGACTATTAACATGTCTTTTTTGGCAATGGTAAGGTCCACCAGTCACTTCCCATATTTCAGAGTCCAAACCAACGTCTTCGTAGGTTCAGCCATCATCATGTGCAGGGGAAGGGAAACACCATCTCATTGCTCTTGCCAGGAATCCAATTATCTGTGTGTTTTACCATGACAGATCTCATTGGAACATTTCATTACTCCCTGAGATGTGAGGATGGTTGCAGAAATGGGACAGAGGGAACTGTATCTTGCCCAACTGGAGATCCACAAAGAGGAGAGGTTGGTAGATTTTCTTGGTGGTGAGTGTTGTAGAGCTCAGATACCAGGTGCCGCATATCTGTCTCTAGGAGAGAGATTCTGGTAAAAAGTCCTGTAGGATGACTGTCACCCATATCCCTCAGCTGCCCCGGGGGGTCACCAGCAGACAGTCTCCCTCCATGCTGAGGGCATCAGAAGGCCCTCTAGCTACAGGAGGGTGTTTTGTTTGTGTGCAAGGAGGCCAGAGCCAGAGCTTCAAGCCCAGGCGCAGCCCTCAAGCAGCAAAGGAGGACAACTGGTAGGTTCAGCCGGTGCTTGCTCACCTTTGGGGAGCCCACTTCTCAGCTGTCCTTCACAGTCTCCCAGAGAGTCCCTGTAGGATCAAGTCCCAGTCACTCATAGTGGTGACTTGCTCATTAACACTGGCTTCGCTGACTTTCCTCCTGTTGCTATTTCTCTTCTTCATTCATCCTCCCAGGAATCACCTTCCAAAATAAGGTACTTGTGCCAAATTCCTACCCCAGGGTTGGCTTCTGGGACAGTGGAAACTTAAGACAGGGCTTCAGAATACAGACAAATTAGAAAAATGCCTGTGGCCAATGGGGATAGCTCTGAAGGTGATGCTGCAGTAGAACAAGGGGCTGAGGGCAATGCACCTGGTGGCCCTAGGATAACAAACCCCACACTGGAGCACCGGGATGCCCCACACCGGGACCCTTAGTAGTGTTAGCTCGTGTAAAGGGCTGCACTGTCTCCACCTGTCCCTTTCATCTGGATCACATGCAGGTATCTGCAGGCAACATGGCCTATTCTCCTGCCCCTCAGAGCTCTCTGCAGTACCACTTTCTCTCTCTGGCTCCTCCATTCTTACATGTATGACATGACATATAAGACTATTAGCACCAAAGAATCAAGGCTCAGCTCTGTTTTTACTCACCAGTGTATATCCTCAAGGACTACACAGTGCCTGCCACACAGGAAGTATTCAGTAATTCCTTGTTGCCCATTCCCAGAGCATTGACTCCCTTGCAGACAGCATCTTACAGGCCCTTTCCTGGCTACCTCTAGCACATAGCATCTGCCAGCAGCGCAGTTCACCATTAGACTAGTTAGACACATTTCCTCCAGCCCAGGGCTTTTCAAAATTTTGGGCTATTTAAAATTCAGCTAGAGAGCTTATTAGAACCTAATTCTCCAGGCCTCTGGCTGAGAGATTTTGATTCTGGTGTGCGCCCTGAGAGTTTGCATTTCTAGTAAGCTCTCACAGGATGCTAGGGACTACACCTTGAGACGGATGCTCTAGCTTGCTGGCCTGGCCTCAGCTGTCTATCACTGTTGGAGGCTGAGTCATTATGAGGGTGAAATTCACTGCTTAGAACCATCAGGGTCTGGGACCAGCCACCTGTCCCCACCAGCTGTGCCAGGGCCTTTCTGCACCCAGTGCCCATGTTGGATCCCAGTAGAAAGACTGAATGGACTTTGATGGGCAGAGATGCACTTGCATTGGTTTTAGAGCCTAACTGCTGTGTAATTGTATTAGTTTGCTGGGGCTGCTGTAACAGAATGCCAGAGACCAGCACGTTCTGACCTTTCTGAGGTTTGGTTCTGATGCCATGTTAACATCAGCGGATGTGCAATTCACGTTTTCCTTTTCAAAAGTTCTTACCTTATTTCAGCCTCATATTAATTATGGATGGTAACCAGGTGGTGGTTTTGTCTGAGTAAGGAAGCCACAGTAGTTTGGGAGGCAGTACACCCAGTGAGTGGCTAAGACCATAAACTCATCTTCTCATTGGTGTCTTTCCTGGAACTGACATGATTGGTCCATTCTCACCTCAGAAGTCTGTCTTTCACTTGCTTCCAGTTCTCTCCAGAGGGAACTGCTTCCTTCAGAGGGCATTTGATGTCATGTCTGATGCCAATGGCCTCTCTCTGGGCTGAATTTCTAAAAGGATGAAACTTATCATGCCCCCTGCCCCCAGCAAAGTATCCAATTCCCTTCAGGTAAGAATTTTAGAATTTGGTACCCAGGGGGCATCTGGGTGGCTCAGTGGTTGAGTGTCTGCCTTCAGCTCAGGGCGTGATCCCGGGGTCCTGGGATCAAGTCCCACATCGAGCTCCCTGCAGGGAGTTTGCTTCTTCTTCTGCCTATGTCTTTCCCTCTCTCTGTGTGTCTTTCATGAATAAATAAATAAAATCTAAAAAAATATAATTTGGTATCCAAAGGACCTAAGGGATCTTCTCGCTCCATCTAGATGCTCAACAGTTACTCTGCTGCTGTGATGGGTCCC
Source organism: Canis lupus baileyi (assembly GCF_048164855.1). Classification (NCBI taxonomy): domain Eukaryota; kingdom Metazoa; phylum Chordata; class Mammalia; order Carnivora; family Canidae; genus Canis; species Canis lupus. The sequence continues at coordinate 32,414,073 of NC_132851.1, read as the reverse complement.
TGAGGTCCGTGTGACATTGGGTTAGGCTGCTGCAATTGAATGACTGCTGAGAGCTGCAAGTTCTAAGCTCTGGGTGAAGCCAGTGGAATGACCCTTGTCATGTCCAAACTCAGGGATCCCTCCTCCTTCCTCCATACATGCATCAGGTGGGACCCAGTGTCCTGCTGAATCTGCCTCTGATGTCTCTTCTGCAACTTCCCCTATTTTTCTTTCCTCCCTTCCCTCTGTCCCAGCCATAATGTGGTTGACCATCATGTCTCATTGTGAAATACCCTCCTAGTTCATCTCTCCAACTTGTCCTCTAATGCATTCTCTGTCCTGTTGGCAAAAGTGACTTTATAAAATGCAGACTCATCCTCGATCGTTCTTGGGCTTAAACTCTTCACAGGCTCTGTATTAGTTATCTTTCTAGGTAACACATGACTATAAACCTAAGCTTACATCAAACACACAGGCATTATCTCATGGTTTATGTGGGTTAGGAGTCTGGGCACAGTGTATCTGGAGACCCCTCTGCTTCAGGGTCTCTACCAAGGTTGCGATCAAGTTGTCGGTCAGGGGTGGGGTCTCACTTGAAAGCTTTACTAGAGAATGATCTGTTTCCAATTTTCCTCAAATGGTTGGCAACATTTAGTTCTTGTAGGGATGTTTGATGGAGGGCCTTTGTTCCCTCCTGACTCTTGGCCAGGAGCTAGTCTCCGTTCTTTTACCAGATGGACATTTCCCCTATGGCCTCTTATTTCATCAAAGTCAGCAAGGAACAGAGTCTTCTAGCAAGAGGGGAGTCACAATTTTAGATACATCTGAATCATGAAAGTGACATCCCATTGCCTTTGCTGGATTCTGCTGGTTAAGAAAAAAGCTGTTAGGCCACCACACTCAAGAGAGGAGATCACACAGGGTTATGAATACCAAGAGGTGGGGATCATGTGATCCATCCTACAGTGTGTCCAACATAAGCTCCTGTGCAATAAAGCCCAAACACTTAGCTGGGGCAGGAGAACCCAGTGGTTCAGAGCTGTAACTACGGCATCAGATAGAATTACGTTAGGGTCCTGGACTGACCACTTGCTGTGGGACTTTGGGAAGATTTTAAACTTTCTAGGTGTCTGTTTGCTCATCTGTAAAATGGGGATAGCAAAACTACCTACCTTATAGTATTGTGGTAATGATGGAGGGAGATATTAAAATTCATAGGCAACCAATCAAGAATAAGAGCCAAATGATGTTAAGGATTATTTTTCTATCCACCTAAAACTCTCAACAATATATGTTACTATTCCCTGCCAGACTTATATTTATCATGTTTTCTCCCTCCCCACATATTCCCTTGGCTCTGGCTTTGATGAGGTATAGGACATTTCCCTAAAGTGCTGAGCTCTTGATTGGCAGCATCTTTCTATACTCCTCTCACTGACCAGACTGTCATCCCCTCCTTCATTCTGTCTCCTCCAGGAATCATCTAAGACATCATCTGTCTTGGGAAGCCTGTGACCTCAGGATACCCCAGCCCCCATACCAACTGCAGTCCTACAGCACCCTCTATTTTGACTGTCTGCTTGTGTGCCTGTTTTCTCTACTGAATTCTTGAGAGCAGCTTCTGTGTCCTTCTTCTTTGAGTTCTAGAAGAGAGTCTGGAACCTATAAGTACTTAGTTTGTGTTTCAGGAAAGAATAAAATTATGGTGAAAACCACTTTACATTCATAATATTGATGAGGTCAGTAGGGCGGTTGGCATGATTGAAACTCAGAGAAACTAAGGGATTTGCCCAAGATCACATGGTAAATAAATACTGGAGCTCGAGGCAAACCCGTATCTGTCGATTCCATATAGACTACCCTTTTGGAAACAAGTAAGGTACCAGGGGGCTTAGGGGAATAACAAATATCACTTCTCTAAACCTCTTTTGTGGGAATAAGGCATTTTGTAAAACAAGAGAACTCTCAGAAAGCTCAAGGCCTGTTTCTTAATTGGTCAGTGGGTTGCCTAGCTATTTGAAATAAGTGGATGACCTTGTACCTGGACCATCTGTACTGTTCTGGGAAATTCTAAAGGAGTCTGTCTGCTGGGGCAGACATAGCTCATGAAAACAGTCAGATTTCCTCTGAATAGCTCAATTATTTCAGTTCTCTGTTGACAAGGAATTGGTAATAAACCTGGAAGGACAGGGAAGGAAAAACAGCTAAGCAGTCTGCTGTATAGCCCGTGAGCAGAATAGCTGAAGTTCATGAGAGGTTTTTAAAAATGCAATTAATAAACCTTTAATAAGTTAACAAAATAGTTACCCATGAATGCTTCAGTCAATGAAAGTAATTTCATGTGTTTTAGAGCTTGATGTTTTTATTTTCTGCCAAAGATCGCCGATTTTTAAACATCTTCAGTTAATTGAAATGTTTCTGTGTTCTGTTTTTCGTGTCTCATAAATAACATTGTGGCTACCTTAGTGGAACTTCATCAAAAACAAACAAAAGGAAAAACCACATTTCACAATCCCCAGTACATCAGACTGTCTTTAGTTGTCTTTGTTCCTCTTTGGTCTCCATTGCATCCATCCATTGCTTGGACATGTTTGTAATTTCAGTGTTTGTATAACTTTATAGGAAAAGTCTTTTAGAATTTAGGCCTTTGTGAAGAGGTTTGGTGATGTTTTCAACCATGGTCACACCGACATATCCAGTGACTCAATATATTATACTGCGGGACTTTATACCTTCAAATGGCGTGTATGGTTTTCTCTAGGATGGGAACTGGTGGATGTGGAAGCCAACAAAAGGTCTGACTGCACATTCTGTCAGTAACACTGGTGATCAGAGTCATCCCAATCACTCCCAATCACTAACTCTGTGGAGTTAGAAAATAAGCTGCGTTCCCTATGTGTGTTATCTAATCCAATACTCACGATGGCTTATTATTTTTTAAAATTTTATTTATTTATTTGAAAGAGAGAGCATGAGCAGGGGGCGGGGGGAGGAGGCAGAGAGAGAGGGAGAAGCAGACACCCTGCTAAGTGGGGAAGCCAACATGGGTCTCGATCTCAGGTCCCTGAGATCATGACCTGAGCTGAAAGCAGCTGCTTAATCTACTAAGCCACCCAGGTGCGCCCTTCACAATGGCTTCTTAAAGTGGTTGTAGCATCATTTTCATCTTTACAATTGAGATGAGTGAGGTTCACCAATGTTAAGTGACTTTCCCCAAGGCTCTTGGCTGTCTAAGTGGCCAGATCAGCACTTAGAGAAGCTCCGTCCAACCCCAAACTTCAGTTCGTATCTAATGGTCTGCCTCAACCTGAGTGATGCTCTGGCATTCTCACATCACGTGCCCCCATCCACTGAAATCATTCGGTATTGAGCTACTGGTCACTTGCTATGTTCCAGGGAGTCCTCAAGGCCTTTATAGCCCTTTTTGTCTGGAGCTGTCACTTCTGTCCTTCCCTTAGGAAAATTAGTCACTGGAACTTTTGTAAGACAGCTCCTTTATCCTGTGAATTACCATCCCCAACCCTCATCATGGGGGGATGGGCTTTGGAGAGACCAAGGGATCATTTGGAATATTGAGTTGAGGGTTCCCAAATGGCTAGAGATTCCAACCAAATTTAAAGATTTTCTCAGTTTTCTGGAAAAAGACAAACAATGACAACCAAACTTGGACAACTGGAGACCTTCTCCGGCCCAGGGCTACAGATATGTAGGTTAACAACTCTGCATCCTTGGGGCTCATTCTCTTTATCTCCCCCTGAGGTCTCCATTTCCCTGTCTTTAAAGTGGAAGCAACGCTCATACCTTAAAGCACTAATGTGAGGATCAAATTACATATTTAATGTAGAGGGATGAAAACATCAAGTTTTCTATTAAGTACCTTTTGTCTGTCCCAGAGGTGAACACACTGCAGCCAGAGGGCCAAATCTACCTTGCCTCTTATAGTAAATACGGTTTATCAGAACACAGCTATGCCCACTCCTGAATCATCTATGGCCACTTTCTCTCTCCAATGGGTGGCTTCAGTTGTTGCCCACAAAGCCAAAAACCCTCGACATCTGACCCTTTGTGGAAATAATTGCCCGCTCTGCTTTATATTTTCTAGTTTTGTCAACTAATTTACAGAGGGGTGATTTCTTATGGAAGCAATAAAATAAACAGAGTAATAGATTCTGAGATAAGCTATTCCAGTGCATCTCAATCCTGGTTCATTAGTTGAAAAGAGTTGTGATCGAAGACCTAGTCCTATACTTAGCACCGAGCCTTTGGTCCAGCAGAGCACCTTGAGGCATTATGGTCTCATGACAAAGCAGGAGGGTCCTGCAGACAGATCTGAGTTTCGAAATCAAGTCTCTGTCCTATTTTCTTTGTGACTTGGGGTAGATCACTCTCCTCTCCTGAGTACGTTCTGTTACCTGGAAACATGGGTAATGATGCCCGAGAGGTTTTTGCAACGTTTATGTAAGAACCTCGAACATTCCTGGAGCAGAGCTGGCATCTGGTAAATGGTGGCTGTAATTATTACAATTATTCTCCCCACCTTGGGCTGACTGAAGATTTTGGGGACTCATATGAAAGCATTCAGCCCCTTACGGAAAGCTTCTAGGGGACTGAGAAACACCTGATCATAGGCAAGGGAGGAGAGCCAAGGGACATCCTGAAGAATGAAGCTGGAGGTTGGAGAGAGCTTTTCCTTGAAAAGTGAGGCCTTAGAAAGGTTGAACACAGCAACCCAGGAGTCTTCGGTGAGCTCACCTGGTGGCACAAGGCTCACGATGGAGAGCAATCTGGGAGCAAGGGCTCCTGTTCATGTCCGAGTGGGGGCAAGAGGAAGAGGAGGTATGTCTCTAACTTTGTAATCCACAGAACTGTAACAGACGTTGGCTTCTGGGAGCTGGAGTGGTGAGCTAAAAGATTCCAGTGAAACAGGGTGTGTGCGTTCCTTGCGCACATATCTAGGGAGTGACTTCCATGTGACAGGCCCTTTGCTGGGCCCCTTACAAACAGCAGTGGATGAGGTTTCCATGATCTGTATTTTCAGAGAGTGGATGTTCCGTGCATGAGACACATGTAAAGGAGCCATTCCAAGTGAGGAGTGCCCTTCAGGAAAAGTGCGAGGGTGCTGCAAGCACGGGGCCCTCATCTCATCCGGGAATTGGAGGAAGGCCTCACACCTCAAGGAGTAAAGTGCTAAAATTAAGATGAAAGGCCCAGCAGGGTGGGCACAAGCATCCTTTACAGGCTAAGGGCATATGCAACATCAAAGAGAAGCCTGCAAGAAGTTGAGTTGAAAGAAACCCTCACCAAGAGGAAATGTGTGTGTCTGAGCATATACATATCCCTTTATTTTCAAGATTCGGAAAGAGGTGGATGTTCGCCTTAAAAGACATCATTTCCCCAGCCCGAAAGGTTCCAGTTGGTCCAATTTACATAATAAGACCTGTTACCAGATACATTGCAAGACATATATTAATTGAAAAGGTTAATGTTGAAAAGGATTAATTTCTTCCTCCCTAGCAACCCGGACCTAATTAAATCTTTCCAGAAGCAGATGGACAATTCTGTCCTCCAAATCGAGATACTTATGTAAATATCACTGAGCTAATTGATACTCAGCTGAATCAAAGGAAGGTAAACAATGCGCTTTCATGGTGTCAACAGTAGTGAGTGTGATTTACGGCATTAATGACTTCCTAGAATGAGCTATTATCCAGAGTAAAAGAGATTCTGGGATCTCATTTATTTTCTTGATTATTAGAGTCACATTGAGAGTGAGCCCTGTTTACAGGAAGTATCTGAGTTAGAAGATGGGAACTTTGCCCAGGTCCCCCGGTTCCAGAGGTGAGAGCCTCCACGGAGGAGCTGTCGCCCTGTGTCAACATGGGATGCATTGAACACAAGGGTTAAATGAGGGAGCCTTGGGTCGTTAAAAGTGACTCCGGTGGGTCAAGACCACAAAGGCTAGGGAAGAGCTCGGACTGAGATTTTTAGAGTTCTAATGTGGTTTTCCCACCATCAGCTGTGATTTTGGTGGGTCAGCTTCTTGGCTCTCCTGTCTTGCGTTAAGTGGGGGCTAGCTCGTGTTCAGGACCGTGCACTGGGGAGCAAATGAGAGAGCAGGTGGGAAGTGCATGGTGAGGTGTAGAAGACTAGGTAAGTGGGTTATTATCACAGAGATGTTAATATGCGTATTTTGATACAACTCTCTCTTCTCCAGGCCAGGCCAGCCTGCAGGCAAAACGGTCCCTCCATTCCCCCCCCAGCCTCACCAACCACCTGCAGATCCTCAAGTCTTTCCCTCCCTCCAGTCTTCTGGAATTCTCTTCCTTCTGCTCCCCGCACACGTGGCCCCTTTTTCAATCATGCAGGACTCATCTAAAATATCTCCTCTCACAAAGTCCTTAATGCAACCCAAGTGGATGTTTTCCCCTCCTCCTTCTCTGTTTACCTCATCCTGGTTTCCCTTCATGTGACTTGGCACCATTTGTTTGTGATGAGTTACTGAGTTCTTAGCTTTCTTGGTTGACGTCGGTCTCTCCTCTATCCGTCTGTAAATTTATTTCTAGATGTCCCTCCTTGCTCCCTTCTCCCCGTGACCACAGCTCAGCTGAGGCTTTCAGACTGAGGGGGAAGTTTCCAGATTGAGCATCCTCTGTGGACCGACTCAAGCCTGCCCCCCTCTTTGTGCCTTCCTCTGCGCTACACTCGGTGGTGGTTAAGGGCATGCAATTTTGAGGAAACTTCTTTGGGTCCAAACATCTCTCTGCCTTCGTTTTGTTATGTGTAGAATAGAAACACAGCACCTCCATCACTGGGGTGGGAGCATGATTAGAGTTGCTCCGGGGACGTAATAAGCAGTCAGTGTGGCCCATTATTACTACGGTTGCTAGGATTATTTCTCTGTCTGGGGGGAGTCCTGGAGAGACCTGGCTGCACATCTGGCTCCTTCTTCATTTCTGCAGAGCCATCCCTGCTGGACTCCATTCCCCTCCCCCCCCAGCCAGGCTGTTCTTTGCTTCTGTAAGACTGTCACACCTCACCGGGACCCGCCGCACCCATTTGGGACACTGTTTGCAAGTGGAACTGACGCTCTCTTTAGGCAGCCAGGTGCATTTGTTAAACAGACGGGAGCTGTCTAGTAGCAAATTGAGATAAAATCGCTGGGTTCCTGTGAAGTCAGTTTGCTACATCTGTTCCTCTTTGCCTAGGAACACCCATCCCTCAATTTGTCATCTTTTTTTTTTTTTTTTTGCACGTGTGTGTATGTGTGTGTGTAGACCAACTCTCAGACTATTTCTCCTCCCCCTTAATTGGCTTTCTCTGCCTCTGATCCACCTAAAGCTGCTGCAGAAAGGCCAAAAAGCCCTTTGCTCCTCTGGCTGTCACTGTGCAGAGCAACCTGGGAGAATTCGGAGTGCTTTCCTTGGCCTGATGTCACTGTGACCTTGCTGGCATCGGGGAGGCATCCTTGCAGCCACTGGGCTGGGAAAATGGGCGTCGTGCTGAATGTCAGCTAAGGCTGCTACCATTCTCGGGTGCACATGGGAAGCCTGAGTCCCTGGGAGGTTGCGCCCCTCCGAGGTCAGGCCACTAGGGAGGGGGAACGAAGATGGGGGCAGTATCACAGGCTGAGACCAGCAGGCTCATTGGGCCAAGGCTGCCCTATGGCTCCTGTGTGTGGACACTGGCTATGTGACCCGGGGCAAGTGGCTTAGCCCCTCAGAACTTCTGGGCTCCCATCTGTCAATTCAGATCCAATACCACCCTCCTCAAATTGCCCTTGTGACGATTCCTTTTTTTAGATTTTTAAATTTTTTTTAAAGATTTTTATTTATTCATTCATGAGAGACACAGAGAGAGGCAGAGACACAGGCAGAGGGAGAAGCAGGCTCCCTACAGGGAGCCTGATGTGGGACACTATCCCGGGACCCCGGGGTCATGACCTGAGCTGAAGGCAGATGCTCAACCACTGAGCCACCGAGGTCCCCCCTCCCCCCGCGTACCCCTCTTCATGACAATTCCATTAGATGAGTCGTGTGTTTTGCACAATGGCAGACAGCTCTTCTGAGGGACCCACCATCCCTGGCTCCAGGAACAGATCCCAGCCATTCATTACCTTTGCAGGTCCCCGTGTAAGTCCACGTCCAGCCCTTCCTTCACACACAGTGTCAGGTTCTTGACCTGCCCCAGAATGGCTCACTCCCTGGGCCCCATGACCTTTCCCGGTACATTGATGTCTGCAGAGCCTCACTCACCTGCTCAGTTTTCTCCGTCCCCAGGGCCTGGGCATGGACCGGTCCAAGTGGTTTGCAAGCCAGCCTCCTCACGGTGTGCTTGACAGTGTGCGGGGCCTGAAGGAAGGGAGTGTGTCACCCTGCTCTGAGTTTGGGGGAACCGACTTTTGCCATGTGACCTTCAGGGAGCACCACCACCCCTTGGGAGCCCCCATTTCCTCCTCTAGCTTCTGTACCAAAATACCACAAGGTGGGCGCTTAAAGGAGCAGAAGTTTACCCTCGCTCGGTCCTGGAGGCCAGATGTCTGAAATCAGGGTGTCAGCGGGGCTGGTTCCTTCTCGAGGCCTTAAGGGGGAGTCTCTGCTGTGCCTCTCTCTCAGCTGCTACTGCTGGTTGCTGTCAGGGGTTGCCTCCAGTCTCTGCCTCCACTTCACGTAGCCTTCTCCCCGGGTGGGTCTCTGTGTCCAGAGTCCCCTCTTCTTCTAAGGACACCCATCATTGGCTCAGCACCCACCAATATCTGATATGACCCCACCTTAGCTTGATTACCTCTGCGAAGATCCTGTTTCCAAGTAAGTTCAGGTCGCCACAACTGGGAGTTCGGAATGGGACATAGGGTTGTACGGGATGCCTTTGCACCCACTGCCTAATGATCCTAGAAAGCGATAGCTGTGATGCCCACCCCTTAGTAAACGCATATGCGTGTCGTGATCAGATCTTGACATGCATTGCCTCTTTCACTCCTCGTAAATGTTGTAGTATCAGTCCCAGTTTGCAGATGAGGAAACAAAAGACCCGGAGAGGCGAAGAAGCTTGCTCAAGGTCACACAGACAGAGGACAGTGGAGCCGGGCCATAAATGCGAGCAGACTGCAGTGCTCATGCTTTCCAGTTCTGAATCACGTATCTCCTGTGTAGTGCGGGTGAAATGAGATGACGCACACGAGACTCAAAGTCTGATGCCTCACGTACGGCAGATGCTCTCCACGATATGGGCTCCTCTTCAATCTGTGCAGCATTCCTAATTCTCCCGCGCACCCCCACCCAGCTGCTGCCTCCCCCTCCTCCTCCCGGGGAGCCCCGATCCCACGCTTGACATCACCCCACGGATGTCTCATAAGGCATCTCAAACCTGACGTGTCCATAATGGACCTATTGATTTTTCTCTCCAGCTGGGCTCCCCACTCCCCAGCTTCCCCTGCCCCGATGACTGGCGCTGCCATCCACAAAGTGGCTGGGGCCACAGACCTCAGAGTTCGGCTTGCACCCCTTTTTGCACTGAACCCATCCCCTGTCATCAGGAAGTCCTGTCCATTTTGCTGCAAAATACATCTCACCGCGGTCATGACAATGACCCCCACTCTGGCCACCCCATTTTTCACCATGACAAAAGCAATAGTTCTAACTGTCCTCCCTGCCTCCGGTCGACTTTTTCTGTAGCTCATTCTCCACACGGGGGCAATACCAAGTGATCTTTTTTTTTCTTTCTTTCTAAAGATTTTATTTATTTATTTGAAAGAGAGAGCGCAAGCTTGAGCATGCACACAGGTTGGGGGAGGTGGGCAGAGGGAGAGGGAGAAGCGGGCTCTCTGCTGATCCCAGAAACTTGGGATCATGACCTGAGCCAAAGGCAGATGCTTAACTCACTGAGCCACTCAGGTGCCCCCCAAGTGATCTTTTTGAAGATGATTTGGATAATGGAAGCTTTTCTCTAAAATTGATCAGTGTCTTCCCATCACACTTAGAGTGAGATCCAAGAACCACACCGCTTCCTGCTCCTAGACCTCACCTCCCCCAGTGCTCACTTTTGTCACACTTCCTGTTCTCTGTCTCTTGAACATGTCAAGCTCATTTCTGTCCTAAGGGCTTTGCAAGAGCTGTCCTTTCTGCTTGGAAAGTTCTTTTCCTCTGTCATCACTCTACCTTTAACTCGAGCACATCCTCAGACTTCAAGGGTATGGCCTTGGTCTTAACCAATGCTTCACCCCTAGGACTTAGAATAGTGCTCAGTATACAAGAGGCACTCAAGAGATATTTGTTGACCTAATGGCATAGAAGAGGTGTGAATTTAGGGGCTATTTTGCATCATTAGCGCCCAGTGTCTGGCACATGATAGACCCATGATAGAGATTTTTTTTTTTAAGATTTCATTTGTTTATTTGAGAGAGAGAGAGAGAGAGAATGAGATAGGCAGAGGGAGAAACAGGCTTCCCATGGGGAGCCCGATGCGGGACTCTATTCTAGGACCCCAGGATCATGACCTGAGCCAAAGGCAGACGCTCAACCACTGAACCCCACAGGCATCCCGATAGTGTTTCTTTGAAAGAATGAAAGCATGAATGTTTGTTACATGTGGGTTGCAACTCAGGGGAGAAGCCACCACTTCTTTTGTGTTCCCCACTCAGCTTTCGTGGGGTGGCCTCGGATTTAGAGAAGACCCATTCCTCTAATTTTCTAACCCTCTCCAACAGGATGCTCTTTCTAATCCCCTGCTTTGTGTGTGCCAGGCTGCATTTCTGCAGTAAGCAGGGGCAGGACAACTGGAAGTGGGGCTGCCTTTCTCCCTGGGGAGAACTTACCGCTCGCTCTGGCTTCTGCCTCTACTCCCGGCCCCAGCCTGCTAATTCAGCCCTCGGCCAAACAGATGGACAATGGAACTGGCAAAATGAAGATATTCGAGTAAATATCACCGAGCAGAGTGATGCTCAGCTGAACTAAAAGAAGGGAAACAAGATGGGAACACGATATTAACAGCTGGGAAGATAATTTACCGCATTAACGACTTTTCCTGGCAAGCTGCTCTTGAGAGGACAGAGATCCAGGATTGAATTCATTTTCTTGATCAGTGAAGCTGAATGCAGAGGTGATACCGGGTACATGGAGGCTGATAAATCATACAGCTCCTAAATCACCTGGCCCTGAGAGGAGAATCCCAGGTGCCCACATCAGATGCTTCCTCCCCAGGGACACAGGCTTTCAGTATGATTTAAATAGTTTTGTGGTTGTCCTTCATCACATTTTTTGAGCACCCACTGTGCACCACTATGCTGGTTTTGGGCCTGAAAAGATAAAAGAGACACAGTCATATTTCTTCCGCAACCATAGTCTATCTAATGAGGAAGAATTTCCCCATATATGGTGCAGGACGGTGGAGATGTTGCTAGATGTGTCCACAGTGGGAGCTCAGAAGGTGGTCAGTTCTTGCACTGGGTTGGGAATCATGTAAGCTTCCTAGAAGAGGGACACCTACGAACATTCATACGAGGGGCGCCTCGGTGAGTTTGTCAGGTGAGCCCCGAACTCTTGGTTTTCGGCTCAGGTCATGATCTTGCAGTCGTGGGATCGAGCCACGTGTTGGGCTATGTGCTCAGCGCAGTGTCTGCTTCAGATTCTCTCTGTCTCCCTCCCACTCATTCACTCTCTCAAGTAAATACAATCTTTAAAAAAAAGAGCATTAATAAGAGTTCAACACAGTTGGACAGGTCAATCTGGGCAGAAGGAACAGAATCGGAGCAGTAGGATGAAATTCAAGCAACCATGAGTAGTAGGAGAAGAACGGGACTTAGGGATGCAAGGTGTGCACCCCGAGGCTGGACTAGAGACCCCAGAGTCTGGGTGTGGAGGGGTGTGTCAACCAAAGCAAGCTGGACTCCCTCCTGCAGTTCTGGAGAGCCACTCCACCATCAGGTTTGTGGATACGACGAAATCTCTGAACTGGACATGGAGGGTGGATTTAGGACTAAAAAAATAAAAAAAAACGGAAACAAACTCAACATCAAAATTGGAGATTGGGAGTGAAAGGAAGAGGCTGATTGGTCACCAAGTATGGAAGTAGGGCAGTAGCAACAGAGCCCCAGTGGAGGGGACTCCTGGCAGATGTGCTCAAGGGGGGCGGGGGTCAGGAAGGAAGCACCTGGCCACTGATGGATGTTCCAGTAGCAGAGAGCCCTGGGAGGACAGGCCTGTTACAGCAGTGGATGTAATGCTCTGTGGAATAAAATGTATTCATCAAATTTTAAGGAAGACACGTTATTTCTCCTGTTGAAGAAGGGGCGGGAGGCAAGGCTGTTTCCTAAGTTGATGACAAGCGATACTGCAGAGTGTGCGTTTCTCTCTCCAGAGTCACACAGCAGGCCCTCGGCTCTGCCTGCCCTGGTCTCCCTGTCCTGGGTCTAGGGACCCTCCAGCCTGTCCCTCCTTCCAGGCCCACGCACGATGTGGGCACCGTCCTGCCAGCTGCCATTGGCTGGGAGTCTCTCTGACCTTCACACTCACCGTGTCCCACGTTGAGCAAAGTATGAAGTGTTGGGTCCACCATGTTTTCTAAACCCCATTTCCAAGCTTCCCTGAGTCCTGCAGTTTCTATTTCCTGACAACAGTGTGTCCTTCTCTCTGTTCACTCTTACCATTGCCTTTTGCATTCGTTTCCTAGGGAGGCCTTATCAAAGTACCCGAAACTGGTGGCTTCAGACAACGGAAATTTATTCTGTCGTGGTTTTGGAGGCTAGAGGTCTGAAATCAAGGTGTGGGCAGGGCCATCCTCTCCCCAAAGCCTCTTTCTTGTCCATTCATCACTCCTGGTGGTTGCTAATCATCCTTGGCATCCCGCTTGTAGAACTGTCACTGCAACCTCTGTTTCTGTTGTCACATGGCCTCGTCCCTGGGGATGTCTCTGCATCCAAATTCCCCTCTTCTTCTAAGGACACCAGTCCTTGCATTGGGGCCCACTCACATCCGGTATGACCTCATTTTAACTTACTTACATCTGCAAAGACCCTCTTTTAAAATAAGCTCATCTTCACACATAAGGGGGATTAAGACTTGAATATCTCTTTTGCGGAGACATAATTTTACCCACAACACTTCGGTTGCCAACCTCACTGTCTCCTGACAGTCAAATGGATTGGCTCGCCAACTGTTCTCCTTGTCCACAGAAACATTTTGCCTCCAGGCTCACTTTCACTCTGTTACCATAGGCAACTTTCTAAAGTACGAAGCTTGTCTTGTCATTCTCAAGTCTGAATGCCCTATCAAGATCATGCTTGATTTGCCTATCTGGCTCTTACTAACCTGTTCAGACATATTTCTTAAATCCTGTGCTCCAGAGAAGACAAAATACCCATCACACCATTGGCACCAGTCTCTTTATGTCTCTGGACTTTTGTTTATCGACAGTTTTCTCTGTCAGGAATGTTTATCCTGCTTTGTCTCCCCAGCAGTGTCTAATCTTCTTATACATCTTAGTGTAAAAACCAAGTCCATTGCACACAAGGTAGTACTTATGCTATGGGTAAAACAGACTCCATTCTTTCTTTCTTTTATTTATTTTATTTTTTTTAAAGATTTTATTCATTTATGAGAGAGAGAGAGAGAGATGAGAGGCAGAGACACAGGTAGAGAGAGAGAGAAGCAGGCTCCATGCAGGGAGCCTGATGTGGGACTTGATCCCTGGTCTCCAGGATCAGGCCCTGGGCTGAAGGCAGCACTAAACCGCTGAGCCACCCAGGCTGCCCTATTTTTTTTTTTTTAAGATTTATGTATTTATTTGAGAGAGAAAGAAAGAGAGAGAGTAGGGAAGGGCAGAGGGAGACAATCTTTTTTTTTTTATCTCCATGACTCATTTTATTATTATTTTTTAATAAATTTATTTTTTATTGGTGCTCAATTTGCCAACATATAGAATAATACCCAGTGCTCATCCCATCAAGTGCCCCTCTCAGTGCTCATCACCCAGTCACCCCCATCCCTTGCCTACCTCCCCTTCCACCACCCCTAGTTCGTTTCCCAGAGTTAGGAGTCTCTTATGTTCTAGAGGGAGACAATCTTCAAGCAGACTCCCCACTGAGGGTGGAGCCTGATATGGGGTTCCATCCCATAACCCATGAGATCACTACCTGAGCTGAAACCAAGAGTCAGTTGTTCAACCAACTGAGCCACCCAGGTGCCCCCTGACCCTTCTATTTTTGTATTTCCATTAATCCTAGGAGAAACCATTCCCACTAACCACAGCCATTGGTACACATCACCGCACTGATGGGCTTCCATATCCACCTCCTCTGCTAGGCAGTGGAAGTCTGTTTTTTTGTTTTTGTATCCCCAGTGCCTTGCTTGTTATCGTGATTCAACAAATATTTGTTAAATTAATGCATACCTAAATATTTGAAGGAATAAGCAAACTGATTATTTAGCCTTGTTTTCTAGAATACATTTCTTAGAACAGGTGGACAAATTATTTTTGTCTAATCTCAATACTGTTTAGCACACACACATACACATAAAACACAGGACAATATGCTTTGTCTCAGAATGGTTTCGCACAGGGACCATGAAGTACGTGGGTTCATTTTTCAGCAGGTTCCAGGACACAGGGGCGGCACCTTACAGGATGTTGCAGTGAAGCCCTTATACCTGATATTCCATTTATTCATTCATCTATTGCATCTTTTCTTTTATCCTCATTTCTTTTTTTTTTTTTTTTAAAGATTTTATTTATTTATTTATTCATGAGAGACAGAGAGAGAGAGAGGCAGAGACACAGGCAGAGGGAGAAGCAGGCTCCATGCAGGGAGCCCGACATGGGACTCGATCCTGGGTCTCCAGGATCAGGCCCTGGGCTGAAGGCGGCGCTAAACCACCGAGCCACCCGGGCTGCCCATTATCCTCATTTCTTATTTCTTTTGTAAAACAAGCATGTGTTGAGAATGACAGACAAAAAAGTGATTGTTTCAGAGATTGCAGGTGCCGCACTAGGTCTGAAGGAGTAAGGAGATAAGAACCAGGACCAGGCTGTCAGGGCATGGAAGAGTGACCAGCTGTGGAGGATAGGCTGCCATGGAGCAGAAGGCATTAGTGCTTCTCAGAGTGTGGCTCATGGATCCTTTGTGTGGATATCACCCAGGCTGCTTAAAAATTTATATTTTATTGTGGTAGGAACACTTACGTGAGATCTACCTTCTTAACAGGTATTGACGTGCACAATGGTATTGCTTACTCAGGGACAGTGCTGTACAGCAGGTCTTTAGAGCAGATTGCAGATTGATCTTTTTTAAATGCAACTTTAAGCCCATTGGTCAGTAACCCCCCATTTATCCCTATCCATAACCCCTGCCAACCACCCTTCTACTTTTTGAGTCTATGAATTTGACTGCTTTTAAGAACTCTTATAAGTGGAATCATATGGTAGTTCCCTTTTAAAAAATATTATTTTATTTTATTTTATTTTATTTTATTTTATTTTATTTTATTTATTTGACAGAGAGAGAGAGAGAGAGCACAAGCGGGGGGAGCAAGAGAGGGAGAAGCAGGCCCCCTGCTGATCAGAGAGCCCAATGCAAGGCTCAATCCCAGGACTCTGGGATCATGACCTGAGCTGAAGGCAGATGCTTAATTGACTGAGCCACCCAGGTACCCCTATTTGTTTTAGAGAGAGATTGAGAGCGTATGGGCAGGAAGAGAGAGAAGAGGGAGAGGGAGGGAGAGAAAATCTCAAGCAGACTCCCCGCTGAGCACAAAGCCAGTCCCTTGTGGAGCTCAATCTCAGGACCCTGAAATTATGATCTGAGCCAAAACCAAGAGTCAGATGCTTAACCAACTGAGCCACCCAGGAACCCTGGTATTTGCCTTTTTGTTACTGGTTTATTGTACTTGGCACGATGTCCTCAAGGTTCACCTGTGTTGTAGCATGTGCCGGCATCTCCTTCCCTGTAAAGGCTTGAGGAGTATTCCGTTGTATGGAGTATACTAAGCCACTGTTCAAGCATTCTGATTCCTGAGCATCAGTCCAGATGTACTGAAGCAAAATTTCTGGGGATGGGGTTAGAGAATCTGCCTTTCAGTAGTCTTTCCCAATATTCTCACACTTGCTTGCTTTTGAAAACGACTAATCAATGTCATGAGAAAGGCCCTGCTTGTTGAGATTATTATAAACTCCAACCTTGTCATAATGAGATACAGATAATTACTGGAGGAGTAAACAAATACTACCGAAAAAGGGCAAGGCTGAACAGGCATTCCAGAGCCCAGAGTCTAGAGCAGTGGTGCTTTCCGGGAAGGACCAGAAGGCAGGGTATCTTTATCTGCCATGTTCTTGAAATATCAGAATATCAGTGGTGCATTTTCTTTTTCTTGTTCACATTGGCATGAGATTTAATTTTATAATTATCTCCACAAGCCATACAATTCTCATGGAAATCAGCCATGAGACAGGGTGTCTTGACTCTCCTGAATGTCTAATTGTATGCACAAGAGGAATGTCATATTTCTCACTGAGGTTAAAATTAACTGGAACAGCCTGTAAGATCTTTCTCTCTCTCTTTTCTTTTTAATCTTTTTAATCTAACTTTAAGAAAATCTTTTTTTTTCCACTGAATAATTCAAAAATTTTAAATTTGCATGTTTCAGACTTCTATTGAGCATTTCATCTTCCACTCCCAATCACATACTTCTAGAGCCCTTTGCAAGTTACCTTTTGGACCGTTTTTATTTTATTTTATTTTATTATTTTATTTTACTTTATTATTTATTTTTAAAGATTTTATTTACCTATTTGAGAGAGAGAGACAGAGAGAGAAAGAGGCAGGAAGGGCAGGAAGGGCAGAAGGAGAGGGAGAGAGGATCTCGAGCATCCTTTGGATGCAGGGCTCCATCTTATGATCCTGAGATCATGACCTGAGCTGAAATCAAAAGTCACTGGCTTAACCAACTGTGCCACCCAGGCACCCCCCTTCTGGACCATTTTAAATGGTCAAGCTTGAATTGTCACTAAGCAGAGCATGGAGAGTACTAGAGTACCAAGCACATAGTTCTAGATGCCTTTCCACTGTGTCACTAATCATCTGGATGATTTTGAACTAACTTTATTTATTTTAAAAAGATTCTGTTTATTTATTCATGAGAGACAGAGAGAGAGGCAGAGACATAGGCAGAGAGAGAAGCAGGCTCCCTGCAGGGAGGCCAATGTGGGACTGGATCCTGGAACTCTGGGATCACGCCCTGAGTCGAAGGCAGATGCTCAACCACTGAGCCACGCAGGCATTCCAAGTTAACTATCTGTATATATAAGATTTGTCTTTGCTCACTTTTACAAAGGTCCTAACTCCTCCCTCGGGGTTATGGTAACTCTTATATAACATAATGTATATGGCATGTCCAGTTTTGTCTCTGACATAAAATACATGGTTAATAAATATGGATTCCCTTGCATGATAGCCGCATTTCTTTTATGCATTCAATTCTTTTGAGTAGGGGACTCACAATTATAGATAACTTTTATTGATTAAACTTCTTTGCTTTCTCGATGGCTTCAGGAGTTTTTGATGAGGATGACAGCATGAGAGATCTGGGGCAGTGTTCCTAAAAACAAGTTCACCTGGGGATCTTATTACAACATAGAGTCCAAAGCCAAAGGCTGAGCTTCTGTAGTTCTAAAAAAGCCCCAGGTGATGTAGGGTTGCAGATCACAGACCATCCTTCCCTCAGAGAGATCTAGGAGGAGGCTGGATATGTTATATGTGTGGCAGAGACTGGCCAGATGCTTAGGGACTTATTCATTCCTTGTGGGCCATCTGGGACGCAGAGTCCCTTGCCATACAAGCCATATGGCTGGTGTCTGGCCAGTGGAATGAGGGAGGAAGTGGTGGGTTCCTGGTTATAAGCTACCCAGTGATATTCTTCATTGTCTCTCCTTGCTTGTCAGTGTGCTATCTATAAAGGATCTAGTGGAGGATTCCCAGGAGGGTCTAGAAGATGATAGAGCCATAAGAGAGAAGGAGCTGTGATCCCCAAACCACTCCTTAGAATGCCATTTGCTCCTTGGCATTTGCCAAGTTAGGCAAAGACTCAAATCAAACATACCCTAGGTTGTATTAATCCACTGAGATTTTGGTCATTTGTTATGACAGCCAGTATAACCTCTGACTAATACAACAGGTGTGCTACTCTACTGATTCCCTTACCCTGGGGGTGAGCTGCCTGGCAGCCAGAACCTCTGGGCTCATTTCCTACAGAATCAAGCAATCTCCTTCATTCATTCCCCTGTGTTGGCAAAATATTAACGTTTTTCTGCGGGACCTGACTTGAAAGAGTTGAGAAGCATTCTCTGTGAAGAGAGACCGGACTCCAGCATTAGGAAAATCTGGCACTCCATCCATTATCGTCGCCTTCCTTGGCCTCAGTGTCCTGCTCCACTGACTGTGGCTGTTTTATAAGACACATGCTAGAAAACTTCAGTATGCTTGGTCGTGTCAAGGGGAGGTAGATGGTGGTTGATTGTTTTATGGGAGCAGGAGAATCAGCACAGACACAGCATAGTGGACGGCAGAGGCAAAAACAGCCAGACGACTCATGGGCTTGATTTACAAATGAGGAATGGAACTCATTTTGAGAAATCAATTGGGTGTCATGGAATATTTATGGGCCCCCGCTCCTGGCAAGCATTTCATTCAGTGAACGCACCCTCGTTTACAGCCCAGCTCCCAGAGCCGGTGCATGATCTCTGGCCCCCTATCCTTCTCACCATTATGAGCAAGGTTGCTGGCTACTTTCTCATGGAACTTTCCAATTCTCCTTGAACATTCTGGAATAATGGATTTTGTTCTCAACCATCAGACACCCTGGCATTTAGCTGAGTTTCGGGGCTGTCCTTGTGGGTGGAATCATTCAGGGCCTGTGCTTTACAGGCAGAAATGTATTTCATAGAAATTGTGGAATCGTAAACTCACGGTGCTGGAAGCTTAGCACCTCTATGCTTGACCTCTTCATTTCACAGATGAGGAGGCCCCAGACAGGAAAGTCACCTGCCCAAAATAGTCTTACAATGGGACTAAGCCACCTCCCAGTTAATCACAGAATGTGATATCCATTACAATTTCATCTCTTTCTATGGAGAGCAATGACCACCAATGATGGGGTGGCATTCAGTAGCTGTATCTCCTATAACCCACAGTGCCTAGCCAAAAAGATGTTCCATAAATGCTGCTGAAATTAAAATCCTTGTACCTTTACCTGTTATAAAGTGGATCCTCCCAAGCAGATATCATGAAATATTTAGGGGGAATGTAAGAAAAAAAATGTATGCTATACAATATTGAGCAGAGAAAGGGGCACAGTTATTCACTGTTGGATTTTACCAGATAAAGACATGTTCTCATTTAACTCTCTAAAGAGTTAGTATTTTTAAGATTATTCAAAGAGGTGAAGTGGTATGGTGAAGCAAAATAAGTAATAAGGTAGAGGTCACAACCCAAAGTAAGATGTTCTGTGAGAATTCTTTTGCATTTTAGGGCTTTGGATTTGAAGATTGGGCCTTGGAGGACAAACTTTTCTGTCTACCTATAAAAACACACCACGTTCAATAATAAGGTTCTTTACTAGCAGACAAAAGCAGAGTTTCTTCCCTTTTTTCTTGAAGAAAGCCAAGCATGCCTGCCTTTGAGGAATAAGAAACAAGTGATTCTCTTTGTTGATTGAAAATAAATGATCTTTCCTTTTAAGTCTGTGGGCAAATAAGCTTTGAAAGGGAGTCCAAAGTATTGTAGACAAGGACAAAAGCATTAGAATCTTTAGATGAGGTCACTTGGCCCTTGGGAGGAGCAGTGGGCTCTCTTCCTGGCTTCCTCATTTCTAAAATAAGACAATCATATCAGACAAGGTTTGTACTTCCTTCCCACTGGAACATGCTCTGATTGAAAGTTGATGAGTTAGGTAAGCAGTAGCACAGTAAGATGGGTTTTCATGACAAGTACTGGAGTCACATGGACCTGGATTTGATTGCTGATTGCTTGAGGAGTAATCTTGGGTAAATTGCTTAACCCCCTTGAATCCTGAATCTCTCTCTTTTAGTTTTTCTTAAAATGGAGGGAGAGTATGAGAAAGACCTATCTTGAGAGGTGATTGTACAACTCAATAACAGAAGGTTAATTTCCTCAGTAGGCGTGTGCAGAGTACCTACCATAAGTGGCTTGTCCCAAGTCACAGTATCTACCAGAGGAAGAGTGAGTACTTGAACCCATGTGTTCAGACTTCAGTGAATTAAGCTTCACATTATACTTAAGGCGGTTAGATGATATTAAGGATGTCAGAGATGACAAAAATAAGAGTGTTCAGACTTGTTGAGGAAATTTTTGCTCACATTCTCAGTTCAGCCTGCCATTTACCTGCTCCACTTCAAGCCCCTGTGTTCTTGCTTTATTCCCCTTTCTAGTCTCCCCATCTCCAGTGTCTTCCTTGTAATGTGTACTCCACCCTATAGCCTGAGTGATCTTCCTAGAATGAGTCTGGTAGGTCACTCCAATGCATATGTACCTTCCAGGACTCCCTGTCAGCTAAGAATAAAGCCCAAGATCTTTGTTGAGGTGTCTCAGGCAGGGTCTAACTGGGACACTTGAGTATTAAGTACAGAGGATCTTGAATGGAGGGAATTAGTTATGGAGGTCATTGCATTGCTGAGAAGGCAGGCAAGGGACAGAGGCAACCCAGACATTGGTGATGGGGAGCACTGGTGCCAGCCCTAGGCCAGAGGGCTAAAGGGAGGAAGAGGCTGTATTATTGGCTCTCAGGGACTAATGTAACCTGAAAGATGAAACCATGATGGGAAGGTGAGTCCCATGATAGAGGGAGGCATAGAGGAGAAAACAGCCACACCAACCTGCCATTGAAGCAGAGAGGAATGGGGAGAAATACCCCAACTTCTCCATCTCCTTACTGCTACCTCACCCACCTTTCCCATTGTTTGAGTCTAGCTGGAAACCAGCTGGTACAGGAGCTTTCAGGGCCAGCCTCCCGAGGAATGAGAGCAGAACAGGAAGGATGAGGACTAGGTCTGAGAACTCTTTAGCTTAGGACCCATACTATGACTTATTAGGCCCATATCCCACATCTTGGGACTCAGCCTCCAAATCTCTCTGCTGTTGGATACCTTTAAACCTGATAAATACTCTTCCCAAAAGTTTCTCCTCCTGACTACCAAGATACGTAGCAAGCTTCTTCTCAACTTTCAAGACAGGGTTTTTTATTTTTATTTTATTTTCTTTTTTCTTTTTTTTTCTTTTTTTAATAATAAATTTATTTTTTATTGGTGTTCAATTTTCCAACATACAGAATAACACCCAGTGCTCATCCCGTCAAGTGCTGGGGGGTATTTTATTTTTTTTAAGATTTTATTTATTTATTCATGAGAGACTCAGAGAGGCAGAGGCATAGGCAGAGGGAGAAGCAGGCTCCCTGTAGGGAGCCTGATGTGGGACTGGATCCCAGGACCCCAGGATCATGATCTGAGCTGAAGGCAGATGCTTAACAACTGAGCCACCCAGGTGCCCCTCAAGGTTGGGTTTTTTAAACATCAGTTCCTCTTCAAAGACTTCCTTGAACATCAGGAAAGTAGCCAATCAGCCTCACTGAGTGGACTCGTCATGATGCACTACAATCTGTTTTCATTCACATCTGCATCTTATATTTGAAGTGAAAGACTCTATCTTCGTTATCTTGAATCCCCAGCACTGAGTAGGAACTGGTACATAGTAGATCCTCAACAAATGTTTATGGAGGACGAATGAATGGTGACCGACTTCTCTGATCCAGAGGCAAGGTAATTGGACTCATAATAGATGAATTATTTGTCTAAATCCAATAATCACTGATATTAGTCAACTAGGACAGCCATAAGAAAATATCAGACTGGGTAGCTTAGACAACAAAAATTAATCTCTCACAGTTCTGGAAGTTGGAAGTCTCAGATCAAGGTGCTGGCAGATTGGTTTTCTCCTGAAGACTCTCTTCTTGGCTTGCAGGTGGCTGCCTTCTTGCCATGTCCTCACATGGTCTTTTCTCTTGTGTGTACCTCCCTGGTGTCACTTCTTGTAAGGACATCTGTCATATTGGAAGGGCCTCATTCTTAATGACCTCATATAACCTTAATTATCTTGAAAGACTCTCTCTCTACATGCAGTCACTTTGGGAGTTTGGGCTTCAATATACGAGTTTTGAGGGAACACAATTCTGCCCATAATACCACCCCTCTAAGAAATCTTAAAAGAGACCCAGATGAATCTTGTTAGGAGTCTATTCTCTAAATGGTAGATCTTTGCTTTGAGGGTGTCCCCCAGGCCCAAATGTCGGGATCTTCCTTTGGCTTCCCACTGTCTACTTGCTGCTTGGTCAGAAGACCAAGCCTGCCAGGTCACCACCATGCTCTGGGATCCACAGAGGAAAAGTGAGCCTCCCCACACTGTTCAGAATTCTACTGTCTGGCTATTCATTATTTCTTCAGACTTTAATAATGATCTCAGTTTGAGATGGGAAAGAATAATGAACCATTCATTCACATTCAAGACACTAATTAAAAAGGCACAGTTTTGTTTTTATGAGTTGCGCTGATGACTTAATTATAGCAAGACCTTGTAAAAAAAAAAGTCTCATTTTGAGGTTTAAAAACAACTGTAAAAGCACATAGTGCCTGTCTTGGGCTTGTGGGAGGATAAGGAAGAAGTAGGTAGAAAAAAGAGTAGGAGGTGGGGTTTGGCTTCTAGTTCCATTTCTCCTCGTAATTGGCTGAGTGACTCCCAGCAAACCACTTCACCTTTCTGGTCCTGTTTCTTCCTAAGAAAATATGAATGAAGTATGTCAGACGGTCGGAGATGATCTTGACCCTCCACAGAGGCATCATTGAAGGATCATAAGCTATGTCAAGTTACTGACTATTGAGGCTGGTCCTCCTTTTGTTTGGGGTAGACCATGAATGATAACACTATGGCTATGGTTAATAATCTGAATGGCTGTCACTTAGAAACTGGAAGGAATATTATTGGATGATAAGCCTGGATCAAAGTAAATGGGAGCCAGTTAAGGAGGAAAGAGATTGGCATATACTGGACACCTTCCTTAAACAAGACCTCTCTAATGGTCTTACTCGACCTTCTTCACTGGGGTAAGCATTATTTCCCCCATTTTGTAGATGAGGACTCTCAGGCTGTGAGGGTTGAGGCAGCTTACCTAACGGCGCACACCTGGTAACAGAAAAGTTGAGGTTAGAACCCAAGGCAGAGGGATCCTACAGCAAGTGTTCTCTCCACCACAGCATATTATTAAATGTTACTCAAGTGAATTAGTGGATAAAATAATTTTCTAATAATTCCAAGAACAAAATGGAAAGCTCACATAATAGTATGTTCCAAACCCTTAGGTGCATTGAATCAAACATCTAGCACCCCATGGTCAAGTGTGCTAGAAGGATTCGTGCCTCAGCATGTGGTGTGGCGGATACTGGCAAGATACTGAGTTAGTGTGCTCTCTTTCCTTACCAGACACTCACCGAGACCAACTTTGTCTCTTAAAGTTAGGTGAAATGTAGGACTGATTTCTGGCCAATGAACGTTGGTGGAATTCCAGCTCCAGGCCTGGACTGTGAAGTCTACATGAAGCTCCTCACTCTTTCTTCTTTCTGCATGATTCCATTGGGAGATTTTTGGGGCATGAAGTATGGTCGAGTCTAGAAGAAAGGGGTCTAGATTCTCTCCACACCCCTGAACCTGCGTAAGAGTGTGCAACCAGCAAAAGAATGAAAAGAATGAAACCTTATCCTGTTAAATCACTATGATGTGGAGTTGTTGATAAGGGATGTTAGACTATCTTGTCTGGTACAGATGACCTCTAGTGTCCCTTTACCCTTGGCTGTTCTAGGATTCAGGGAAATTAATTATAATGTAGGGAAGCCCTAGGCAATGTAAGTAAATGGCTGATTGTGTACATTGGAGAAACACTGGGAAGCAAGGTAGGTAACACTTTCTTTTCTCTTTCCACGCCTTGGGCAGATTATTTATACCATCCGCCACACTTCAGTGAAAAATTTCTTTGTAAACATTTATTCATTTATTAATTCACTAATTTAATTAACAAACATTTGTTGTGTGGAAAGTTCAGGAACTCTGTGCTCTGGAGACTCGAAATACAAAGATAAATGAGGCAGTCATTACTCCCAAGGAGCTGGCATGACCATAGGCTTTGAAGGTACCCCAGATGAAATTCTGTTTAACTGCTTTCCTCTCTCAACATGTGCCCCTGAGCAATCTTATCAGTAAAAGACTTTGTTTATAAATTGCACCCCAGTGACTGTCAGGTTTCCATTTTTATCATTGAACTCGGCAGGTACAAAGGCAGAAAGATTGGGGATTGGAACAAATGTATCAACATTTAAATTATAGAAATATCAAATGTTTGTGCTTATATAGAAACTCTTTCATTTTCAAAATAAAACTGGGAAAAAGAAGAGAGTATGACAACAATTATAATCAGCATAGGATCCAGAAGAAGGATGTTGTGAATCAGGAGATGATGCTTAGGAGAGAGATGAAGACAGCAGTTGGACCAGTGAAGAGAATTTGGGATTTTAAGTGCTTTCATAGGGAAGACTTGAGTTTCCACTTATCCTAAGACACTTATCCTAAGTGTCTAAGAACAGGGCCTATTACATGTCCATAATGAATTATTTGAATGAATACACACGTATATATATCATATATACGTGAAAAACATATATGTCATACTTACATGATTAACAAAATTATAATAAGGTAATAAACATGTATTAAATGAATTCATTATTCCAGGTTACTGTTTCAAGTGTGTTTGTCTTGGATCTGCCATATTGAGGCTCCTTTACCACTCGCAACCCAGGCCATATCCTGGTTCTATTTTTATTTTTGTATTTTTATTTTTTCTGATTCTACTTTTAAAAATGTCAGTGCGATAGAGATCTCACTATGTTAGAGGGGCAGAGAACAATAGGAGGATTCTCATGCTCTTTGTTTGCTAATAAACAGTGTGAAGAAATATTGAGATATTACTGGTGCCGTTTCCAGCCTTCACCCTAAAGGTAAGATTCTTCAGAATCTCAAACTTCAATTCCATAGAGCCTGCCATCCCTTCTTTGGTGACTGGGGGTATAGATGACAGAAGTGTCTCCTATGGTTAAATCTCTGCAGGCTCAACGAGGCTGCCGTCCAAATGGAGTGGGATCTAGGGGACGGTTCCCCCTATAGCTCTGAGGACAGAAATAAGGGACTCTGAGTTACATCTCATCTTGTCTCCACTGTCTCCCTCCCCATGTGCCTGCCTTGTCTTACAGAGAAACATTACCATTAGCAAGTGAGCATGGCCTCTAAATAAATATTTAGAACAGACAGGTTAAAAGTCAAGACAGTGTGTGGTACTGGCACAAAAACAGACACATAGATCAATGGAACAGAATAGAGAATCCAGAAGTGGACCCTCAACTTTATGGTCAACTAATATTCGACAAAGCAGGAAAGACTATCCACTGGAGAAAAGACAGTCTCTTCAATAAATGGTGCTGGGAAAATTGGACATCCATATGCAGAACAATGAAACTAGACCATTCTCTTATACCATACACAAAGGTAAACTCAAAATGGATGAAAGATCTAAAAATCCTAGAGGAGAACACAGGCAACACCCTTTTTGAACTTGGCCACAGCAACGTCTTGCAAGATACATCCATGAAGGCAAGAGAAACAAAAGCAAAAATGAACTATTGGGACTTCATCAAGATAACATGCTTCTGCACAGCAAAAGAAACAGTCAACAAAACTAAAAGACAACCTACAGAATGGGAAAAGATATTTGCAGATTACCTATCAGATAAGGGGCTAGTATCCAAGATCTATAAAGAACTTATTAAATTCAACAGCAAAGAAACAAACAATCCAATCATGAAATGGGCCAAAGACATGAACAGAAATCTCACAGAGGAAGACATAGACATGGCCAACAAGCACATGAGAAAATGCTCCACATCCCCGGCCATCAGGGAAATACAAATCAAAACCACAATGAGATACCACCTCACACCAGTGAGAATGCGGAAAATTAACAAGACAGGAAGCCACAAATGTTGGAGAGGATGCGGAGAAAAGGGAACACTCTTGCACTGTTGGTGGGAATGTGACCTGGTGCAGCCACTCTGGAAAACTGTGTGGAGGTTCCTCAAAGAGTTAAAAATAGATCTGCCCTATGACCCAGCGATTGCACTGCTGGGGATTTACCCCAAAGATACAGATGCAGTGACACGGCAGGACACCTGCACCCCGATGTTTCTAGCAGCAATGTCCACAACAGCCAAACTGTGGAAGGAGCCTCAGCGTCCATCGACAGACAAATGGATAAAGATGTGGTCTATGTATACAATGGAATATTACTCAGCCACAGAAATGACAAATACCTACCATTTGCTTCGATGTGGATGGACCTGGAGGGTATTATGCTGAGTGAAATAAGTCAATCAGAAAAGGACAAACATTATATGGTCTCATTCATTTGGGGAATGTAAAAATTAGTGAAAGAGAATAAAAGGAAAGGAAAGAAAATGAGTGAAAATATCAGTGAGGGTGACAAAACATGAGAGACACCTAACTCTGGGAAATGAACAAGGGGTGGTGGAAAAAGAGGTGGGCGGGGGTTGAGGTGACTGGGTGATGGGCACTGAGGGGGGCACTTGACAGGATGAGCACTGGGTGATATGCTATATGTTGGCAAAGTGAACTCTAATAAAAAAATGAAAAAATAATAAAAGTATGATAATAAAAGGAACATCCATAAAACTACCTAACAATTCATAAGCCAGTATATTCCCAATACCATTGAAATGAACTGTATGGTCCATTCCTTATGGGTCCATCATTCTCTTACCTATTTTAAAATAATTTTATGAACCATAAATGCATCTCTTAAACAATTTACTTATTTAACATTGTTTTTAGTTTTTATAAAAAATAAAATATACTTAAATGTACTCTTCAGTGATTTGCTTTTTTCTTTGCTCAACATTTGTTCATAAGATTTACCTTTCTCAAAATGGATTCAGGACTTGAATGTAAGGTCTGAGTAAATTCCTGGAAAGAAACATAGGGGAAAAGCTTCTTGACATGGTTCTTGGCAAGGATATCTTGGGTATGACACCAAAAGCACAGACAATGAAAGCAAAAATGGATAAGTGGGACCATATCAGATTAAAAAGCTTCTGCACAGCAAAGAAAATAACCAAAACAGTAAATACATGACCTAAGGAATAGAAGAAAACATTTGCAAACCACTTATCTGATGAGACTAACATCTAAAATATACAAGAAATTCCTACAACTCAACAGCAACAACCAAAAAGAAAAACCTAATTAAATAACTTATTAAAATAGTGGAAAAAGGGTTTGAACAGTCATATCTCCAAAGAAGACATATGAATGACCACCAGGTATATGGGAATGTTCTCAGAATCACTCATCATCAGGGAAACACAGATCAAAACCACAGTCAGATATCTCCTTGTACCAGTAATGATGGTTATTATCAAAACAAAACCAAAACCAAAAGATAACCAGTGTTGGCAAGGATGTGAAGACAAGGGAACCCTCATATGCTGTGGGTGGGAATCTGTATTGGTAAAATCATTATGGGAAACAATATGGAGTTTCCTCAAAAAATTAGATATGTATGAAGCACCCCCACTTCTGCGTATGCATTCAAAATAATTGAAATCAGTATCTCAAAGAGACATCTGCACTTTCTGTTTGTTGCAGCATTGTTCTTAATAGCCAAGACATGGGAACAACCTCAATGTCCATCAACACACGAATGGATAAAGAAAATGGGTTATGTACATACAGCAGAATACTATCCTGTCTTTTTTTTTATATTTTTTTCTTTATTTATTTATGATAGTCACACACAGAGAGAGAGAGAGAGAGAGGCAGAGACATAGGCAGAGGAAGAAGCAGGCTCCATGCACCGGGAGCCCGACGTGGGATTCGATCCCGGGTCTCCAGGATCGTGCCCTGGGCCAAAGGCAGGCGCCAAACCTCTGCGCCACCCAGGGATCCCCTATTGTCCTGTCTTAAAAAAGGAAGGGAATCCCAGCATTTGTAACAACATGGATGAAATTGAGGACATTTTGTTGAGTGAAATAAGCCAGTCTCAGAAAAACAAATATTGCATGATTCCACTTAGATGAGGATCTAAAATGGTCAAGTGTGTAGAATAGAAGGGAATAGAAGGGTGGTTGCCGGGGCCTGGAAGAGGGGGGGAAATAATGGGAAGTTGTTGTTCAAGCAAGATAAAGTTCCATTTATACAAGATGAATAAGTTGTAGAGATCTGCGGTACAACATGGTCCAGAGAGTTAACAGCGTGGTATTGTGCACTTAAAATTGTGTCAAGAAGATCGATTTCATGATAAGCATTCTTACCACACATACACAAAAAAAGGATGCAAGAATGAGCAGACAGGCACCAACCTGGCATGGACCTACCAAGCTAAGATTTCTTCCAGAGGCCAGGCTAAACCCTGAAAAAACTTTAGCAGGGAAGGCACACAGGCTTATGTGGTCATTTATTTACTTGGTTTTGTTTGCATTCATCTCTTTCACAAACACACAGTGGCTCTTTGCTACATTTTATAATTCACACAGAACTTCCAGTTATATTTTCTCATTTTTCCTCTCAATAGTTTTATGAGCTAGTTGAGTTAGATGCTACAATTTCCATTTCACAGGCTCAGAAGAATTTCAGATTTGTCTAACATCATAGAGTTAGTTGGTTACAAAGATCTTCCCCAAATTCAGGACACTTGGTTGTAATCCGCTACATGGTGATGTCCCTCTGTTGGCATACAGAACTCAGAGTGCTGCCTAAAATGGTTAATGAATGAGCAGAATTAAAGTAGAAATCTGACCTTCACACAGCAAAGGAGGACAGAAGCTACAAAAGTGTAGGCAGCAGGTTACATGTAGCTAGGAGAGATTATTAAACAAACCGTGATAGGACCCCAAGTGCATCTTTATATTGCAACATTGACGGTCATCATTATGGCAGCTTTGGGTGTGCAGATTCTAGAAGGCTAACTGAAAAAAGCTGCTCTGTCTTCTGACTCCCATACATGGCCTACTTTGTATGAGTCCCTGATGAACCTACTGAATGGATTCTGTACAAAGAATGTTACAAAGTAAGGGTTATTAATACAACACATTCTCCTGTTGGGCAGGAACACGGATATTCACGCAGTGTGCAGGTGAACCGTGGAGGGGTTGGGAGAGAGTTGTATTTGCGGAGTATTACTTTATGCGGAGTGTTCCGCATATGTCGTCTTTGTGACAGTCTGGAAAAATAGTCATTAAAGACTGTCGTTCCAGAGGATAAACCAGAAACTTACTAGGCATGGCTTTCCATTCCAGCTCTGCCCTTTCGAGTATTGTGATTTGGGGTAAGTTGCTGTGCTGCTCAGGCCTTCTGTTCCCTTGATGTAAAACGAGCACCCACATATATACTCTGTTGGTGTCATTGTTGTCAGCATCCTACAACTGACGTGGTGAGCAAGAAGCTGCTCCGTAAACCCCAAACGGCTCTCTTCACATGGAGAGGAATAAGACTTGATGTTGTGTTTTCTGTTTAGAAACAATGAGAACGGTTATCATGGAGATCAAGCCCTTTTTGGTGAACTGCTGAAAAAGGAATGCAGAAAATTATAAAGGTCCGTTTAAAAGGCCAGATTTGTCCTGAGTGATTTTTTTTGTAAGCAGTGTGTGTTAACCACGAGTGTTAGTATGGTGGGAAAGCAGAACAAAATAAGTTTAGTCTACGTTACCTTGAATTAGATTGGAAGTGACTCAAAAAGGAGTGATTTATAAAAATTATATCTTCTCTAAGAGTTATGTTTTATCACTTTATGTGATTACCTTAAACATGTTTCCCAAAGTTTAACAACTGTACAAACAACAAAGGTTCGCATTTCAAATGGCTAAAGATAGCTCTGTAGTGAAGCAACTTGGCAGTAAGGCAGCCCTTCTTCTTTCTTTTTACACTGGATGCTAGGAAATACACCCCAGAAAAGCTATGTGAGTGGCAGAAAGGTCTTTCCGAGAACTTTCCTTCCCCATCCTTAGTTAGAATGTAAGTTACTTCTTTAAGTCTTGGGGTTAAAGAATCAGGGTACTTATTCTAAATACCTTCAGAATCTGAATAAGCAATGCAATTTAACTGAGTTTTTGCCTTGTGATTTTTTTTTTTTTAATTCCAGTTATCACATTCTTAAAGGGAGAATCCTATCTCTGGTTTTATATTTTCTCTTTCTAGGCAGTGGGAGTTAGGATCACCATTTTAGCCATCAAAATAATAATCAGCATCTGTATCAATCATCTGCTGCATGACAAATTATTTCAAAATTTTGTGGTTTAGACAATAATAAATATTAACGATACAGTGTCTGCAAGTCAGCAGTTTGGAAGCAACTTAGCTGGGTGGTTCTGGGGTAGGGTCTCTTGTGAGGTTGAAGTTAAGATGTAGGTTGGGGCTAGTTCCTTAAAGACTTGGCTGGGGCTGGACTGGATTCATTTCTACTGTGGTTCACTCATCTGGTTGGTACTTGGTTTTGGCCATCAGTAGGAGACCTCAGCTCCTTCTCATGTTGATCTCTTCATAGAGTTCTTCAAGTGTCCTTATGACATGGGGGCTGACTTCTCACAGAGTGAACAATCCAGGAGAGCAAAGTGGAAGCTGTAATGTCCGAATCACGGGAGTCTGGGTCAGTTCTATTTAACATGGGAGAAGTCTATTCAAGGTCTTGAAAACCAGGAGACATGGATCATTTGGGACCATTTTGGAGGCTGTTAATTAACCACATCACTGTGATAAATTTTTGAATGAAAGAATGACTTAAGAAATGAGAAATACACAAACATTTAAGAAAAATGTTCTCTAGGTGGATTTTCTTACAGGAGAAGATTATATTTGTAGATCTTCTTTTTTCACTCCTGACATGCCATTTTTTAGTTTTTAGTTGGAAGGAGGCAACAATAATTTCTATCTAAACTTAATGTCAATTAACACAGTAATTACAAGACAGTAGCTAGTCTCACATGATAATTGATGATAATTGCTTCCTGCTTTAATTGGTATATAAACAAGACTATGCACTAGGAATCCAAACATTCCTTCAAAAGGAAAAAGAAAATCAAAGAAGAAAATTTGTCAAAGTCATTTGTAAGCTGATAAGAAGCTAACAAATCCAGCCTACATGTCTACAAGGCATCAAAGCAGCTATTGGCAATGCTTGGCACTTTCTCAGAGCTGGCAAGGATTACGGAGGAAGTGAGAGCACCACGCTGGCTGGCATCAGCTCCAGGGTGCTGCTGAGATGTGTGCTGATGCCCAGCTGTCCACGGCAGTTATGCCAATGTGCTGAAGTGCTTGAAGGTTGCCAACGTGACAGACCAAAGTAGGCTCATTGGTGAAAGATGGGATGATGCTTCTCCTCCGATGCCACCTGTGCCGTCTGCAAAGATGGGTACAAAGCAGAATGGGGAAGGGATGAGGGTTAGTGTTGTTTTAGAGATGACACACCCTGGAAATGCACATCATAGCATCTGAAAGCTAGGGGAAGTGTAAGTAAAGAAGGCATGTAATTTAGGTACACAGGTTGGCCTCCATTTGCTAGACAGAGAAAAGGGCCAATAAATGAGGCAGGGGAAACTTCTAGAAACCCAGCTGCATCCCCCTAGAACAGTAGGAGGATGGCAGATGGAAATTAATTAATATTAGTATATCTAAGCAGAAAGGAAATAAAGGAAGGTACAGAAGAAATAATTGTTGTCGAAGACTAGAGGCTTTGAGAAGCTGAGTAGATACAACATCTTGAGGGCAGCAGGCAGAGGTAGTTAGCCTCCCTGAGCCCTTAGGGCCGTGGGCTTTGGCAACATCCGTAGTAGTTCCTATTCAGAAATCCATTGAAGATGATCCCCAGTAGGAATGAATATGGGAATTGGAGGGAAAAAAGATGCTGGGAAGTTGGTATCTCAGATCCAGGCAATTCCAATCAGGAAGGAGAGTCAACGACCATTGGGACACAGGAGCAGAGGGCTGCTAGCAAGAGATTGTGGTGGTGACTTTACTGCAGTGAGTTGAAGGGCTTATTCAGTTCTAAACTAGGTATGCCAGACACAACTCAGAAGGGGAAGAGAGATGACGTTTTCTGAAGTTGCAGGATGGGAGGGAAAGGTGCCTTGAGTGAGGTTTGATGACTAGGGATGCCACCATTGTAAAGTTTGAAGCTTTGCTAAATAGCAGCAGTCTCTCCAGTGCTACTGTCTGGAAGATGAAAAGATGTGCATAGGTGGGTCCCTCCTTGACATGGCAGATGGTACCCTAATGTGGTTCATTATGGAACCAGGACATCACTCCCAACTGTGTTTAGTTTTCCAGGCCAGGAACCCTGGGCAGCCATCGTAAGACTGTGCAACAACCTGGCTGGGATGAATCTAAAAAGGATACCCTTTTCTCCTCACTTTCTCTCTTTCCTCTTTGATGGCTATGATTCTTAGGTTCTAGAAACATCATTTTGTTTGGCAAACTGCCCTAAAACTGGAGATGTACTTGTTTTCTAAATTTCATGAGTGTGGGGCCCGGACTGTGACAACCCAATGCATCCTGTTAACAGTTTGGACTTTTGGTTAATGAAGCTCAAGGAGATTGTTTGCTATGGTCTTGATGAGCAGATCTGGGGATGAACAGCCCAGACTGAACTCTCGAAGGAGCCTCAATGCTACCTAGACTTCTGAATGAATATCTAGCCTGAAATTGAGCTTAGTACAGCAGAAATGAGGGTTGCTGAACTTTAGATTCTTTTCACTTTCTCTTGATCAAGTTAATGTTAGTTGCTGCAAACAGCAAACCTTAGACTTGTCACATGAAATACCATTCGTGGTAGTGTTGTAGTGGCTGCTCCATACAGGGAGCTCTGGTGGACAGAGACTCGGGGAACTTGGTGTCAGTAAACCAGCAGGTAGAGGGGGAAGTGAGAGAGATAATGGAAGATCATGCCCAGGCTTTTTATGAGCCTGGCCTGGAAATGGAAGCTCATATCACTTCTGTCCCTGTTTCATTGGCCAGAACTCAATTATTCGGCCACATTTAGATGAAAGGGAGCCTGGGCGGCATAATTGGCAACCACTTCCAAATACTATATATTATGAAAGGGGAGTTTGAATCTCTAATGGACGGCTTTGCCATAGTCTACAGACTGTTAACTAACAAAGGCAAGATAATTTGATTTGGACTTTTAATTCCTTTAGACATTAAATTCTTCAGATTTATATTGCTAAGGATTTTATCCTGAGAGTTTAATCTTTTCCTGCAAATATGATAATGGAGGTGGTTTTATTCAACTTAAGGACATTTCTATGTGATTGGTTTTAAGTTATCAGAGTATCTTCCTGATATTCTTAAATCATATCACAGAACCTCCAGGAAGCTCTACTAGACAATTTGCCTGAACATAATTAAAGGCAAGAGAAAGAATTAGGGGTATGTTTTAAGTTTACATACAAAGTTTTCCAAGTTCCTGTAGTGAGTGGATTGCTCATTCTGTTTTAGGACTTTTTGGGGCCAAAATCAAAACTACTCATTTAGTTCCAGAGGGACACCCAATAGAACAATGGCTGGATATCGGAGGTGAGGTCTAAGACGTAACTTCATTCCTGGTAGGGTAAGATTAAAAATTAAATCTGAATGGATTAAGAGAGCCCATCCTAGGCCTGTTAGCAATCATTTGTTTCTTCATGCTTTTGCTTTTAGAAGTCTTCGATAGAAGGAGCATTGGGTATTATATGTAACTGATGAATTGCTAAATTGTACCACTGCAACTAATAATACACTGTAGTTAATTAAGAAAAAAAAAAGAAGTCTTCCCTAAAGCACTTCTGCTGACCCCGTGGCCCTTACCTACTGAACACTGGGGTGGAGGGCCCTGGTCTCATCTCTCCTTTGCATGAGGTACACCTGCCAAGAGAAAGCATTCCGATGTATGTCCTTTGGTAAAGTGCATCATGCAGTAAGGGTCTGCATTTTGGAGGGAGGGAAGCTTCAATTCAGAGGAGTATCATTAAGTTTGTTTGGTCATACAGTTTAGCCATGTCCTCCTGCCTAATTTTTCTGGTAATACAGCTGGCATTATGATTTCCATCTGCCTGACTCCATATGTGACCATATGTCAGTTGGTTTGAACTTGAGGGATGTTATCTTTTGACCCCATCAAATCCACAACTATAAGCTGGATTGGAATCCTGGCTCTCTCATTTATGATCTGTGTAGTACTGAGAAATGTGTATGGCCTCTCTGAGCTTTGGTTTCCTGCCGAGTATGTAGGGGCAGTAATTATCTCTTTACAGTAGTGTTGTGAGAAGTAGATATGACGGTGGCTGTAAAATGCTCTGTAGAGCACCTGGCACACAGTAAGGACTCGACAAATTATATCTCTTATTATTATGACACATTTTTTCAGGGCGATCTTATATCATGTGTGTGTTGCATCTATAGCACTGGGAAATAATTAGCTTTCACCTTTCCTTTTGGTTATTCATGGTGACACAATAATCAGTAGCTGTGTTATCTTCAAGTACCAGAAATTAAAAATTCAATGGGGATGGTGGCAGCAGTCTCAGAAAGATGGCAGGACTGGGAAAAGGCTTCCCATATTTCAAGATGCATTTAAGCTGGGCAACTTTCCAGCTCGCCCTACCCAGCCCAGTAAAAATAAGCACACTCATCCAAATGGTCCCCTCACACCTCCTTTTTCATGTTTTGCCCTGTTACACTTATGTCTTTTTCATTTACAGGTTTGTCTGTTTTTGACAACTCTGATCTTAATGGGGATCTCAAAGTCTTTGAGCCTTTGGTGCTAGCCTACAACCCTGAGGACAGGGGAGGCTCACAGTAGGTGTCATCTTTCATCCTCTCATGACACTTGTGTACATCAGAAGTCCTCAGACTGTACTTCTCTGAAAAACATACCTGAGGAATAAGGTAAAGTTCCGTCAGCACCTGGTGATTTTTATGGGAATGGACAACTTCTGGAGGAAAGGTATCTAAAATCTGTGGTGGAGATAAGATGAATAAAAGTCATGTATTGATCATTGCCGCAGGAGGGCTATCAGATAAGCCATCTCAAAGCATTTCATCTTATACGATGAAGTAGTAGATTAGCTGTCAATTTTTTTGTAGACACTCTTTATCAAATTGAGGAGCTTCTTTTCTATACTTATTTTGTGAGTGTTTTTGTTTTATATCACAAATGGGTGTTGAATTCTGTGAAAGCTGTTGGATTCAATTCCCTAACATTTTGCTAAGGATTTATATGTCTATATACCTAAGGGACATTGGTCTGTGGTCTTCTCTTCTAATGATATCTTTGTCTGGTTTGGGTCTGAAACTTCTACTGGTTTCCTAAAATGAGTTGGCACATGTTCCCTTTTTTTTCTATTTTTATGGGAGGGTTTGTATCGAACTGGTGTTAATTCTTCTTGAAACATTTGGTAAATTTCTTTTAGTAAAACCATCTAGGCCTGGAGATTTCTTTTCAGTAGTTTGAATTCAATTTCCTTAATACTTACAGGGCTATGCAGCTGATGAATCACTAAATTCTACCTCTGAAACTAATAAAAAAAATAGTTACAAGGATATTTATTTACTTCATGTTGGGTAAGATGGGTTAGTTTATACTTTTTGAGTCTCATTTCATCTATGTTGTCAAACTGTGTAGAGTTCATAGTATTTTCCGACTAGCCTTTTGTTGTCTACGGGGTCTATAGTAATATCCTTGCTTTATTCCCAGTATTAATGAATTGTGCCTTCTCTCTTTTTTCTTATTTATTTGTTTGTTTAATTGAAGTATAATTAATATGCTGCTATATGAGTTTCAGGTGTACAGTATCATGATTCGACACTTCCATACATTTCCCAGTGCTCATCATGACAGATGCATTCCTTAATCCACTTCACCTCGCTCTCCCACACCCCACCCACCTCCCTTCTGCAACCACCAGGTTAGGTTCTCTGTAGTTGAGAGTCTGTATTTTTTATTTTGTCAGTCTTGCTAGAGGTTTGTCAATCTAAAGACCTTTTTTTTTAAAATTATTTTTAAAGAAACCAGCTTTCCATTTCATTGGTAGGCTCATTGCTTTTTTTGTTTTAAATTTTATAAATTTTGATCTTTATCTTTGTCATTTCCTTCCTTTTACCTACTTTGAATTTATTTTGTGTTTGTTGGTTTGTTTTTAAGTCTCTTGGGGGTGAGAACTTAGATTATTGATTTGAAACTTTTCCTCCTTTCTAATGTAACCTTCCAGTGCTATAAATTTTCCTCTCGGTACTGCTCTGAGACCCATTTATTTTCATATGTAGTATTTTCACTTCCATTCTATTCAAGATATTTTATTCCCTTGAGACTTTGTCTTTCATCCACAAATTATTTTGAAGTGGGTTGCTTGGTTTTCAGTGTTTGAAAATTAAGTGTTTAGAATTTTCCTGTTACTTTACTTTTATTGATTTCTAGTTTGATTCTGTTGTTGTCAGAAAACGTAATTTGCATGACTTAAACAATTTAAAGTTGTTGAATTTTGTTTTATAGCTGACAATATGCTCTATCTTTGTATATGTTCTGTGGGGACATGAGAAGAATGGTGGTTCTTCTAGTGTTAGCCGGACTTGTGTATGCATGACTATTATACCCTGTTGCTTGATGGTATTGTTGACGTCTATATCTTTGCTAAATTTTTGTCTGATTGATCCAATCAGTTGTTGAGAGATGGTTGTTAAAATCTCCAGTGATCATTTTGGATTTGTCTGTTTCATCTTTCAGTTCCATCAGCTGAATCAGTTCCAAATATATTTTTCAACTTTATTGTTTGGTGCACATACATTGAGGACTGCTACTGCTATGTCTTCTTGGTGGATTTACCCTTTCATCATTGTAGAATGTCCCTCTCTGTCTCTGGTATCTTCCTTGAGTTTATGTAATATTAATAGAGCAACTTCTACTTTTTTGTTAATGTTTCTAGGGTTTATCTTTTTCCATTCTTTTTGCTTCAACCTGAGTAATTATTATATTTGAAGTGATTTTGCATAGGCAGCATATGGTTGAGTCATATTTCCTTCTTAATCCACTCTCCTAATCTCTGTATTTTAATTGGTACATTTAGACATTTTACACTTAATATAATTATTATTATATTAAGCCTCACATTTGCCATTTTATTTTTTGTTTTCTGTTCTGTTTTTTTCTTCTTCTTTTCTTTGTCTTACTTCTCTGTGGGTTTCTTGAACATTCTTTAGGATTCTAGTTTTGATTTAGCTGTAATACTTCTGAGTCTGTGTCTTTGTGTAGTTATTTCAATATAGTATCACACTATATATACACACATATATAATATATATCATAACATATAATATATATCATGATATATATCATTTATCATGTGTATAAATCATATATACACACATATATAATATATATGTCATATATATATATATATGATTTATCATAATCTGAAGGTGTCAACAGTTCACCAGTTTGGGTGAAAATGTAGAAATCTTACCTTTATGTCCCTCTGTCCTCCCACCTTTATTAATAATCATCTTAAATATTTCCTCTGTATACACTGAGAACTGCATCAGGCAGTGTTACAATGTTTACTCAAGCCATCAAACATAATTAAGGAAACTTAAGAAGAGAAAGAAAATCTGTTGTATTTTGACACCTTTGCTCTTTTTGTGTTTCTGTCCTCTTCCAGTTTTTCCAAGAGTCCTTCTTTCACTATTTCCTTTCTGGAAAAGGGAATTTAGCCTTTCTAGAGGATTTCCTTTAGTCATTATTTTTCAGTTCTAGAATTTGTTTGGTTCCTTTATCTTCTATTTATTTGCTGAAGTATTTCATTTTTATATTTGTTTCAAGTGTGTTTGCAACTGTTCATTAAATAATTTTTATAATGATTACTACAACATCCTTGTCAGATCATTCTAACATCATCATCACCTCGGTGTTGGTATCTATTGATTGTATTATTTTGCACTCAGTCTGAGATCTTCCTGGTTCTGGAAATGAAGTACCATTTTCAGTTGAAACCAGGATATTTTGGGTGTTAGGCTGGGAGAGTCTTCTAAGGATGTTACTTTTTTTTTTTTTTTTTAGGTTAGTGAGCACCCTCTGAAACTAGTGTGATGGGTGAAGTGTGGTACCACCTTGTTACTGCCAGATGGGATGGAACTGTGGCTTCTCCATCCAGCCTCCATTGGCATCTGTAGGTGAAGGAGGTGCTCCTTACTACTGCTAGGGTGTGGGAGTTCTGGCTCCCACTCAGCCTCTGCTGATACTGCATCATCTGGGAGGGAGGAAGACACCTCACTGCTGCTCCATCATGGCCTTCCCTGATCCTATGGGTGGAGTACCTCAGTATGGATGATCAGTTGTGTGCAAGTCCTGACTCTTCACTAGGTCTTCTCTGACGCCAACCCAGTGCAGTGTGGGAGAAACTTCTCATTACTGCCTCCCCTGGTGGTCCCCACTGACACCTCACAGGAGGGGAGGGGGCATGGACAGAGGGGCTCACTGCTGAGTCGTGAGGAAAGACTTGGCTCTCCACTTAGCTGTCTGGCTCTACCCCAGCAAGGGAGCTGCACGCCTTATTCTAGCCTGTCAAGAGTGGAGTCTATGCTGTCTACATGGCCTTTATTGGTGGGACTGAGAGTGGGTTCAACAGCTTTTTTCTGTGGTGTTTGGTGAGAGTAGGGAAATCATTGCAAGTTTGCTATCTTGCTAGGTGATCCCTTTTCATGTCCTTTGGCTAAAAAAGAACAGGTTTTTCATGGGCCTGCTTTTTTCCCTCCCCTCCCTCTCCACCCATAGGAATTCTGGGTTGCCAGCTTCTTCAGTATCCAGTCCAGACTATAAGAGGCAAACTAACAGGCAAACCAAAATAACCGGGAGATGTATCACTCTATTGTTCCTCGGTCATGATGTTCCTGGCTTGTTCATTTGTCCATCTTCTTTCTACCCTTCAGTCTCTTTTTGTTTGTTTTATGTACAGCATCGAGTGTTCTTAGTTATACTTAGTAGGCGGAATTGGATAAAGTACCTCTCTATTCCACTTCCCTGGAAGCAGAAATTCTGCCCTTTTTTGATCATTAAAAGTAGGTTCCAGACTAAAACTCAAAGCCTGAAATCCATTTTTAGACTTCATATCAAATGACCTGACATGGGAGGGATGTGTGATCATGTGTTCTGCATTTACATTTCTCCTGGTCCTTTGGTGCCATAGTGTGTGTGTGTATGTGTGTGTGTGTATGTGTGTGTGTGTGAGAGTGATTGGAGATGGTAATCTTCACTGTCCTAAAATGAGAAGACATTTCCTTCCTCCTCCTTGTCTAGGTCCAGCCTCTCTCAGTCTGGGGGAAGCAGAGATCCTATTTTGCAATTGACTATATATTAGTGATGAAGAGACATTCCTGGTCTGTCTCTTGACTTGCTCTTAGCAATTTCTTTCAAGATGGTGGCCTCTGAGGAGGCGTGTGTATGGTTTCCTAGGGGGTGTGCTTTACCCTGGCCATCTCAGAGGGAACAGGATCCACTCTTACCAAAAATGCTGTTCTTCTCACTTATAAAGCTTTATAAGATTCAACAACAGAAATACATGACACCCAGGTAAGTTGGAATTTCAGATAAACAACTAGGGTTGTTTCAGAAGTGTGTCTTATGTGATATTTGAGATGCTTCTAGTAAAAAAGTATTTGTTTACCTGAAATTCAAGTTTAACTGCATGTTCTGTATTTTATCGAGCAGCCAAACCAGCAAGGACAATTGCTCCTGCCCTTTCTCCCTTTGTAGCTTGGGGAGGAGAGTGGGATGCTTGAAGACTATTGTACAGCAGGTTCTTCAGCCTTCACAAGCCCTGGGAGAGAAGTCCAAGTCTAATTGTTTATAGTCATCTTTAGAATGTAGGTAATTAGGGCTTCCTTGTTCTCAGCTCTAAGCCTTAATTCCTTGGAAATAAGAAGAGTCTTATTCAGCATCCCATTATAGGGAAAAGGATTACACACTCTATAATCAAATGGTAAACTAATGCAATCACACTCCAAAATATATAATTCACGTTGTGAATGTGGAGTGAGAGCAGGAGAGAACATGAGGGAAGGCTGGATGTCTTTCCCAGGGCCTCTGAGCCTCTCTTTCCTCATGAGAAGACAAGGTGATTAAACTAGAAGACGCCTGAGTGTTGCAAGGTATTAAATGGGTTACTTTCTAGTGCTTCAGAGTTCTGGCTAAGAACCCACAGCCGAGGACAATCATAAAAAGAGCTGCTAACATTTACGATTATGGGCAGACACTGCTCTCACTTGTTTTAACCTTAACATCACCCCTGGGGTAGATACTATTAGCTTCATCCCCTTTTTACCAATAAAGAAACTAAGGACTCGAGAGGTAAAGCAAATTGGTCGAGGTCACATGGATGGCAAGTGCCCTGTGGGGTCGGAGGGCCCATTTCACCGTGAAGTGCACACACACACATCCAGTGA
The DNA here is from genome assembly GCF_048164855.1 of Canis lupus baileyi. NCBI lineage: Eukaryota > Metazoa > Chordata > Mammalia > Carnivora > Canidae > Canis > Canis lupus. The sequence goes on along the minus strand of NC_132851.1, from coordinate 32,373,470 downwards.
GCATCGCCGTGCGTGGGAGGAAAGGCTGGAGAGCCACTGTGGAGGTGTCTTTGGAGACAATTCTGAAAAGCCGAAGACTTGCCAATCTGTCGTTCCCTCACCCCATAGAGGAGGGGATCAGGGTCCCTCAATATAAGCCAATGATGAAGAACACGAAGACAGGACCAATTTTTTTTTTTTTTTTTTTATGATAGTCAGAGAGAGAGAGAGAGAGAGGCAGAGACACAGGCAGAGGGAGAAGCAGGCTCCATGCACCGGGAGCCCGATGTGGGATTCGATCCTGGGTCTCCAGGATCGCGCCCTGGGCCAAAGGCAGGTGCCAAACCGCTGCGCCACCCAGGGATCCCCAGGACCAATTTGGATCCAGCCTGCAATAGCAGGGATTGGCCTGAGGCTTGGTGAACATGCAGGGTCGCCCTGCGGGTGTGGGCTGGGGGTGCTCAAAACCCTCAGAGTCCTCCCACCAGAAAGAGCTGGCCTTTGAATGTCTGCCGTAACAGGACACTTAGCAACCAAGGTGGCCTCAGATACTCAGGCTAAATAAAGATCCTTTTTGCCCCTTTCCTCTTCTCTTTCATTCCTGCCTGGACACGGGAGGAGCCCAGAGGGGCAGGTGGAGTGGAGGAAGACGTGGAGCGTGGGGTGGGAGGGAGGTAGAACCAGCTGTGCTCCCTGCCCCTGCTGAGGAGTGGGAGTGTGCCCAGAGCCTGGGGTGGTCAAGTAGGCTGGGTTTCCTGATTTCTGCAAATCCAACTGTTGTCAACAAGGTAACAAACAAGTAAATAAAACCTGCTACTGCACCTTATCAAATTACCTTGCTCAGTAAGCTAGTGAGCTGTTTGAGAGACAACACCCTCCTGCCCCCACCCACCATGTCTGCTTCCTTCTTACCAGGATGAGGCGGTTGCCTGTGGTGATCTCTCTGCTTCCTCCCCCACTTCACTATTCATTCATTCATTCATTCATTCACTTATTATTAATTTATTTACTTTAAAATTTTATTTAAATTCAATTGATGCACAGATAGTGTGTCTTTAGTTTCAGAGGTAGGGTTCAGTGATTCATCAGTCTTATAGAACTCCCAGTGCTCATCCCATCACGTGCCCTCCCTTATGCCCATCACCCAGTTACCCCATCCCCCCATCCACCTTCCCTCCAGCCACCCCCAGTATGTTTCCTAGGCTTAAGAGTTTTTTATGATTTGTCTCCCTCTCTGATTTTACCACTTCCCCTTTTAGAGAGAGGGTACATCAGTGTAGCCCAGAAATCCACCTCCCAGAGGTTTAAGTTATGCACAGGCATAGTCTGGGGATAAGCTTTCCTTTCAGATTTAAACATGACTGTCTGAGGTCCCACACCATGCGGTTGTTCTCTCCCCTGGGGTTTCTGAGATTCCTGTGGTGATGAAGTGCAGCGGCTTACACACGCCCCTGCTCACTCACCTCTCCCACTTTCGGCTCCCCCAGGATTGTGGGTAGCCCTGGGCACCCACCTGCCTCCCAGAGTACAGGTGCTCTTTCCTTCCATTTGCCCAGGCTAGCTTCTGCTTCTCACTCTCTCACTCTCTTTCAAGGTGCCCCAGATGCTTTCAGGAAGCTATCAGTCATGACATGCTTTCAGATAAGGCTTTGGGACTCAGTTGATCATCAGGGGGCACAGAGCAGCAGCACCAGTGTTCTACTGGGTGCCAGGAGCCAGTGCCCTTCGGCTCCTAGCAACCCCTCCTGCTGCCGCATTGTCGGGGGTCTCTAACATAACCGCCCTCTACTTTTCCCCCTGTGTCTTAGCTTCCCAGGCTGCGGGGTCCTCCCATTAGAGTATAAAACACACTGTCTCTCTCTTTGCCTCCCCTTCTTCTCATCTGGACTCGGCCTGGGGCACCCGACTTCCTTCACCAAAAGGACACATCAATGTGTTCTCATAAACAGTGACACTGTCTCATCTCAAGATGAATCACGCCACACCTGAGAAGGGAGAAGCAGCGGTGGGCTGTCTTAAATAGCGTGTTCCCACCCCAGCACATCGTGGGAGCCTGATAAGGATAATAATAGTACAACAATATCTCCAGAGCCATGAATTCCAGAAGTGGAGTCACTGAAAGCTCCCGATGTCTTGCAAATTGACTTTACCAGGAGAAGGCTATTGGTTGCGTATTCTGAAACAGGTACAGGTGGCATCAGTTTTCTTGAGTTTTGGGTTCCTTTGAACTAGTGTGTCCACAAGGTGGCCTCCCTCTGTCCCATCAGCCTGGGTTCACTCTCAACATGACATTCTGTTCACACCACATCCCTGTTTTCCAAGCACTGTCGCGTGTGTCCCCACGCACACGTCTCAGGGCAGTGCTGTGAGAGGCATGATCCACAACCACTAGACATAGAAGACAACTAAGGCATAGAGCCTGAGGTCTGTAACTAATAGGTCCGGTTTAGGGCATTCAGATTTTCTGTCTTCAAACCCCTCTCCACATCTGAGATAAAATATGCAAACAAGTATCATTTATACGCAGCTTAAGATAGGAGAGGAGGTGGTTCTTCGGGATCTGGGGTGATCCATTAAAGTCTTTGTTGAATTGGCGAGGGCCTTGAGAGGGACAGGTATGCAACGTGCCTGTGCCTGTGGTTATCTCAGCGGGGGACACATGTCACATACGATTTGTATGCGACCCATCCTGTAGCCAAGTACCTGTGAAACATTCTTGTTTTGTCATAGGCACAGCATGGAACAGAACTTGAAATGCATTTGTAAGAATAATACATTTCAAAGGGGATATGGGAGGTAATGTTTACTGAGTGCTGAGGGCTTCATCTCTTTTTTTTTCCTTACTTAATCTGAAAAATAATTAATGGCATTTTACAGACAAAGAGACTTAGAGAACGAGAGCTTATGTGATTTTAAAAAGGGAAACGTCCGTGAATAATGGCAGTAGCAAACATTTATTGAGCATGTAATCTCCTCCACACACTTTACATTTTCTATCATCGCAGTCATTGTCACCAGGATTGTACAAGGGAGGCACAGGATGGGGGAGGGGGGCTCGAGGGAGCCCCTAAGTAATGCAGAGCAGTGAGGCAGGTGGGAGCAAATGGGTCCCCTAAAATATTGATGGATGTAGAATTCTAGAACAAGGCTTAGAGGGGGGGGCAGCATTGGGCTTTCTCGTGTTCCTCCAAGTTAGTCCTTGGAGAAGCCCACTTGGTATTTGGGGCCTGTGGGGAAGACACATGGAGGATGATGTCCTTTCACTTATCCTGGTGAGATAAGGACCAAAACAGGGATAGGACTTGTGGTGCTTGGGCCTTCTGATAGGTTAGCTCCACTCAGACAAAATCTGTATGGCACCAGCTGTTCTTCACCAGCTGGGTGACGTGCTCCACCTCTGATGCCAAATACCTGACATTCTGCACCTTGAGAGGTGAAGGTTGTGCCACGTAACCCCACATTTCATGAGATGATGAGAGGTGTTCTCATGGCCATTGGCCACACTGGTCTCTACTGGGAGGTCCCCAGGCACTGGCCCAAGTAGTATGCTCCTCCCTTCCCATATCTCCAGCACCAACGTGTCTTTAGCCAACTATACTTGGGCCCCCTAGGGGTAGCTGAGGGGGGGCCGAGGTGCAGCCGAGCTGAGAGGGCCCAGGTGTAGCTAAGAGGGGACCCAGGTGCAGCTGAGAGGGCCCAGGTGTAGCTAAGAGGGCCTAGTGTAGCTGAGGGGGACCCAGGTGCAGCTGAGAGGGACCCAGGTGCAGCTGAGAGAGACCCAGGTGCAGCTGAGAGAGACCCAGGTATAGCTGAGAGGGACCCAGGTGCAGCTGAGAGGACCCAGGTGCAGCTGAGAGGCGGGGGGGGGGGGGGGGGGGGCCCAGGGGCAGCTGAGAAAGGGTCCAGGTGTAGTTGGCTAAAGATGTGTTGGTGCTGGAGATAAGGGAAGAGAGGAACATTCTACTTGAACCAGTGCTCCCAGTGGGCCACAGATCCCAGCAAGCCCAGTTTAGTGCCTGAACCTGCAGCTGTTCAGCTCAGTGGAAGCTCCAGCTGCACGGCTTTGAAGACTGTTTACTTGGCGGGGCAGTCTGGTGACACAACTTCCTCCCAACGCATCTGAGGTGATGTAGCGAAACTTCGGGAAAGTGAAGCGGTGCTGTGAGAAGTGTATAACCTTTAACAGCCTGAATAAAGTTCACAGACGTTATGAACATTCTCAGGGAAGATAGACAAGAAATGTTACAGTGGCTGCAGGCTTTTTAAAGTTAGATCAAGAATCCTGATACGCTTTCCCTGAGCCTCTTCTTTTAGCTTTCTCTCAAGGTATAAAGTACAGAAATGGCAGATATGTATTCCCCTTTGGGGAATAAATGCAGGTAGCATGCGGGTAATGTTAAATTAATGTTCCTTCAACACATTTATTGAGGGCCTGTTATTTCCCAGATGTAGTTCTGGGAGCTCAGGAGGATGAACAGAGAATAGAAATTCCTTGTGGAATTGAAAGTATGGAAGGGGACACAGCTGTGTACACAAATCAGTGCCGTGTTGGGGAATAAAATGTAGATTGTGTTAGAGAAGTGAGGAAAATGCCACGAGAACCTAGTTGGGGGCAAGGACATCTGAACAGGGGCGTGAGGGAAGTTTCTTGGAGGTGGCCTCTGAGAGGAGGGTAGAGGGGTTGCATGACAGGTAAAGGTTAGAGACACAGGGCTGGGGGATACTGAGTCTTGCCTGGCAAGCATCCGGTGGCCCCCTTTGCATTTCCAAGAGAAGTACGTACAAGGAACAAGAATAGGAATCAGAACCAGTTGACTAAGAGCCACGCCATGTGCAACACCCAGTACAGAGATATCTCTCAAAGGTTGAACTGGAGTAAGCAACCAAGGCTCAACGCAATGATGGGGCTTTTCGTTTTGCTCTCCCTCACCATCCTGCCGCCCCTCCACCCCATATGTGATTCTAGGCACCTGCACTCTCAGGTTATTTGCAGAGAGAGAGTGAGGGTATTCACATGAACTCAGGTCCCAGTTAGTCATCTAATTACATGGAATCTGCAAGAGGGAGGCAAAGCAGAGGCAGGCCTGTCCTGAGACACCAGGGCCTGCCACCATCTGCTGATCATGAGCATGCCTGGCCTTAGTGATGACACCACCATCCCTGCCCCAGTGAGCATAACCTGGCCAACATTTCAATCATTGGCCAGGGAGATGGCCAAGTTCTGTAAGAGCTGGGAAAGGTTGCACCGAGACTCACTCTTCCCACCCTGAAGGAGCCGGAGGAAAATGCTCCCTTTTCTCCAGGAAATAAAAAGGGAGAAAGGCATCCCCACCTAGGAGGGGAGCACATGTTGTATCCCAGATGTGTGAAAGAGCAGGTGGTGTCTGGAGACACATGGGTGTCCTACTACCAGAAGGATGGGGAATGCACTGGGGTAGCGATGGGAGATGCAGGTTTAGCTGGAGAGCAAGATCTTTCCTGCTCGTGCCCTGTTCTCTGTGGTTCAAAGGCTCTTTGTTTGTTTAGATTTTATTTTTCATTTATTTGAGAGAGAGCACAAGTAGGGAGAGAGAGATAAGCAGACTCCTGGCTGAGCAGGGAGCCTGATGCAGGGCTCGATCCCTGGATCCTGGGATCATGACCTGATCCAAAGGCAGATGCTTAACCAACTGAGCCACCCAGGTGCCTCTCCACATTTTTTAGATTTTATTTTTCATTTATTTGAGAGAGAAAGAATCCAAGGCTCTTTGAAACATACTTTTTTCATTCATCTTTCACACATGTCAAGAGGCCCCTTTTACAAATAAGAACACTGAAGCTCAGAGAGTTATCCTAAGCAACATAGTTGTAATTGGTTGAAACTAGTCATCGGATTGTATTTTTCCTGGTCCAGTGTTCTTTCACTCATACATAGTGCCTCAAACCCAGAATATGATCGTCTGTTAATTCTCAGGGACTAAAATACAAAGTATAAGAATGTCCACATACCTACTCACACTTATTGACTTAGGCATGGAGCCTGAATAGGAATACTAACCATTAACATTCTGGGTCTTTCTAGGATTATGCCTGCTGTCCCAGCATGCCATCTGGTTCATCGTGTATCCTGGGGTTTTGATTTTTAAGTAATATTATTAATAATAGTTCCAATGAAATCATCTGTGTGGGTTTTATAGAGTTCATTTGTTGTTGTTTTTGGCTTTTTTTTTTCTTTTATTGTTTTTGTTTGTTTATAGAGAGTGTGTGAGCAGGGGAAGGGGCAGAGGTAGAGACAGAGAATCTCTAGCAGACTCCGCTCTCAGCATGGAGTCCGGCTCGGGGCTCCATCCCATGACCCCGAGGTTGTAACCTGAACTGAAATCAAGAGTTGAATGTTCAACTGACTGTGCCATCCAGGCGCCCCTGTAGGGTTCCATTTTGTCCTCCTAATTTCTACCACAGTCTCATCTTTGCAGTGAATGGAGTTCTCTCCTGTGGAGTTCACATGTGGTTAAATCTGAAAGGCAATCTGCCGTAATCCACCTTTCTTGACCCTTTCCAGGAGCCATTTAGGGAAGACAGTCAATTGAGGTCTGACTCAAGGGATTCCTTTGGTCATGCGTGGCAGTGGGAACCTGTGTACCTTCCCACCACTTAATGCACCGGCCAGCTGTGCTGAGTGCCATGGCAGGTACAATGCCCACAGCTGTCACAGTGTCAGTGGGGATGTCAACAGAAAGCATGGGGAAGTTAGATTACAATAATACAAGGAAAAAAAAAAATATATATATAATGTGGAGGCTGCAGTCCTTCCACAGAGAATATGAGAAGCAATCTGAATGCCTTTGCTCCCTTGGTTCTGCCATTTATTATAGGGTGTGTGGCTACAATAATTTTATTGCTTTACATTTGGTGAAATTTGGTTATTTGTTTTAGAACAAACTGTTGATTCCAGCAATAATCCCCAAAACTAACATTCAAGGGAAATTTAAATATAATCTTAGTTTTTCCTAAGAGGCTCAATGGTAAACATGTCCTTTGTCAACATTTAGTATCTACCATGGGGCTGAGAATAAAATAACTGACCATACAACATCCAGACTTTAACAGATCTGCTGAGAAAGCTCCATCATCTACTTCAGAATGCAGTAATTACCTTAAGGAGACGGTGCCTGAATGTGGTGACTTTACCCACACAGCTGCAGATGGCACAATTACTCTGGAAAGCATGACCTTTCATCTAGATTGGATGATTTTACTCATTTGATTCCACATTTTCCTGTGGGTGTGTGAAAAGGGAAAAATAACTGCTAAGTTTCCGCCTCCATCAAAAGAACTTTGCAAACATTGAAATGATATAGAGAAAATCAATTAATTTCTGGAATCCCTTTCTCCATCTAAACATAGAACAAAGTAAAGGTTTGGAAGCTTATTTCTTCAAAGACAGAACCCCTAATATTATTGTGCATGCTATTATAAATTCAGTGAAAATTCAAAACTGAAGACAGAACTTTTTTTTTTTGCGGTGATATTATGACATTTTAGTGAAACATAGTTTTGTAATACATATAGTGTTATTACATTAAAAAAACCCAACAATTATGAAGCCAAAATATACTTGGAATTGGTTGCAGTGCTACCTAATTAAAAATGTTATTCACATAAGTAACTAGAATTGTCACCATCTAATATATGTGCTTTCCTTCATGGCTGCTTCACATTGATCCAATTTAAAAACCTTTGAAACTCCGAAGAACCACTTTCTAAACAAACTTAAGTGCCTGGCAATACTTTAGAACTTTTATTATCTACTAGTCCTCTACACTGTGGTATCATGTGTTAAAAAATAACTTGGAAGTCTTAATTCAAAATACTGAAAACCTGAAGTGTTTGAAGCTTCAAAGCAAATTGCAATGACTGTAAGCAAAGCTTGCAAATAGGGAGATGTTAAAATGGATCCTTGCAAAAGCAAGGGGAGGACTAAAAAAACTTAAGTGGAGCTCAAAGCATGTACTGTATTTAACTCTGAAATGTTAAGATTGCTCCTTGTGAGAGAAAAAATATCTTCTGGTGTAACTCTTATTTTTAATTGGATAAATTAATAATCTGTATTAAAATGGAGTAAGATAGAAACAAGCCTATAATTTTGTAGTTCTTTTTCTTCCAAAAGATTTTATTTATTTATCTGAGAGATATAGAGAGCATGAGTGGGGTGGGAGGAGAGGAGAGGGAGAGGGAGAGATAGAAGCAGACTCTCCACTGAGCAGAGAGCCCAGCGCAGGGCTCGATCTCAGGACCCTGAGATCATGACGTGAGCAGAAGGGAAACGCTTCACTGACTGAGCCACCCAGATGGCCCTAATTTTGCAGTTCTAAATTTAGCAAAATATTCAGAGAATCAAAATAGAAACTACTTATTTGACATAGTTTCTTATAAGCATATATACATTGTTGAAAAGCATTCTGCTTGGGGGCAAACTGGCTGTACTGATAACAATATTTATGCCAACATTTTTACATATTTCAGCATAAAAATGGAATAGAGAATATTTTTCATTTAGCAGAATTTACTCTGAGCTTACTAGAGTATCTCCTGGCCTATATATAGTGAGAGAGGTTTCTCAATTAAAATGAAAATGGTCTCCAGAAAAGAGACAATTTTTGGGTCCTTGTAATCACCAATTTACTATCCACACACTGTATCTTTGAAAAAGATTTTGGGCAACTTTATGAACAAACTAGTAAGACTTATAAACATATTCTTCAGAAAATACCAGTAATGCTGTATTAAAGTCACAAATGCATTAGATTAAAGAGTGTGCATATGTACTAAGAGAAATTCTGTTTTTAAAATTTTTATTTATTTATTTGAGAAAGAGAGAGAACTCACAAGTGAGGGGAGGGGCAGAGAGAGAAGGAGAGAGAATCTCAAGCAGACTGTGCTGAGCTCAGAGCCTGATCCAGGGCTCAATCCCATGACCCTGAGATCATGACCTGAGCCGAAATCCAGAGCTGGCTACTTAACTGACTAACTGCCCAGGTGCCCTGAAATTCTTCTTATTTTTAATACTGAGATAATATAAAGAGATTTTAAGTGTTTCTGTTAAAATACATAGACACTTGATGTTGACATTTTTATTTTTATTTTTTTTATAAATTTATTTTTTATTGGTGTTCAACTTGCCAACATATAGAATAACACCCAGTGCTCATCCCATCAAGTGCCCCCCTCAGTGCCTGTCACCCAGTCACCCCCACTCCCCACCCACCTCCCCTTCTACCACCCCTAGTTCGTTTCCCACAGTTAGGAGTCTCCCTTTCTGGTATTTCCCCACTCATTTTCTCTCCTTTCCCCTTTATTCCCTTTCACTATTTTTTATATTCTCCAAATGAATGAGACCATATAATGTTTGTCCTTCTCCGATTGACTTATTTCACTCAGCATAATACCCTCCAGTTCCATCCACGTCGAAGCAAATGGTGGGTATTTGTCGTTTCTAATGGTTGAGGAATATTCTATTGTATACATAAACCATGTTTACATTTTTTAAAAAAGATTTTTGTTTCTGAAAATAGTTTTGGTATAGAACTCTTTCATAGGCCAACTGATATAAAGTCTCTTTCTTCATACATATATACATTTATTTATGTACACATAGATATATGTGTGCCTACATATGTATGTGATATACATGTATAAGTCCATGTGTATATGTACGTGCACAGATGTGTATATACCTATGTATACATAGAAATGTGTGTATATGTAAGTGTATGTGTGAGATAAGAGAGAGATCACCAGTAAGATTGCCTGTATAATGAACTACTATAGGCTGATGCCCAGGATAAGGAATCACAAATGCTGATGATGTGGTGTTGTTATTACTCTGAGGCTATTATTTGCATATCGTGTGATAAAGCGAATGAGTCAACGTGTGATATTCCAATACTGTCTTTTCTGATCTCTTTGAAAATCTGGATTCTCAGCATGTAAGAGAAGAAGTACTAATATAAGGTAAGGGATTTAAATAAAAATCTGAAGCCTGGAATTTAAGCCAAAACCATCAGTATGTATTTACAATGCGTTTTATTTTAAAAATTATTCCTTAGCCCAGTCCTCTGAAATGGTGCGGAAGTAGTCACCTTCCCGGTGTCAATGAGCATTCCTAGGTTGTGGTTTCCAAATACTATTTCTTGCTAAAAGGAAGCAGAGATTCTTGGAAATGTCCAAGATCAGCACAAAGTATTTTTCAAATGAGCAGATGAGGAAGTCATCCAATTGCTAGAGTAGTATTTAAAGGATAGATGACCCAACTTGCAATGGTTCCTTCTGGCCAAAGAGGGGGAATCTGAGCAACAGCAGGGAGAATCTGTAAAACAGGACATCTAGTGTGTTCAAGTCCTTGCATTTACAGTGACACAAAATGTATACCTTACCAGGTGACCGGTCGGTACACGCCCTCGAATCAAATCATTTGAAAAATGTGAAAGGAAGAGAATGAAGTATTTAATCTGCCTTTTCTCTATGACTATACCAATGAGTTACCACATAGTTGATGAAGGGAAGTTTCTCTGTGTGAAATTGTTCCAGTTAGTATGTGAAGAACAAAGATAAAATAGAATATCACCATTTTTCAAATTGTAATGGATCTAGGCACTGAACATTGGTGCCTGTTAATGTCATAAAAGGGCCCATCAGACAATGTGTCCACTGATAGTGGAACACAACACCACCTGTGAAGCATTCTTGCCAAAACCATCAAATTTGAATCTGATCAAGCTTTCAGCTCCAACTATAATTTACAGAAAACACAGAGGACGGAGGAAAAAGTTAATGGCCATCATGTTTGATGGAGCCTTCAAAATATAGACTGTAAGAATTTCTGGAAGATAAATGATCTGTTCTAGGATGGAGATGAGAGATGGAGGGTAAACATGTAAGCCCTTAAGAGATATATTAATCAATTGAGATATATGGACACTATTTATATATGATTAAATATGTAAATTGCTTATACTTTATATGTATATACAAATGCACATATATTTCAAATATATGCAAGTGCATATATATGTATATATTTTGTACGCACATTTGAGAGTGACTATATTTGATGATATTAAGGAATACTGCTAGGTTTTAGGTATGATAGTATTGATAAGTTTTAAAAATTCAGTCCTTATTGAAATGCCTTCTAAAATACTTCTAGACAAAATGGGAGTAATGCATTTATTCATGTACTTAAGCCATCATTTCTGACAATAACAGAAAACACATGAAACCAGAATAGTCTTGGAAAAATCAAGATTCTGAGGTTTTTTAGATAAATTAGTACTTGGATTTCTAGAAAATTCTGGCACTTGATAGTTTTTTTTTTTATATATATATTAGATCATTCTCTCTTTTTTTTTTTTTTTCTTTAAGTAGGCTCCACGCCCAGCATGGAGCCCAATGTGGGGCTTGAACTCATGACCCTGAGATCAAAACCTGAGCTGAGACCAGAGTCAGATACTTAAACAACTGAGCCACCCAGGAGTTCCTGGATCATTCTTTTATAGAAAAGATCAGGAATGTGAGAATGCGGAGTGACAATTCAGCAACAATCATTTGAATTTGAATTTTCAAGACTCCGTTTCTGCTTCCGTAAACAAAGGGGCTTATCTAATTAAATGGCTTCCCTATGTTGATACTCCCTGACTCTAGGCCAAACTCTTGTCGCCAATAGATGTTAGTTACAAAGCATAATTTTTGCATGGTGTTTTACTTTCTCAAACAAAACAAAACAAAACAAAACATGTTCATTCATTGTCATGAGTCTTAGGAATTACATGTAGAAAGCCAGGGACATTAGTCCCTTTCCATGGATATAGAAACCAAGCATACTGTTTGGACTTGCCCCAGGCTACCCAAGCCGACCCAGCTTTCCTGGTGTGGAGACAGTCACAGTGACCCACCGCAAACACTGCTTAATCTCCCACCTTACTTTAGATCCCAAACTCTGTATCTAATTGAGGGAGACAACGCACAACAAGACCTTTCCTGGTCTGTTCCAATCTTGCTTTTCCCAATTGGATCACTGTGAAGAAGGAAATAGTCTAAAAAAGAAGAAGGTAGGAAGGAAGGAGGGAAGGAAAAGATGGGAGAGATGGAAGAAGAAAATAGGAAGGAGACATTGACAGATACTGCACTTTTTCAAATATTGGCCAAGACCCGTGACTTGGGCATGATGATACCTACATTATAGATGAGGGGATTGAAGGTCAAAGCCAGGCTGCCCAGAGTCCACCCAACTCTCAGACGGCAGAGTCAGGATTTGAACCCAAACAAATACCCTTACTTCAAAGTGAGATCTGTTCCTTCTTCCACTCGTTGCCTCTGGAGCTCTCAGCTCAGCCTGTCCCCAACATCTCCGCAGCTGGCACCCACACACCGAGATCATCTGCATGTGGTCTCCATACCCTCTGGAATCGGCATTCTGCTTCCAGTGTCCCTTCCATTGCTCCTTGGAAACAGCAAGTTCTGTTTTTAGCAAAAGATCTGTCAAAGACATCATGTGTCTGGGCTGACAGCAGAGAGAACTTCTGTTGGCTTCCATCTGGGAACCAAGCAGTTACAGATGGGAAGACTTGCTGCAACCTTGAAGATTAAAATAAGAAGACTTTTGCTCACAAGGTTAATGATTAAAAAGAAAGAGAAATCCAGGGCTGCCAGGCAGTGCCATACATCATGGCCATTTAAGGTGTGGGCCGAGCTGGGTTAATGGGCTCTGCACCTGCTCCCACCTCACTGCCCCCTACTCCTTCCCCTCCATGTCCACAAGACACAGGGACTTCCATTTATAAAGTGCTTAATCACATTATTAAAGCATCATATTTGCAGGAGAACACTACTCAGCTGCATTATAGCAAGCCACCCCTATCCCCAGGAGATCTGGATGGGATATAAACATTGTTTGGACATAATATAAAATTACGAAGTGTGTTTAATGGTTTAAATATTTCACAGTTGCAAAATCTGAGATCAGGCAAGCTTATATCAGGTGGATATAGTGTCACTCCACCAGCGGGTGACTGGCAGCTTGTTTCAGCACAAAAAGCCCTGAATTTCTGATCAGACTCTTGAACTTCCATGCTAACTTGGACAACGATTGTCAGTGTTATCCCTGGCTAGCGAAGTATTCTCTCTGGATCTCAGCTTTTAAATCTATAAATAGGGCATAATGTGACCAGCCTTCCTGAACTGGTAGTTATTTAAAGATAAACAGAAGCACCTGGGCGGCTCAGTGGTTGAGCCTCTGCCTTCAGCTCAGGTCATGATCCTGGGGTCCAGAATTGAGTCCCACATCAGGCTGCATCTCCTTCTGCCTGTGTCTCTGCCTCTCTCCATGTCTCTCACGAATGAATAAATAAAATCTTAAAAAAGTAAATGATAAGCAAATGCAGACTTTTGATTTTCAGTCAGGTATGGAAGCGTCTTAGAAGTTGTCTCATGGTCACACAAAGAGAGCTGAACAGATTGAAAATAAATGTCTCTTAAATCCATCTGAGAACTGAGGTCCTAGGACAGACCGTAGCCACGCCGCCCCCTAAATTGAAAAGGTTGACAGGTGGCTACCTAGAGTTACAACTTACTGGAGTAGAAAGTCCATGGCAGGATACTTCACAAAACCTGGCATCTGTACTGGGGTAGGAAAACTAACCTGTTAATGCTGAAGTTTTGGAGGCTCCATGGGGACAAGTCTGAGCCTTAAAAACTCCAGGGGGCCCTAGTCTTAGGGGAGGCTCCCACACTTTCGGGAATCTTACCTCCAGGATCCCTGTCAGGTTCCCCTAGTGAATACTGGAGAAAGCCCCCTTTAAGCTTCCAGTGTGGGGAGGGGCTGAGTAACCATTTTGAAATACACCTGTTCTTCTTGACAAGACCTGCCTCAAGAGAAACTAGTTAAGCAAAGCCTAATCTGTTGGGGTGTTCGCTAGACCCTAACTGATCTGAGGGAGGGGGAGTACCAACTCCAGCACCCTATAAAATTTCTGTCTCTCCTAAGGGTGGGGGGAGCACGGTGAAGGTCACAGGTCACAGCCTAAGGATGAGGCTTACTAAAAGATGGAGACTTGGGATCCCTGGGTGGCTCAGCGGTTCAGCGCCTGCCTTTGGCCCAGGGCGTGATTCTGGAGTCCCAGGATCGATTCCCGCCTCAGGCTCCCAGCATGGAACCTGCTTCTCCCTCTGGCTGTGTCTCTGCCTCTCTGTCTCTCTCTCTATGTCTATCAAGAATAAATAAATAAAATCCTTTAAAAAAAAAGACGGAGACTTAACCATAGATCAATGGAATGTTTCCTTTTTAAAAAAGATTTTATTTATTTATTTGAGAGAGAGAGCGCATAGGATGAACAGAGGGAGGGGCAGAAGGAGAGGGAGAAGCAGACTCCCCACTGAGCTGGGAGCCCAATGCATGGCTCGATCCTAGGACCCCTGAGATCATGACCTGAGCTGAAGGCAGATGCCTAACCCACTGAGCCACCCAGACACCCCTAGAATGCTTTCCTACTCCCCACACCTCGCCACATCAGTAGGGCTTCTGCGGAATATTGGGGGAAGGAGACCATGCATGTGGGCATAAATTGAGATTATAAAGTACATATAAATCAAAGTTTTTCATTCAATGTTGTATTAGGATTCTCCATAGAAACAGAATCATATGTATATATATATATATATATATATATATAGAGAGAGAGAGAGAGAGAGAGAGAGAGAGTTATAAGGAATTGGCTCATAACATTATGGAGGGTAAGAAATCCAAAATCTCCAAAGCCTATGTCCCAGTTCAAGTCCAAAGGCCAGAAACTGCTGTAGAACCAGGAAGAGCTGATGTTTCAGTTCAAAGGCCATTAGACAGAAGCATTCCTCTTATTTGGGTCAGACTTTTATTCTCTTTAGGCCTTCAACTGATTGGATGAGGCCCAGCAATATTAGGGAGGACAATTTGCTTCCCTCAGTCGACTGGTTTAAATGTTAAAAAACACCCTCACGAAACAATCAGAGTGAAGTTTGACCAAATGTCTCAGAACAGAATGTTGTCTGAGTTAACCCAAAGGTCACAATGCACCCTACACCCTGTTTGGTTTTCCATCTCAAAATATACTCAGCACATTGAATAACATAAATGACCTCTAGATTAGAATGGGCCCAATGATGACAAAATATTCCAAATCATGCAAGGCCAGCAACTTAAAATACAACTAATATAAGCTGCACAAACTTCTCTCCATTATCACTTTTTTTTAAATGGAAGATTAAAATCTCTAAATTTCTTTCCACTTAAAAGTTAAAGTGCAATGAAACTAAAAGGCCACAGTTATTCCCTTCTTGATTTCATATTTGCTTTGCATCTAAGCTGGATGGGGTTGATCATTGTGCCTGTCTCACAGGGGCAGTTCTGGTGATTAAACATCAGCTGACTGTGCAATGTTCAGCTTGGTGCCTCTTGAGGGCCTGACTAGTGAATGGCGGGGCTCATGACAGCTGTACCTTCAAGAAACAAGTGAGGCTTGTATCGAGGTGGTCTGGTAACATGTAGGGATGTAGTTCAAGGATGGGATGCTGGATTCCAGAGAAGGAATCCAGGCACCCAGCAGTGAGGCCTAGTTGGCATGATTTCCCATATAGGAGTGGAGACTAAGATGGCCTGATTTTAGTCCAGGTGCCGGGGCTAGGCTTGACAGCCATTGAGGGTGTGTGTGTGTGTGTGTGTGTGTGTGTGTGTGTGTAGTACTGGAATTCTGTCTCCAGCATTGCAGCTGGCCTGGGAACCAGGATGGACCTGAAAACACACGTAGGCAGGTCGAGAGCCTTAAAAACGGAAGCCAACTGGGAACCAACAATCGCGTGGGTTCTGGAAAGATCTTACTCTTGTCTTCCCGCTGAAGAATGAGCTGTTTCAAACAGCAAAATGGCAAAGCTTAGCTGTGAAATTCAGGCTTCAGGGTGACTGCATGGTTTAACCTTGCACAAACAACCCAAAGAAGCCTTACAGCTCAGCGTGCACTCCCTTCGAGGCTGAAGAATCTCCGCATCGCAGAGGAAGGGGCCCATGAGCCCTGCTAAGTTGCAATTTTAAAAGCAAATGTGTCAGCAACAGAAGATGGTGCTCCAGGGAGCATTTCGGTCCCTCAAGCCGGTTTTGGCCGAGTTCTGCAAGCAAACACATTTCCATAGGATCTGAGCTCTTCCTGGGCAACGTGAGAACATGGCCAAGAAGGACTTTGTTCCCTCCAGACTCTCTTTGCCTTTTTAGAAAATGCCTGCTCCTTCTCATCTCCTGCCTATAACCTGCTCGACACCTGGAGTGCCTTTCTCCTCACATCCAGTCCTAACTGTTGGTTAGTTCATTCACTTCTTTGTTTACTTACTAATTTACTCCAGCACACATGCCAGCTGCTCCGTGGACAATTTCTTTTCTAAGCTGCCCAGTAGAGACCAACGTCTCCCATTTTTGAGACTGGAATGATACTATTTACCCCTCATTTTAATACCCAGTCATAGTCCTGGACAGGAACCTCTCAGGGAGAAAGTTCCATGTGTATCCACCTGCCTTCCCCCAAGCCCACTCAAAGCCATGGATTAAAAATGCTGCTAAGACCACCCATGGGGTCCTGCGTCATCACCGTGGAGAGATGTGGGGGACTTGGTTTGTGCAACAGATGGGCATCCTTGTGGATAGCCAGGCAGTGAGGAGCATCCACCTGAGGTGAGGCTGTAAGTCATCCTAGAATAAAGCCCTCAATACCTCCCTCCCCAGCTGTTTCACATTTTGTGCAAAAGGGAGAACCAGGAGGAGGCTAGCATGTGAGTTATCTGTTGCCTGTGTGTGCCTGATGTAGTGGGAGCTCCTGACGTAGGGGGAGCTCCTGACGTAGGAGGTGCTTCACTGACTTTACTGGGTGAGTCAATGGATCTCCACTCTTCCAATTCCCAGAGTGCGTACACCTCCCTGGATGTCCCAGGAGCCAGTATTAAGTTTGCAAACCTGAGTTTATTTTCTGAGGCAGAGCCAAGTAAATTTTTCCCTTCTTTCCAGAGTCTCCTTCAAAGCATACCCATCTTAGTCCTTTTTGGAGGAAAGGAAGAACAAAGGGAGGCAAACACTATTAGAAGGCACCCCAGAGAGGGAGACAAGCCTGTCCTTATGGGGCTTTCAGGTGTCATGCTCCTGTCTTGTGTCAGGCCCTCTGATGACTTGCCAGCTGCTCACTGTGGGAACTTGGGCAACCTCTTCACGTGTCATGCCTCCCTGGACTCTGATGCCCCCTCTTAGCTCAGAGAAGGATAATGAAATACTGAGGACTATATATTTGTTTCATGAAGGGTAGCCACGATGATGTGATATGACGACAAAGCCACCTGAGGCAGTCTGTGGCTCCTGTCACCTCCTCCTTCTCCCCGCCGGCCACATCCGCTGTGTGTGTCTCCTCCTCCTCTTCCTTCTGCCTGAAATGTCAGTTAAGTGCTGAGTCCCTTGACACATTTGAAAAAATGTGCCTCCTTCCTTTCATCTTCCCTTAGTCTGGGCCCTATCCCTTCTCTGCATCTTCCCTGAAACACTTCTCCCACCCTATCACATTCACGGCCTCCCTCGTACATGGGAGTGGTTTCAAAACTGTGTTCCAAGGAGCTGCACTGTTGCAGGGGGACATCTCATGAGTCACAGTCCTGAATGTGATGTTGGTGATGGAAGTCTTATAGGATCCCCTGTGGGGGAAGGAGAACAAAAGATATTTTGAAAAAATTTATGTAGGGTGCCTAGGTGGCTCAGTGGTTGAGCATCTGCCATGGGCTCAGGGTGTGATTCAGGGTCCTGGGATCTAGTCCCGCATTGGGCTCCCTGTAGGGAGCCTGCTTCTCCCTCTGCCTGTGTCTCTGCGAGACTCTCTGTGTCTCCCATGATTAAAAAATAAAATCTTCAAAAAATTAAAAAAAAAATCTTCAAAAAAAGATATTTGTGTAAACATCTTTATATATTATTTATTTACTTACTTAGTCTTTAAATAGTGAGATTTCTTGATTCAGTTAATCATTTTCCACCTGTCAGGTAGATTGAGATTGAAGTTCAGTATTTCTGAGGAGGACACTAGTCTGGATGGCTGGGACCAGGGGAAAGAATTTAAAAGGTAAAGGCGCCCCTTTGCACCTTTTAAAAATTAAGGGGCCATCTGCAAATGTTACTTACTCAAAAAAAAATCCGTAACATAGAAATTTAAAAATGCAGGTCAGTTGAGGTGCAGGGAGACAGAGCCTTTTGCTCTGATGCAAAGGAAAACCAATAGGAACATAGGGACGTCAGATGATTGTGATTTGGGAACTGGCTGCGGAGAGTGAGCCGGGGTGTGCAGAACACATTTCTGCTCTGAGCTGTGGAGTTTCCCTTCTTTTCAGGGGAAGGCCTGTGAGGATGAAGTTGGTTTAGGAGGAACCTAAGCTGGGACCCCTGGGTAGCTCAGTGGTTGAGCATCTGACTTCAGCTCAGGCCATGATCCTGGGGTCTTGGGATCGAGTCCCGCATCAGGCTCCCCACATGGAGCCTGCTTCTTCCTTTGCCTGTGTCTCTGCCTCTCTCTCTGTCCCTCATGAATAAATAAACAAAATCTTAAAAAATAAAAAAAGGGAGAACCTAAGCTAAGCCACATGACATCTAACACCGAGAGACTGAATGAGATTACTCATGGATGGTGAAGATACAAGCATTGTCCCATAAGATACAAGCACTGAGTCCCAGGACCCTCCAACATGTAGAGGTGAAGGAGAGCCTATCCTGAAGAATAAGCTAGAAGATCTGCTGTCCTGGAAGCCCAGAGACAACCATGTTATAGGAAGAAGGAGTGATCAGAGGCTGATACTCCCTGAGCAGTACCTTGTTAGGTATCTTTTTAAAATGCAACCCTAAGGAACTTGGAAACATCGTGTGGTTTGGCACCTGTTTCCAATCAGAAGCAGCCTACTTCATGAGCCAAAATCTTCAAGAAAAATTCCAATATCCATTCCTGTTTCTCAGTGATCACGGAAGGACAGTTCTATTCCCCTCCTGGTGAAACTTCTGGAAAGGCTGCTTTCTGCTCCCTGCACCTGACCTTCTAGCTACTTCCATGCCCTCCCTGCTGTGCCACTGCCCCAGCTCCAGCGCTACTGTCTTGCCTGCTCCCTACGGTGCCTTCCCTCCTTCCACGTACCCCCTGCTCTTCTTGGGCAAAGATTTGCCATCTCTACTTTAGTTACTTCCTTCTTTGAGCTTCTCTTTATCTGCTCAGCCTCTGAGTCTTTATCACAAGAGATCTGGGGACCAGGAAGGTGAAGGCAGAGATCCCCATGGATGTCAGAGGAAGGGGAGACATCAAGGATCAAAGACAAAGTTCATTCAGTAGATACAAGGAGGGAGGAAACCCAAATTCCTGTAGGTTTATAAATCCTGTCCCCATCAAAAATGTGTAAGACTCCAAAAGGAATTTTCTCTGAGAATGATTAGTAATCCTAAAAAGCATGTAAAAAAAGTTAATCAGTTTTCGGATTCACACTTTTTGAAAAATAAGTTCACAAAAGACACATGACATTTTTAAAGCCCAATTATGATTCAGAAACTTGCTTGGAGAATATTAATGAATCATCTAATTATCAATTTTTTTTTCAGACACTTAATTCAGTTCTTATAATTTAGTATTTTAATTACATGAAATAAATGGGTATTTAAATGTGGGGAATGATTGTGGCACCTCATACTGAGGTTAACTTAAACGTACTGAGATTACCTTAAAGAATGTTATATATGGTTTTCTCTACAGTTCTTCCAGAAGTGTTTATCCATGGCCCTGAGATAAGGGGGAGGGTCCACACAGATTCCTGAGTTTATACTACCGGATGTGTGTAATTAGAATGGGTAGGTGCTAATCACCATAATTTACCGTAGTTAAAATAGGCTGATCTATTTCTTCTACAAATACAGGAACACAAAAGTCTTAAAACAAATAAGAACTCACAAAAGAAGAAATAACATTTGAGACTGAATCCCAGAACTGATAAACAGCAAACATAACACACATGCTCACTGCCTTATAGACAAGATATGCAACCATTTGGGTGACCAGCATTTCAAAACATGATTTTAAATTTTTTCTTTTTTTACATTTTTTTTAGTTATTTGACACAGAGAAAGAGCACAAGTGGGGGGGTGCGGGGAGCAGCAGACAGGGAGAGGGAGAAGCAGACTCCCCACTGAGGAGGGAGCCCGATGCAGCTCCATCCCAGGACCCTGGGATCATGACCTGAGCTGAAAGCAGACAGACACTTTACCTACTGAGCTGCCCAGGTGGCCCTAAAATTATGACTTTAATAATTATTATAATAACAAGTTAACTTCCATTCTTATAAAGCGTGTAGCTTACATGACAGTTTCACCAAAATCTCATCTTATCTTTATTGAAACTGTGAGACATAACTTTTAAAATTCTCTTTTAAATAATAAAACAGCAGTTCAGAGAGATGAAGACATTTACCCAAGAAAGTAGAATTAATGTAAGGGACAGAGAAGGATTAGAAGTGAGGTCACCTGACTCTAAATCCTGTGTTCTTTTCTCCTATACAAGAGGATTATAGCTGGCTTATTGGTAATCTTGAGTGATTATTTGGAGGTAAACACAGAACTCATTTTCTTTAGAAAAGTCTCTTTCTTCCTCTTATTGACATGCAAAACAATTTTGAGGCTCAGTGTTCTCCCTGTCATTAGATGTCCATTACTCTGTTTTCTCTTCCTTCTCTCTCTCTCTCTCTCTCTCTCTCTTTTTCCGGAATAATATTTTTTTTAGTTTAAATTCAATTTGCCAACATATAGTATGACACCCAGTGCTCATCACATCACTTGCCCTCCTTAATGCCTGCCACCCAGTCACCCCATCCCCCCACCCACCTTCCCTTCTGTAACCCTTTCTCTGTTTCCCAGAACCAGGAGTCTCTCATGGTTTGTCTTCCTCCCTAATTTTTCCCCATTCAGTTTCCTTCTGATACTGCACCAGTGTAGAACCTTCTGTGCTTTTAGGTTCACCTTCTCATTCAGAGCCTCTGAATGGTAAGTGTGGCATGGTATGATTTTCACTTAACAGAGAAAGGAATTGGAACAGAGATAGGCTAAAACAGGTGTCCCAAAGGTCTGCATTCATTAGTAGGAGAATCAAGGCAATAGTAGTGTACACCTCACCTTGTCCTTAGAATCACAACTCAGTTCAGAATCTTACCATTCTGGTGGTTATTGAGTGAACTCTCTGCTCACAGACCTTCCCATCCTATACAATGGCCTGCACCATGATTCATCCCAAATTAAAAATGACCTTAGAAGAAAAGACCTACAGATTTGGCCTCATCAAAAGAAAATAACAAATTTCCTATGCCACGAGAATTTACTTAGGAAAAATATTTGTCATAGGCAAAGTGAATAATCATTTGATAGCAGGATCTCCCACAGATCAGTAGGAAAATGAGG
This sequence comes from Canis lupus baileyi, assembly GCF_048164855.1. NCBI lineage: Eukaryota > Metazoa > Chordata > Mammalia > Carnivora > Canidae > Canis > Canis lupus. The sequence goes on along the minus strand of NC_132851.1, from coordinate 32,351,989 downwards.
AATGGGGAATGCAGAAGCCATGAACTCAACAGTAGATGAAAATTTGCAAGAAACTAGGAAAAAAGTGTTCCACCTCACTAATTAATTAATAATCCAACCTGAGCAAAACTAGGCATCCTGCTATAACCCAATTCTGGCGTGGATAAGCAAAACAGACCACACTGGGGAGACTGGAACCCTTCCGGAGGAGCCACTTGGCTATATCTGTTAAATGAAATACCATTTCCTTGGACCCAGCAATGTATCTAGCTCATGGATTCATTCTTTCCTTTAATTGAAGTATATTTTGAGGTGCCATATGCCAAGATCGTATTAGGTGTTGGAGACACAGATGTGAATAAAACAAAATCCTTACCTCTGGTTTAGCCTCCTGATCTTGAGACACTCAGTAAACAGGAAAATATGTGATATAATGTTCAGTGGTAATGTGCACTCTGGTTAAAACAAGCAGGGAAGAGAGAGGGGGAGGTATATGTAGATGATGTAGACGGTGAAGCCGGGAAAGACCTCTCTGAGGTCTGGGTGAGGATCAGTAATGCAATTTTCTGGGAGAAGAACTGTCTGAGCAGAGAGAAGAGTAACTGGAAAGGCCCTGAGACAGGAACGTGCTTGGTGTGTTCGAACAGCAGCATGGGCCAGTGGGGCTAGAGCCAGGTGATGCCGTTGGCATAAATACTTGGATGAATGTGAAGATATATATTTATGAGGATTTCATTTGGTGGCAATTTCAGGTTGTAAATGCCCATTAATAGGAAAAGGGTGCAATAAATTCCAGTGCATGTGGCCATGGAACACCACGTGGGGCTGAAGTGGAATGAGGTAGATCAATGAGCATTAACAGAAGGATGTTCAAGATGCAGTGGCCATTGGACAAGAGAAAGAGGTTACAAGATAACATTTATACAATCGGGCCATGCCTATTAAAAGACAAATGTATATCATACAAAATTAAATATATATTTGTAAACTACAGGAACACAAATTATGACCTTAAAATAATACTAACCTTAGGCATTGGTTAAAACAGAGAGAAACTGAGTATTCCAAACTATTTAATTAAATAAAAAACATTAAGGGGAATGGACTCATTGACATTAGTGTTGGTCATAATGCCTCCACTACTACTCTCTCTAACCGTCTACTGCCTTCTCCCTTGCCCCCTTTCTGGTGAATTTCTCCTCCTTTCACTCATGCTCTCTGAAACAAGTCCAACACTTAAAGCAGAGTCTGCTTCCCTGTTTTTCACCATTATCACCTGACAGGTTGTTTTCAAGCCTATTTTCCCTGATGGCCCTGAGCTAGTGTGGGCTTCACAGGCGTATTCTTTGCACCAACATCTGGGTTCTCGGTGCTTTCTTGCGGAAGTTCAAAATGGCGGGATGAACACTCAAGTAAACCAGAACACAGCTGCTGGGACGAGTCGTGAAGCTGGCATTTAGGTAATGGTCATGTCAATAGCAATCTGAATGAGGTGACAGTAGACCTGTTCCCATTCCAGAGATAAGAAAATTGAGGCTCTCTCAGCAAGTCCATGACTTTAATCTCACCATCCTGTAAAGTGTGGTCTGGAGGAGGTCTGCCTTCCCACACTTTCTGTTCACTTTGGATGCTTGAAAACCAGCTCAGTCTTCAGATTCACCCTCAATGACATGAGCCTTTTTGTATTATCATATTTAATCTTCCCTGCCTTTTATGATAATTGAGCAAGATAATGGATGAGAAAGGTTTTGCAACATAGGTTTTATTATAATGTCAATTTCATCCACCTTGGGAGGCCCTCAATAGTGGCAGAAAGAGCACTGGATTTCTAAATTTCCAAATTTCAGGGATCTGGGTACAATTCATGTTTGGCACTCATCGGCTAGATGCATAGCTATCGCTTCCTTCCTCCTGCCTATCTCAGGGTTTGATTCTGGTGGTAACTCAGCTAAGACCCTCTCCAAAGTCATTATGCCTAGAACTCATTTCTTTTTTTTTTAACATTTTTTTAAAATTTTTATTTATTTATGATAGTCACACACAGAGAGAGGCAGAGACATAGGCAGAAGGAGAAGCAGGCTCCATGCACTGGGAGCCTGATGTGGGATTCGATCCCGGGTCTCCAGGATCGCGCCCTGGGCCAAAGGCAGGTGCTAAACCGCTGCACCACCCAGGGATCCCTAGAACTCATTTCTAACACCCAGCATCAAGGGTCCTGTTCACCTCTGTCTTTGTTGATTGCTGATATGGCCAAATTATGGGGTATCACATTGCATCTCATTCTGTTTTCATCCCCATTTTCTGGATTGCAATAGAAATGCAATTCTGACACTAATACCTGGAGTTAGGCCAAACTTCACCAATGAGGGTCATGATCCTACATATGACTGTCCTCACTTCATATGCTAGATGCAAGCTTGGGTTTTGCAGCTGGCTACAAATTTAGGACTCAATAAGTCCCTAGAATGACTTGTAGAATTCAAGAAAGTGCTATAGGTATTATTATCATTTTATTATTGCAAAAAGGATTCAAATCAGGGCCAGCTAAAAGAAGAGACAGAGGGAGGCCTGGAAGTATATCAAATAAGAACCTTCTGTGTCGCATCCCCTTGGAGGCAGGAGGGGACCACATGCCCTCCCTGCATGTCAACGTGTAACAATACGTCCAGAATTTACCATGTGGGCATGACTAATTAAACACTGGCCATGAGGTTGAACTCAATCTCCAACCCTATCTCCTTCCTGGATGTCAGGTGGGACATCAGGCTGATATGCAGCTCAAACTGATCCTTGAATCACAAATTTTATTGTAAAATTAATTTCTTGTAGTGTTCTGTTCATCTCTTGTTTAAAAAATCATTTCCTATCTCAATTTCACGAAGACATTTTTTTCTGTATCTTCTATGATTTTGAAAGTCTTATATTTTAGGCATTGATCCTTTTGGAATTTGTCACCTTGCTTTTCTGAGCCTCAGCACCTTTCTTTGTGAAATTGGTAGGTTGGACTACTTAATCTTTAAGATTTGTTTCAGCTTAAAAGTCAGTGATAAAAATATCCAGTATTTACAGATTATGTGCTGGGACTTGTCCTGAGAACTTTACATCTGTTACCTATTTGAGCTCATTTTCTCACTCTTTTCCAGGCCTAGTGAGGATGAGCACATGAGTTAATGTTGGACAGCCGGTAACAGTGGAGATGGATTTGAAACCAGGATAGACACACACACACTCACACACACACACACACACACACACACACACAGAGGAATATTACTCAATAATCAAAAAGCATGAAATCTTACCATTTGCAACAACATGGATGTATCTAGAGGGTGTAATGCTAAATGAATAAATCAGAGACAAATACTGTATGAACTTGCTCATCTGTGGAATTTAAAAAACAAAACAAACCAAGGGGAAAAAAAAGACAAACCAAGATACAGATTCTCAACTCTAGAGAAAAACTGATGGTTACCAGAGGGAAGCGGGTGGGGAATGAGGGGAGTAGGTGTCGGGGATTAAGAGTCCATTTAACGTGATGAGCACTGAGTCAAGTATGGAAGTGTTGAATCACTGTATTGTACACATGAAACTCATATAACACTGTATGTTAACTATACAGGAATTAAAATAACCAACTTTAAATAAGTACATACATACACAAATACATAAATGTCTTTAAAACTCGAGTCCTGAAGACAACCTCCAATAGATGAGAGAGGAGGCAAGAGAGCAGGCTGGTTAAGCACTGGTCACCCAGAAGTAGACAATGTAGGTTTGAGTTCCAGATCTGCTCTTTCCCAGCTGCCTGATGACTTTGGGCAACTGCTCACCTTCTTTATGTCTCAGTTTCCTGTTCTGAAATTGGGGGAAATTAGAGCACAGACTTCGCAGGGTCATTGGGAGTACAGAGCAGTGCCAGGCACAGAGCAACCATTACAAAAGTGTTTGTTATTATGACCATGAGTGCTCATCAACAGTGGCTGCCCTGCTCTCCCCAGTTAGCAAACCTCCAGAGACGGTGTGGCCAACCCTGTTGACACCTATCGGTCCTCAGGAAATTCACAGGGATGGACCGGGATCCCTCTTGGCCTCCCAGTTGATCCCACCTCCCCAGAGTTGGCTCCAAGCCCACCTGACTCTAGAGCTCTTCCTCTGCCATGATCTAAAAGTCTGTACCATTAACCTTTCCCTGCCTGCTTTGGATGTGAACTCGAACCACCTAATTCTTAGCTCCTTGCTGGTCATTAACTCTTTAATGTGTTCAAGGAATGTCTCTTAACCTTGCGGCTCATTAGAACGAATGATTTTGTGAGGCAATAAACCAACCTTGCTTCTAATGGAACCAGATTCCAGCAAACCCCCCCGCCCTTTAAAAAAAAAAAAAAAAAGATCCTTACAAAGAAAGCTATTACGGGTTTTCAGAGATTGATTTTACTTAAAACCGAGTATGTATGAAAGCGGGCAGAGTGGTTATGACATAAATTACTTTGATATATTGAGTGCAAAGGCAAATGCAATTTCTTTCTCCCTTTTAGCTTTCTGTGTTCAGCAGAGGGGTGGTGATTTATCTTTTTATCCATTTCAGTCTGACGTAGGTTGCTTTTAACTCCAGGGAAGAAGGGACAGATGGCCTGTGTTGGAGGGACTTGCAGGAGGAGGATAGAAAAGAAAAAAAAGGAAAGAAAGAAGACCCCTCTCCTGACCTGTGGGCCCCCACAGGATCCTATCTGGCTGTCCTCCCCTCCACCTTGGCTGACCCACTGCAGGGAGGGGAAAAGACAAACAGCAAGTGCAAGAAACATCTCAAACGGAAATCAATAAGCAGTTACTGTGTAGTTATCTTAAGCTCAATTTTTGTATAACAAACCATAATTACATATAATAAATATCAAGTCGTCCTCATGGAGGAAATAAAGAATATATTCTATTATAATCTAATTTTCATTTCTTTTTCCCAGATCCCATGGGTCTCCCTTTGGATGCTTCTAGGTCCACACAATAGACACTGAAAGTTTGCTTTTTGTATGTCACAGCCCTCGCTACTCTTATTACTGTTTCGAGAAAGTTATTAATCTTTGCTCCTGTGGATACTGAACATTTTCTTTGAGGCTCTGCCTCTGGCACCATGTTGTTGAAGAGGTTTTGCCCTCACCAGCATGCTCTGCAAATTTCTGACTTTGTGGCTTGATCCCTGCAAACAAAGATGGAAATTCTGGACTAAAGAAAGCTTGAGGAGGTGTTATTGTTGCAGGACTTCTCAGAGGCTTTAATATGCTGCCTTGCTTTGTGGATCTCTGGGGGTGATACAGTGTGCCACTTCTGAAACTTTCCACCAGGAGCACTTTCTACAGAGTGTCTCACAGTGATCACATCCTGTTAAAGATACTTGGGGAGAGGATCGTCCCTTTTGCCAGGGTACAGAAGGCCTTTTCCAAGAGAACCTTGCCCTCTCATCTAAACTCAGCTTTTTGTCTCTGTCCCGCATCCCATTCTGAGTTACAAGCAGCATGCAGGTCACTGTCAACCCCGAACCCAGTCCTCTTCCCCCACCTGGGCTCACACAGCACACAGGTTTTTCTTCTTCAAAAACCACTTCTCCTTGCGCTCCTGGCAAATTCTGACATCTTTTAGAACCCAGTTTTGTGGTCACCTCCTCAGTGAAGCAACCCCAGGCAGACTTATGAGAACCCCCTAGGATTCTGATAGCCCCTTCAGAGAGAGAGAAGAACACAGGCATGTGTGTGTGGCAGCCCAGACAGGTGCTCAGTAACACCACCCAGTAGGAGAACATTACTCAGGTATTAAAACTTGCATAAAATAGTGTGTTTGGAACAAAACAGAAAAACAGTCAGTGTAAACCCTTGGGATATAGGAAATAGTGAAAGGGATTATTAAGGGAAAGGAGGGGAACAGAGTGGGAAAAATTAGAGAGGGAGACAAACCATAAGAGGCTCCTAACTCTGGGAAGTGAACAAAGGGTTGCAGAAAGGGAGGTAGGCGGAGGGGATGGGGTGACTGGGTGACTGACACTGAGGAGGGTGCTTGATGGGATGAGCACCGGTTACTATACGGTATGTTGGCAAATTGATTTTAAATTTTTAAAAAAATGTAAAAAAAAAAATGTAAAAAAAAAAAGAAAAGAAAATAGTTGGAGCTTGGAAAATGTTTTGGAAAGCCACTGAATTAAAGGGTATTTTGGAAGAGCAGTAGACAGCCAGTGAGCTGTCTATAAAGGACATTGGGAGGGTCTCTTTGCTGAGGGGCCTCTTGTTTGGCTGGGTGGACTTTGCAGGTTTGGGGTGACAGCTGAATCGCTCCAGGCAGGAGCAGCTGGGCACCGTCCCCCGAAACCTCTGAGTCAGCCCCCTCCTGACTCCTCTTCGTAAAAGTTAAACCTTGCCAGCAGCATGTGTCAGTGTCCAGTGATTGTCCCTTGGGTGGAGGGGAGTGACATACTCATTCACTGAATCCGACCAGAAGCCAACTGGCAAGGAAATCTAGGTGATGAAATCTGGGGAGATAAAAGTCTTAGGAAAGGGAAGCACACAGAAGGGCAGAGAAAATACAAGGTAGATGGAAGAATGGAGAGGGACCAACCTGCCTTTCTACGAGGTTCTATCAGTTTACCCTTCTGCAGGGTATATACCACCAGTGTTATACCATGTATAACATGCCTATTAATCTGTTTCTTCTCCAATACAGTACGTTATCAAAGCATTGAATCATTTTCTGTCTGATAGTTGAAACATGTAACACTTCTTTGTGTATGTGCATTAATGATATAGTTTTAATGACTTAAGATCTATGTATATGTTTATTCTTTGAACATCAGTATTTTCACATCCTTTGCCTCTCTGTTCCATTGGAGGGACTTTTTTTCTTATCGGCTTCCAGCGCTGTCTATAAAGAGAACCAACCTTTTACTTCTGTGCCAGCTTTTAGAGTTTTTTCTGTTTTCCTTTTGCATTGTTTATTTATTTTTTTTTCTGGTGCAGTCTTGTTTTTGTGTTGTCAAATTTATCATTTTTTCATGCAGTGTGGATATTATGCCACACCTCTTCCCTCTGTATGTTGAGGTTTTATATATGTTTTTTTCTAGTAATTGCATTATTAAAAAAAAAATATATATATATATATCTTTGAACCCAATGAAATTTATTTAAGTATAAAGTTTGAAATATTCCACTCCAAATCCTTACCGCTTTTCCTCACACCAGCTGTTGAATAAACACTTCTAATCTCTTGATTTTTTTTTAAAATTTCATTTTTATCAAGTGCCAAATTCTTACATATGTTTTGGTTTAATTCTGGACTTTCTACCCCACGCCTTATTTTGCCAATTTGTTCACTCCCCAGCTCCACTCTGCTGAGATGACATACTTTATTGTGAGGCAGACCACAATTTATATTTACTTATATATTTTTCTACCATTATTGCATAAACTTGTGTATTCTACTTCGGATAAATTGTGAATGCCAGTACGGTGTTTTTCAGTTCTTAAAAAAAAAAAAAAAAAAAAAATTCCACAAAGAAAGAATAGGAGGTAAGGGGACCATTTAGATTCTTCTCCATTTTCTAACACAATTTTCAGTAGTTTGGAAAAAATCTTCTGTTTTTTTTTTTGCCTTCAGACTTTTTTCAGATATTTTTTATTTTTTTTTAATTACCACCTGGTGTAATTAAGAAATGAGATTTTGGCAAGAATTACTACTTTTGTAACAATTGTTGGCCTATGGGTTCACCCAAGGATTGAAGAATGATCTGCATTTACAGAAATCTAGCTTTTTAGGTCCCTAATTCTAGAATAGAATCTAATTCTCCATGCTCAGAGTTGGTATTCAAAAGCCAGTTTTGTGCTTAGTAGTTGAGTGATCTTTGGCAAAGTTTTTTTGTTTTGTTTTGTTTTACTTCCCCTGTGTCCTTTTTTTTTTTAAATATAAAATGAAGATGATAATGGGTAATGAAGAGGATTATCATGCATTATAAAATTGGGTTCAAGCTCCAGACTCAGCCTTTACTTGTTTGTGACCTTAACCAAGTCCTTAACCAAGTCCTTTAAACTCCCCCAGCCTGTTTCCTCATCAATAAAATTGGACATAGCCATTTGGAATAGTAAATCCTCTCTTATAAGTTGGTTGTAAAGGACCAATCTGTGTTTCTGGTCTTTCTAATATACCACACAAAATGGAATTTATGATAGTGTTAATAGACCTGGTTGCTGAGGAAGGAGAGGGAGAGAGAGACAGAGACAGAGACAGAGAGACAGAGAGAGAGAAGGGAGAAGCACTTGGCTTTACATCCTTTGAAGAGTGCAGGGGTTTGGACACCACATCAACCTCTTGCTCCCTTACCCTGCCATCTAGCATCCTAGACCAATTTTGCTCTGATGCCCAGGTAGCACACGTACTACTACCTTACTTGATTGGATTCAGCTACATCTTCAATCTTGTTAAACTATATAGCACCACAAAGCCAGCTCCAAGAAAGGTTAACTGAGGCCCTCAGATTGATTGAAAGTGGTTGTCAGTGGTGTTGTCCCTCCCACGTACAATGGGTTTTCATTAGGATTTTGTTGTCTTCCTTAGAGTGGTTGAAAACATTCACATGATGGATTAATCAATTTCCAAGTTAATGCATTCACATGTGGTAATGACTTGCTCAAACGCCTCTCTGGCTGTCTGAATGGGCGTTAAGGAATTAAGTAGGACAGTGGAGGAACCCCACATTCAATTAAAAAAGAAAGTTGCAAAGTGTTTTTATCTAACCTAGAAAATGAACCAAGGAGGATAATTTCCTTTCACCCCACCATGATATATAAAAGGTTAAAAAAAAAAAGCTGAACCCATAAAAAAATATAACATCATTTACATCTTCTAAATTGCAGTGCTATTGGATGCATCATTAACTATAAATGGGTTGCAATAAAAACATTAATTAGTATAAAAACAGCCCCAAAAAAGCAAGGTTTCAAATTCATTTTGGTTCTTTTCAGAAGGATAGAAAGTCACATATTTATATATTTACATATAACTAGGAATAGCTAAATCATTTATCTGTAAAGAAAGCAAAAGGAGGATATAGAGAGAGAACCAACCAAAGTGACCATTTCCATAAACCACAACTGCATTTCAGTCATGGGCGATCCTTCTCCTGGTTATTACACTCATAAAATGCCCATAAAAATGGCATCATGCAGTTCCATATTTATAGTCTGTCAATGTCCCACAGATCAAATTGGTTGAGTTTACAAGGCAAGAGATGATTTTTTTCCCCCATTTTAAGTGCTATCCCTCTCTGTGTCCTCTGGACTCTGCATGCTGCTCTGCTCCTCTGATAATTTTACAGGCTGGGGCACACTGACAAGTCTGTAATTAAAGCTTTGATGGTGGTGGAGGGCTCGCTGAAGCCCACACCTCAGCCCATCCTGCTCTCATCCATTTTATAGTTTTGAGTTCAGTGACCAGCTGAGCTTCAGCTGGGAGGAGGCAGTTTGGAATGGAAAATGATGTTTTGGGGATGTTCCCATTTGCAATTATCACTGGCCGCCGAAGGCTTAATAGGTCAGGGTCTGTCACTGAGGGACGTGAACATTCTGGCTCAGCACACTGGGTCTATGGGATGCTACAGGTATTAAAAATAAAGACCTGCTGCTAAATAAAACTTTTTCACTTCTGAGCGTTACCTCTTTGAAGAATGGGGATATTCCTCTTTTTTTCCTTATGGCAGAAGAAGTAAATTTGAGGAAGCAACAGTAAAGTTCCAGAGGAAATTTTGGGGGAAGTTGAGACCTTTCAAGGAGAGTCCTTCTCAAGGGTAGAACTTCATCCACATTACTGTGCCTGTTTTTGAGGGAAAAGCTGCCTATGTATCCCTTCCCTGCTTTGAAGTGTTCATCTTCTCTCTCATCCAATGCTGAACCCAAGAGAAGAGGCCACAGTGCAGCAAGCCACAGAGCTTCAGGCCACCCATGGCAGCCTGGTAACATGCATGCCAAGAGCCTGTGATCACAGACCCAGAAATATTGCCCTTCAAAAGCCATAGTCCCCAGTGCAGTATGCTGGGGTCTGAACAATGCGAGCGAGCATTTTCATTTGTAAGATGTCAAGAGCCCATGAGACATGAAGCAGTTAGGTGCAGTTGAATGACCATCTGTGGGAGATAGGGTGGGGAAGACGAGTCCCAAAGAGCCTGTGTCCAAAGGACTAGAGGTAAAAACTAATCCAAAGCAGTTGATTGGTCGCTTCCTTTTTTGTGTCCTCTCTTCACACTATTTCGATTTCCATCCTGGTGCTTTTCAGACTTGGTTGCACTTCTAAACTAGGGGCTTTATGTCACTATAAGACCTTGAGGGGAGACGATGTTTGTTATTTTCCTTTCTATCCCAAATAACCAAGGTGGTGCTTGGCTCAATAGAACACCATGTAATAATGGCCAATTGATTATTAAGAACATGGACAGGGGATCCCTGGGTGGCGCAGCGGTTTGGTGCCTGCCTTTGGCCCAGGGCGCGATCCTGGAGACCCGGGATCGAATCCCACATCGGGCTCCCGGTGCATGGAGCCTGCTTCTCCCTCTGCCTGTGTCTCTGCCTCTCTCTCTCTCTGTAACTATCATAAATAAATAAAAATTTAAAAAAAAAAAAAAAAAAAGAACACGGACAGTGGAACCAAATAGACCTGGGCTTCAGTCATGATCTACTATCTACCTATTAAGAGCTTGCTCAGCTTGAGCACCAGGATATTACTAATAAAATTATTATTTTAATTAATTATTATTGCTAACATGTATTCAGTGTTAACTATGTGTCAGGTATTGATGAGTTTTTTACATGTATATCTTATTTAATTCTCATTTAAAAACTTTGTATCATACATATGATTTTATCCCCATAATTCAGTTAATAAGTAGTAAGGCATACATAATACCACTCATTTAAATTATAATATCTGACCCATATTAGTTATTTAATAAATATTGCAAATAGAAATGCCTGGGTGGCTCAGTGGTTGAGTGTCTGCCTTTGGCTCAGGATGTGATCCAGGAGTCCAGGGATTGAGTCCCTCATCACGCTCCCCATAGGGAACCTTCTTACCCCTCTGCCTATGTTTCTGCCTCTCTCTCTGGTCTCTCATGAATAAATAAATAAAATCTTAAAAAGAATGGACAAATATGTAAAGTACTTAAATTGTTTTTTATTTGTTCGTTTTTCCATCTTAGTTTGAGTAAGGAAGTTAATGTTGAAGTCAGATAAACAGAACCTCAAGTGTCCCCATGCATTAGTTATCTGTTACTATGAAATCATCCCAAAACTTAGAGGCTTGAAACAGCAATAAACATTTATTATCTTACATAGCTTTTGTGGGTCAGAAATCCAGGAGCAGCTTGGCTGGGTGTTTCTGGCTCAGGATCTCTCATGAAATCATAGTCAAGATTTTGGCTGGGATTGCTCTCGTTTGAAGATTTGCCTGGAACTAGAGAGTCCACTTCCAAGATGGCTCTCTCAGATGCTTGACAAGTTATTCTGATTGTTGGCAGAAGGCTCCAGGTCCTTGCCATATGGATGGTTCCATAGGGCGGCTTGAGTATGCTCACAACATGGCAGCTGGCATTTCCCAGACTGGGTGATCCAAGAGAAGGCGAGGAGAAAACCACTTACACTTTTATGACCTAGCTTTGAAAGTCATGCTCTGCCATTTTTTGCACTATTTCTTTAGTTGAAGCTCTATTCGAGATCATGAAAATTAGGAGGCAGGAATCACTGGAGGCCATCTTGGAAAGTGGAAACAGAAAGATCACAGGGTCAAATCTGTGTGTTCAGGACTGAGGGTGTAAACCATGCAAAAGTGACAGAAGCCAGATTTTAGGTAGCTCTGGGTGTGTGGTTCTGAATGGGGAATATGGCTTAAGTGGTCTTTCTTCATAGACACATACCTTCTCTGAAAACTTGTATGCTCTTTTTGAATGGTTGGATGGGTAGAAGTAGAGAACATGAATGCATCTATCTCAGATATATTGATAGGGAAGGTGTATAAATAAGTCAAATTCTTCTAAATAAAATTTGAAAGTTAGTGATCTGGTTAGCAAAGATGCAAAAGACAATGTGTTGCTGATAATACCAATAACTGGCCCAAAGGTGGTGTTGGTGAATTGAACCTACAATTTCAGTAGAAATAAAAGGGAAAAAAAGACATAGTATTAATCAGGAAGTATTAAATACCTGGTTCCAAAAACCAAAATTGCTATTCAGCAATATCTTTGGGGGGTGTGTGTGGAGTGATGATATTTAGATCAGAAAATCTGGGTCAAATATATCCCCCCAAGGAATTAACAAGCCTTTATCTTTCTTGAGCAAAAAATAGTAGAGAAGGGAGAAAAAGTGAGAAAGATTTTGAGCAAGGAATACATAATTTCTGCACAGAGGTTATAATATTTTTATTATTTTCTGGCTCAAGTGGTTGACCCGCACTCATGGTTAAGTTCAGAGGTTGATTTTGCAGTGGCTCATCAAATTATATCTTTAAGTTCAGAGTCACAAGGGCCCTTCCTCCCATCGACACTTTTTCTTTTTTTTTGCAGTCATACTGAGGAACAAAGCTGGTTCTGCAATCCAGAATAATTTATTCTTCATTAGTCTAAGCTATGACTTGTTCATGATTACATTCAATTTCAATGTTTACAGATTCATTTTCATAATATTTCCTCTGGGTTTATTATTTCCATTTGTAAAAATTCACTAAGTCCTCTAAATCAGGGTAAGCTGGTGTAATTTGCCAGGGGCCATTGCTCTGACTCACTCTGGGCCTAGAGCTTTGCAACAGCAGATAGATGATGCTCTACTTGAGAGAACTTGACTTTCACACCCTGTGGAGAGCTCCTCAGGGGCTCTTTTGCTTGTCTCAGACTTCTATGAAATAGGTTTTATGATGTGTTAGGAGGTGAGAATGGGCTTTGAGAAAACAGGTGGCTTTGGCATGTCATGGATAACCATGCTTTGGTTTTCTCAACATGGTGTTTGCTGGGGCATGGCTTCCTCCCTGCACCAGACCATCCACATGGTTACCATGGCAATTGCCATGTTAAGTACATTGTAAAACTCTTCTTAATGGTTGTGGGTTGGGCAATGTCTTATTTATTTTTCTGTTTCTATATATTGCTTCCAAAGGTCTAGGTTTGGAAAATGGGCATTTGTAGGGTAATGTATTCAGTCATTCCTTTGTCTCTTCAGGCCACATTTTCTAAGAACATAGAATATATTAGGTACCAGGTTGGCTTCCAAGGATACAATATTTTTATTCTCCAGTTGTTGAGAGTCAGTCTATTGTTGCTTCCCCGTAGCATCTTCCACTCTTAAATTTATTTTACTTTATTTTTATGTAATCTCTACACCCAACATGGGGCTTGAACTTACAACCCTGAGATCCAAAGACACACACTCTACAAACTGAGGCAGCCAGGCATCCCAGCATCTTCCAATCTTATACATTTGGTCCATCAGCAAATAAATGACAGGGTTAATTGCTGTTATTAATATATCTATATTAATGCCATTTTTTAGAAGTTTTCTTCACGTCCTCTTTGGATAAGCTATATGGATTTCCTCTGATAATGGACATGAAAGTATCCATTCTGATTGTCTAAATAGGCCCCCCAAATTGCCTATGAACATATATCAGAACCAAGATAGTCTTTAAATTTCTTTCCCAAGAATTTGATTCCATGGCAGGCTTTATTAATTGAGTCTATTTCAGTCTAAAGTAACAAAACACCTGATTTCAACTGACTTGACCACAAAAGGGAACATATTGCCTTATGTGACTCATCCACCCAGAAACCATCTGACTTCAAGCATGATTCCACAGGTCATCAGGATGTGGTTCCTTTAGCTCTCTGTGTCTTGGCTCTGCTTTCTCGGTACTGATCTCATTCTTTTTTTAGAAAAGATTTTACTTATTTATTTGAGACAGAGAGACAGAGAGAGACAGAGATAGCGAGAGAGAGCATGAGTGAGGAGGAGAGGGAGAAGCAGACTCCCTGCTGAGCAGGGAGCCTGATGCAGGGCTTGATCTCAGGACCCTGGGATCATGACCTGAGCCAAAGGCAGATGCTTAAGCAACTGAGTCACCCAGGCACCCAGCATCTCAATTCTCCAATAGGTTTTTAGAGTCACCAATTGGCTTAACGCAGCTCTTAGACTGCACCTTACCTGGTTCAGATCCAGCGTGAAAACCACCATGTGAAGTATGACCATTCAAAGTCATGAAATTCCCTCTGACTGGATTAGCTTAGGTCATGAGCCCACTGCTGGGCCGTTCTGTTTTTTGAAGCAATTCCAGCAAATGATTTTCTACCCTAAAAATTACCTCAAGGGGGCAGTCTTCTATGTTTCCCCTCAGTACATTTCACTGTATCATGACTGATGTTTAAGATTAACTAGCTATTACTTTACTCCATTGTGCCTTAGCATATCCTTCCTTCTTATCAGATAAGTAGATCTAAAGCTTGGACTTTTTTTATTTTTTAACAGGGATCCCAGAAGTCACTGCTCTTTAAAGTCACTGCTCATTTAATTTTGACAGTAGCTCCTTGTCAGCAGAGTGTGAACCATCTTTAAAGCTGCTTTTCAACAGTGTCCCAACTATCCAGGTGTACTACCATTTCCCCAGCTGCCCTGGACCTTCAGCCAGTCTCTGCCCTACTCTTTCACGTGGCACTCATAGACGCATGACTTCAGGGAAGCTCATTTGCCATCTGTAAAATGGGGATGATAATGCATATCCTCCTGGATGTGGAGGGATTGCATGTGAATGTCCTTTGTAAACTGTGAAATCGAACTCAGTTTTAAAAGGGCACTGCTGTTAAAGCAAAGCCAATATCTAATGGAAGGGCTAAGATCTGGCTTATTTCATGTAAAGCCAGGCAGTTTCTGAATTAATGTGCTGCCACCACTGCTGTGCCTGAGCCCTCACCAGCCACCAGAATGTGCTCCTCTGTGACTGATGTCACACTAGAAATAGCTGGGCATGGTACGCTAAATGGGGTGGCTTCTAAAGGACCATTATGCTTTACAGGATGTTTCACATTTTCATTCCTCAGATAATTCTCTGCTCTCCAAAATCCAAGACTTGACTTAACCAGTTTCCTGAGCCTGGGATGTTCTTCCTTTCTACAAGTACTTGCCAAAGTCGTATTGTTCTCGTGCTTTTCAGAAAACTCCATCAATCTTCCCTGCCCTAGCCCACTCATAGAGAAACCTCCAGGTCCTCCCATATCAAAGACAAATTTCTTGGTCTTTTTTAAAAATTATACCGGTGATGTCTTATCTCTCTTTTGCTGATGATTTAAGTTCTTGAAAGTCTTTCTTGCTAGATATTTAATGCTTCAATGTCAAGGATTGTTTTTATTCACCTCTATATTTCCAGTGCCTGGCATGGTTGTGATGCTCAAATCAGGAAGGAAGGAAGGAAGGAAGGAAGGGAGGGAGGAAGGGCAGAAGGAAGGAAGGAAATCAAATATATGTGAATGAGCATCCTTTCCTTGGCCACCCTGAACACTTCTGCAAGGAAGAGAATTAATTTTCATGCCAGGTCATGAAGCAGCCTTGCATCTAGGCTGTGTCCACCCACATATACTAGAGCTTATATTGGCAGCACCCCTTGAAAACAACAGACATTCAACCCATAGCTATCTCTCCTTTCCCTGAGCTTCACTCCAATCCCACCCCATTGTTAGAATGCTTTATGGCTTACCTGGAATTGAGGGGCCTCTATCCAGCTGACCACCTTATACTTAGGTCTAGTAGAACAATCATATTGCATTTATCCTTTTAAAAAAATTATTTTCTGCAAGTCTGTGTTCTGTACTGGATCATGAGCTGTGAACCAGAAGGAAGTATATTGTGTACTTTCCTGATTCAGTGATATTAGCTGATATCTCAGTGAAATTTTAGGAAAACAGGTAGGGACCACAAGAAGCAGTAGAGGTAGACATGTCAAAAGATATAGATGCAGAGATAAAGAAACAGAAATATTTCATTGGGGTAGGATCTGCCCACCTTTGGCTTTGTCCCTTTCTGTTTGCCTCCTTAATGTGTGTGCACATGCAGGAGTGTACATGTGTGTGTGTGCATGCACACGACGTTTATTGAATCTCCCAGACACAACGTTAGATCTTTTGCATCAGAATTACTAGGCTTCACAATCTCATGTGAAGGCATGATTTATATCCCCGCTTTTGTTGAAGAAATAAGTATTTATCAGAAGACAGAGTCCAGGGGCACCTGGGTGGCTCAGTTGTTTAAGTGTTGGACTCTTGGTTTTGGCTCAGGTCAGTATCTCAGGATGGTGAGATCGAGCCCCAAGTTGGGCTCTGCACTCACTGTGGAGTCAGCTTGAGATTCTCTCTCCCTCTCTCTCTGCCTCTCCCCCCTGTGTGCACACTCTCTCTCAAATTAATAAATAAATATTAGAAGACAGAAGCTATTTTCCCAAAGTGTCCAGTGGTAAGCCAGGACTCAAACCCATACTAGTTGCAATTCAAAAACCATGTTTCTTTCATGAAGCCATCTTTGTTCTCTAGCCTGACTACAACCTGGTTTCAAAATCACCTCTTCCCAAACCCTCTTCACTTTCTTCATAAACAAGGTGCTCCTTTCTCTTCTTTTGCCTTTCTTCCATAATCCTATTTAGTCAAAGTTAGACTTATCCTGGGAATATCATCATGTTGGCCCCGACAGCTTCATTATATGTGCCAAAGACATCATGTTAGAAAATTATACATTCTGGCAAGAAAATCTCCACTGTATCATTTTCAGATCAAATCCACTGAGAGTTTTGCATGTTAACGGATCAAAAGAAAACCCACAGAACGTCAGTGAGGTGTCACTCCTCTAATATGAAACCTCTCACTGCTACTGCTGCTCAAATATTTTTTAAGCAAACAATTACTTCACACAATACATCTCTCAAATTCTGTGCTCCCCAGTTGAAACTGGAGTCCGCATAAGAAGAGGAACCAAAGCAGGACTGTCTTTTTTTTTTTTTTTTTTTGCTGCTATAAAAGTGATTGTTTATTCATTTTAAATAGGTAGTAATGTTGAAATACTTATATAAAAATTGAGAAGGTGGACCAGGGTTTTTATTTCAGTGGGCGACCACAAGTCACTCATTCAATTTTTCCTAATCACAAAGGAAGTGGCAAGAGCTATTAACATGGATGAAATTTTTACTTTGTAATTCAACATTTTTTTTAAGATTTAATTTATTCATTCATGAGAATATACAGAGAGGAGAGAGAGGAGAGAGAGGAGAGAGGCAGAGACACAGGCAGAGGGAGAAGCAGGCTCCATGCAGTGAGCCCGACATGGGACTCGATCCTGGGTCTCCAGGATCAGGCCCTGAGCCACCAGGGCTGCCCTGTAATTCAACATTTTAAGATCACATTTTCCATGTGTTATAAAAAATATTTTATTTAAATTCAATTTGCCAACATATAGTGTAACACCCAGTGCTTGGCCCATCAAGTGCCCTCCTCAGTGCCCATCACCACGCACCCCCTCCCTCTCCCCCTCCCCTTCTACAGCTGTTCATTTGTTTCCCAGAGTTAGGAGTCTCTCATGGTTTGTCTCCCTCTCTAATTTTTCCCCCATTCAGTTTCCCTCCTTTCCCTTATAATCCCTTTCACTATTTCTTATATTCCATATATATATACACCACATCTTCTTTATCCACTTACTTTAAAAATTTATTTTAGAGTGTGTTTAATTTACAAAGTCCTACAGTTTTCTGAGCTTCGACACAAACCACTCCTATCCCATCACCCATTCTACAGAGACAGTCACGTTGAAACCTTTCTGTTCATTTGTCTAAATGACCTATTGCTTTTGTCCACTCAAACGGCCATCACAAAATATCACAGACTAGGTGGCTTGAACAACAAACATTTATTTCTCACAGTTCTGGAGGATGGAAGTGTAGGAGCAGGAGGCCTTCGTGGTTGGGTTCTGGTGAGGCATGCTTCCTGATTCCCAGACAGCTTTTTGTTGTGTTCTAATGTGGGAAGGGGCCAGGGAGCTCCCTGTGGTCTCTCTTATCAAGGCACTAATCCATCATGACGTTGCCTCCATCATGACCTCATCACCTCCCAAAGGCCTCCTCCAGTACCATCCCAGTGGGGATGAGGTTTCAATGTATGAATTTGGGGAGAACACAAACATTCAGTTGGTAGCACCTGTGTATACTGACACCGCCCCATTATTTAGTGTTTGTCCTTTCACTTCCCATAATAGAACATGAGGCTTGTTCGCTTTCACACCCATGCACATGCATACTCCATGTTCTCACCTCCCCAACACATAGTGTTTATGTGATTGCGATTTCACTACACAGATGACATTAACAGCTGATGCCACGTATACTCTGTTCTGTGTACGATGCCATGCATATTATGGTTATTTCCTTTTCCTACCTTATGTTTCCTTTTCCTCGAAGTTATTATTTTGTTTGATTTGCCTGTTTGCTTACTTTTCATATAACGTTCTTACGAATTCTAACCAGATTCTGCCCCTGTTGTACAAATCTCTCAAAATATTTGAATAATTAGTCTGTGATTTTATCTCTTTTGAAAGACACTCTCCCACAGCCTTCTGGTCTGTTTTCAATTCCCCTAGTTGCTCCCTAGAATTACGGTCCAGCTGTCAACTTCAGTGCTTCCTTTGCCATCGACCTGGGGATTACCCTTGCCTCTCTCACAGTGAATTCTCAAGTGTTTTCAATCCTATCCTACCCTTTCTTTGGCTTATTCCTTAGTTTGGGTGGAGCACATTTTCTTTTAGCTTCCTGGTAGTAGGTGACTTGGATGAAAAACACTTGAGATTTTCCATAACAAATTTGTTCTACCCTCATACTTAATTGATTACCTAGCACTTGACTCTTGAACAACATGGGTTTGAACTGCATGGATCTACCTATATGGGGGATTTTATTTTCCCCTGATAAATACAACATAGGACTGCAAATGTATTTTCTTTTATGATTTTCTTTTCCTTTCACTAGCTTACTATATTGTAAGAATACAGTCTATAATACATATAATATACAAAATATATATTAAATGGCTGATTATGTTATTGATAAGACTTATGGCCAGCAGTAGACTGTTACTAGTTAAGTTTTTGGGGAGTCAAAAGTTAGATACAGATTTTTGACTACATGAGGGTCAGCACCAAGCCCCATATTTTTCAATTATTATACTTTGAATTCTAGGATGAAATACTTCTGACATCAGAATTGGAAAGTCACTATTTCATATCTTCTAGATTTCATTATTACTGGTGAAAGGCCCAGTTCTAATCTATTCTTGATCCTTCATATGAAAATGTTTTCCCCTTTCTCTTTGGAAGCTGATGAGATTTGCCTAGCCTCAGAGTAGCTGTATTCCCTTTCTGTCACTGCATGACAAATTACCATAAACTCTGTGGCTTGAAAGAACACTCATTTTTTGGTCCACAGCTCTGTAGGGGCATAAGTCTGTCATGGTATGGGTGGGTTCTCTGCCCAGGGCATCGCAAGACCGAAATCAAAGTGTCAGCCTGGCTCACACCCAGAACTGGCTCGGTTCTTGCCTGGACACTTTGAAAAAATGTCTTCCAAACTCATTCTTGGAATTTGGTTCCTCCCTCTTATAGGACCATTTCCTTGCTGCTTGTCAGCTGGGGATTCTTTGACATATGATTTCTTCCATATTGAGGCCAACAGCAGTGTGTCAGATCCTTGTGTGCTTGCAGTGTCTGTCTTCCTTTTCTGAACTGGTCAGAAGAAGCTTTTTCTCTTAAAAGGCTCGTGTCAGACCGCTTGATGTTAGATCAAGCCCACTGGGGTCATCACCCTATTTAATGTCAACTATGCAGGTAATATAGCCTAATCATAGAAATAAAATCCATCCTATTCCTAGACCAGGGCAGGGGCACAAGGAAGGGGGATCTTGGGGACCCTCTGAGCTCTGCCTGCCAGGGTCCTGAAATACTATGATGATGTGCCTCTGTGCACCAGAGTGCTCCCCCCACCGTGCTGAGCTTTAAGTGGGCACCTTCAGTCTTAGAATTCCAGTCAGGGAACTGAAGTTCTCCTGAACTATTTATTCCAAACTCCATTGATTAGTTCCATTTTCACTGTTCTTTTGCAACATCTGCATTGGTCCTCCAATCTTCTTATTGTTTCTTTCTTGTTTCTCCTCTCTTAGCTTTTGTGCTTTACTTTCTGGGAGAATCATTTAACTTAAGCCTCCAAGTTATGCTGCCCTTTTTATTCATTTCTGAAATTATATCTAATTTCCAAGAGTTCATGGTATTATCTTCTTTAGAAAATGTGTATTTCTTTTCATGTATCAGAGGTACAGGATATTCTGTGATCTGTCCAGGGTTATTAATGACAATTTTTCTTTTAACTTTATTTTTTATTTTTTAAGATTTATTTATTTATTCATGAGAGACACACAGAAAGAGAGAAAGAGGCAGAGACAGACAAAGGGAGAAGCAGGCTCCATTCAGGGAGCCCAATGCGGGACTCGATTCCAGTTTCCAGGATCAGGCCCTGGGCTGAAGGTGGCGCTAAACCGCTGAGCCACCCAGGCTGCCCTCTTAACTTCCTTCTCTAAGTTGTTTTGTTCTGTTTGTTTTCATCCTTATCTTTTTTATTGAATGCTTTTTGAATGCCAGGGGATCTGTGAGTGTATTTGGCATATTTGGGAATCAACACGTGGGTAAATCTTGTTTATTGTATTTCACACTATAGCTTTGTATGATGAGTGCAATTGAATGAGATGTGATCCTGACAGAAACACATGATTAATACTCCCCTAATCTTGTAACCTGAAAAGAGTGAGACAGGGCATAAGAATTTTTTTGTTGTTGCTTTGTTTCATTTTGTTTGTTTTAGAGAGAAGGAGGTGGAGGAGCAGAGGGTGAGAGAAAATCTCAAGCAGGCCCCATAGCCAATACCCAGCTCAATGGAAGGCTTGATCTCACAACCTTGAGATCATGACCTGATCCAAGATCAAGAGTCAGACACTTAATCAGCTAAGCCACCCAGGCACCCCAAGAACTTTTTTGTTCATTCACTGGAATAATTTGTATTTCAGCCTTTTAACCAAATAGGAATAGTGTAAGGGAGGACTTTAAGAGTTTGAGGGAATTAGGATAGACTTACTTGGATTAGATTCCTAATACTGGAAGTCCTTAGCTGAAATATGTTGATCAAGTCCATGAACTTCTTGGAGATTCAGTCTTGCCATCTGTAGAGTATCATCTATCACATAAAGTTGGTGTGTCACATGAGATGACACACAGAATGCCTTGCACATGGAAGTGATTCTGTGAATCAAAGCCATTGGTATGGTGAAATGTGTTACATGGTTCTTCTTACTACTCTCCTTATTTATGAATATATTAGAATATCTAACACAGTTCCTGACATATTACTAATGTTCTTTATTGTCCATGTATTGGACTCTCCATCCCCTGGGGGATTGGATAGTGATGGACTGACTCATGGTTATATAGACCTTCTACCAACCATCATGTCAACCAATACTTCACTCTATTCATTGTATTTCCACTCACATTATTTCATTTCACTTTAATTGATAAATTTTCTATTTTATTAAAAATAGTTCATGCATATGCAGAAACTGGCTTATATATAATATACAATAATTATATATAATATGTACTATATACAATGTGGCATATATTATACATGTTATATATGTTTTATAATATTTATCTTTATGTAAATATAGATATAGATATATGAATGTTTACATTAGCTGTAAGTGCATACTTCATAATTGCCAATCTTTGCATATGAGTGAGCATTTCCCTGAAGCTTAGAGGACTGCAGTAGTTTCTTGAGGTCAGTGTCATGGTGGCAATTTCATGGAGTCTTAAAGGTTGAATAGAATTTAGACATAAAAATAAGGGGTAGCGGTTTCACAAAGAGTGAAAGAAAAGCTGCAGGAAAGCACTAGCAGTGTCAGGGGGAGGGGCAAGCATTAAAACATTGCTCAGAGCCACCACCTTATCACAGTAGCCAAGAAGAAGGCTCAGACTCTTTCTACTACTTACAAAGGTAAATGCTTGTAGAGCATATGGTTTGGACATCATCCCGCTAGTACTCCCTATAGCAAAGGATTAATTTAAAGGCTGGAAAAAATCTGGTGAAACAAATGGGCACTACTTTGACCTTTTAATGGAAGAAAAACAGTTTTTGGTAGCACATACTTCAACAATTGTACGGAATTGAATGATTAATCAAACAAACACATTTTTAAAAAGATTTTGTCTATGTATTTGAGAGAGAGAGCATGAGCAGAGTGGGGCAGACTCTTCTCCAAGTGGGAGCCTGCCATGGGGCTCAATCTCAGGACCCCAAGATCATGACCTGAGTGAGATCATGACCTGAACCAAAGTCAGACTCTTAATTGACTGAGCCACCCAGGCACTCAGCACTCCTCAAGCAAACACATTTAAGCTCTAATTATCTGTTAGGTAGCATGCTTAACAGTTGTGATATGTTGGTGAACAAGACAGACTTGGTCTGGGCCCCCAAGGAATTCAATCTGATAGAGACAAGTACACAGACCATCACAGTGCAGTGTAATAAATGACCGATTCCCTATCAGGGGAAAGAATCCTTCTCACGATAATGACAAAACTAGCAAAAGCTTAAGAATGAATGTAACAAATAAGAAAAGTCCTACATGAAAAAAAAAGATACAACTTGGCTGATGGACACAAAAGAAGACTCAGGCCAATGGAGAGACATAATTTTTCTGGAAGGAAAGAGTCAATATTGTAAATACGGCAGCTCTCCCAAAACCAGTCTATAAACTCAATACAAATCAAAATAAAATTTTGTTAGGATTTCCAATGGAATACACTAAGCCAACTGTTCCAGTTTGGGTTTTCCAAGAAACACCTGCAAGATGGAATTGGATTTGTATGAGATTTATGGTGATGGGGTGGGAGTGATAAGATAAGAGGGGGCAGGGAGAGGGGAGAGCTTGTGAGAGATAAGAGGGGGCAGGGAGAGGGGAGAGACCCTCAGGTCTGACACCCGGGGACTGGAGGTAGGGAGAAGGATGATAGGAAGAGTCTCAATATACATCCCTGTTCTTGAGGCAGTTTTTGCCAGGGCAGTGGGAAATACCTGAGCAAATGTTGCCCACTGGCACAGGGAGAAAAAGATGAGCACTAGTAACCATGCCGTGTTCTCGTGTTCTCATTTTCCTGAAGGGTTAGTGGTTGGGGCTGTTGGTCAACTATGCTCTTTGTATAGAGTCCATTCCCCTAAATATGACCAGAGCAAGTGCTCCTGAAGGGGATCTGAGAGGAGACTTTCTGGCCTGCCATAGTCCATGCTTCATGCCATACGGATTCCCCATACTCCAGGCATCTTGTAGACCTCTTTTCCTGAAAAGAAACTTGCATGAAGGAGCTTCACGGGACAAACTACAGCCTCAGTTACTACAGTTGATTTGGGGGCTATAAGTAAGACTTATGCTTCCCTTCTTCGATGTCTATTTTATTTTAAATCCTCCTCATCCTCAATATTACATCTACTGGTCTTGGTGACAACTTGGTGGGGTGACCCAAACCTTCATTTCTGAAGGGGTCCGAGCCCTTGCTAATCACACACTTTTCAGACCAGCCTTGCTGTACATGTCCAGTCATGATGACCAGGAGAGAGAACACAGGAGGCACCCAAGGGAATCATGTGTTCCATGCACATTTCTCCCCATTCCCAATGTGTACAAGCAGCCCTGTATCCTTCTGCTGATCCGTGTCTCTTCTAAGATTGTGGCCTCTCCTTCTGGTGGTCTCTGGGCACAAGAAAATGGTAGCAGCAGCAGCAGCTTATGGTTTGAAAGCACTCCTGATGTTGACTGGCAAGAAGGCACTGCCTTTGCAAAATACTCCTTGTGGGTCATTGTGACAATGGAAATTAGGGCTATTCCTACTTTCATCCTTGGTTCCTGAGTCTCTATATTCTTCGCACTGGGACACAGTGCCTACAGACATCTCTGCTTTAAGGCATAGACTACATCTGGAAGGATGGCAGCCAGTCCTTGCATAGTGTTGTTTCCAAGTCAGCCCTTTAGTTCTGTTATCAGGAGGCTATTCCAGTGAACTGTGGTTGGCTACTTTGGGATGAAAAAGTATGTGATATGACCAGTGGGTTCTACAGTTATGAGCTCACTCCTGCATCTTTTCTGTAGTCAACTAGGGGTAGACTGTGGTAGAGCACTTTATTGCATGGACTCTATACCTGTGCGTCAAGAATTCCATGATCTTTCAGGAGATTATGGTGCTAGATAAGGCTCCTTAGTCAGGAAATGCAAACCTCTAGCCAGAATTGGCATCTATCCTTATGAAGACAAAACTGGTCATTCCAGGATGAAAGCGAGTCAGTGTAGTCAACTTTCCAGTCCCTGTATTGATGATATATTCCTCTTTAAGAAATTACTCCAAAATTTAGCAGCTTAGAACAACAAACATTTATGATCTCCTAACATGAGAATAAGAATTCCGGGATCAGCTTACATGGGTCGTGCTGGTATGGAGTCTCTCAACCTGTTACCTGGGGCTGCCATGATCTGACAGCTTGACCAGAGCTGGAGAGTCCATTCCCCTAAATATGACCACAAACCTTTTGTGGGCCAAGCCTCTCTTTGGTTGCTTCTTTCTTTCTTTTTAATTAATTTATTTTTATTTATTTGAGAGAAAGAGCACAAG
This sequence comes from Canis lupus baileyi, assembly GCF_048164855.1. Classification (NCBI taxonomy): domain Eukaryota; kingdom Metazoa; phylum Chordata; class Mammalia; order Carnivora; family Canidae; genus Canis; species Canis lupus. The sequence continues at coordinate 32,327,219 of NC_132851.1, read as the reverse complement.
CGGGAGGAAGGGCAAGTGGAGGGAAAGAAGTAGGCTCCCCACTGAGCAGGGAGCCTGACCCCAGGACCCTCGGATCATGACCTGAACAGAAGGCAGATGCTTAACCAACTGAACCACCCAGACGCCCCCTTAGGTTGCTTCTTTTGTGTCATTGTGCAGAGCCTCTCATTATATGCCCAGCATCAATATGCATTGATCAGATGCTGCACATTGAGCATCATGCCAGCTTTCCTGCATGTTACTGATTGTGTCTTCATAGCTGTTAGTTAAGGAGGATTGTTATTTCAGTTTTACATCTCAGGACACTGGTGCCCAGAAAGTTGAACTAAGTTGCCAAAGGCACACAGGAAGTGGTGAAATAGGATATAGACACTGATGTTTCTGATTTCAAAAACCATCCTCTATGAAGAACTAAATTAAGTTGTATTTAATTCCTGAGTTGGAGTTGCCTCATAAATGACCTTAGTTGATAACCTGAATCTGTTCTCATGTCTATACAGTGCCCAGGTCTGCCGTGCATCCTCTGACCCCATGCTGTGGAAGTGTAGAGGTCTTCCAGGGTGACCTACCCAATTAGAAAAAGAACCAATTGTGCTATATATTAAGCTCTGAGGAGAAAAAGACCCCTTCTTAGTGTCTTCACAGTATGATGTTGTGTTTAATAACCCTAAACGTGAAAAATCAAGAACATAAAAAAATCCTAATTATACTCTCCAGGCATCTGGGGTCCAAGAATTAGCTACTTTGCTTTAGTAAAATGAGAGAACATTAGACTTAGCAGGAAACCAGAGATTCTCTAGTACAACTGGCTCTAATTTCAGATGAGCAAATGGGTTCCCAGAGAAGTAAGACGATGTACTCAAGGCTACACAGCTAGGTAACAGGAGAACTGGGCATAGAGTCCCATTTGCTTGTCTCCTGTGGAAGAACTCTTGCACCCCAGGTATTAGCAGTCCAACATGAAATATTAAGCCAGCATGACTCTTTGAAGAACAGACTGAATCTCTAAAGGTTCCATCAGATTTTGTACTTCTGTCCTCTCCCTATTCCCTCCCTGCCCCGGTATTACACTATGCATAATATGGTGGCTCAGTAAATTGTTGATTAATTATTCAACTGAAGTATAAGATTAGAATTTGCTTTAGGCATTTATAGAAGGTGGAAAATAAAGGAGGGAGGGATTTCTGCTTGCCATACCGCTAAGTAGCTCCTACCAGACACGATTCCCTCACAGATAACCACTGTGTTCACTGTAGGGGGAAGAGAACACCGCCTAGAAAGGGAATGCAAGCTGACTGACTGCAGAGGGTATAGGGAGTGACATGGAGCAAATGACCTGTTTTTCTGCATTCAGTCTGAGAGCAGGCCAGAGTCAACACTGCACTGAAGCCTGTAAGAGCAAAACATAACAAAACAAGACATCCACCTGAAACATTAAAAAAAAAAAACTTAAAAACAAAACATGAAATTTATCATCTTTCTGGCCTGTCGAACCAAAGGTCAGAGATTGGGGTGACCACATTAACTAGGAGGGAGATACCCCAGTTAGTGGGTACCTCCCTCCCAGTTAATGCAAAGAGAGGGTCAGGCAGGGAAGCCTGAAATTCTAATTCTAAACCCTGCCCAGTCTCTTGGGTGACTCAAGAACTAAGCAAGTGTGGGACCAATTCTAGCTTAGAAGGAAAGGTAAGCTGAAATCCGAGCTACCACCCAGGAGCTGGAGCTGGCAGTTTTAGTCTCATCAGATTAAGAGCCTGATTGAACAGAGCAAACAAATGAATAATCAAATAAAACCACATTTCAGAAGAACATAACAGAATCTGGAGTTTCCAAATGTAACATTAACATGGCCCGGACAGGATGAAATAATTACTCAATCAATGAAGGACAAGAGGTACCAGGAGAGAAGGAGCCACCCCTGACGTCAGCCAGAGCAGATCTGTTCATTTTCTCCTTATATTGGCTCCACAGAATGTTCCACTAATGCTGCTCAAAGGTGGTTTTAAAACCTTGGAAGTGGATGATTTCCAAGGTGGTTTCTATCTCTAGCATTCAGTGGGCCTGTTATCCAGTCTGTAGACTTGGAAGGAATCCTCAGAAAAGCCCTGCTTTGTAGTTTGTAACACAGATGTCAGTGAGAGTGAGGCAATGCTTCTCGAACTTTAATATGCACTCAAATCACCCAGGATTTTGTTGAAAGACTGCAATGGGGCTCAGGGTGTGCCATTTCTAATAAGGTCAAGTAAAGCTAATGCTGTCAGTTCAAAAAATCACACTTTGAGTGGCAAGTGTCTTAGGGACACAGTTTCCTCGTGACATGCTGTGAGGCTGCGTTCCAGTAACCAAATAAATGTGAGACTGCTGTATACCTCAGCTGTCCTTATGGACTTACGGAGCACATCAGACACTTCAACATCTCTGAGAAATACTGCAGAAATTTAAGCATGTCGTAATTCACTATTTCCCTGAATTAATTTCACTACAAAATTTGTTCTTGAGAAAAAAAAATTCTATAACACAGAACAGGTGCTATATAAAACATAGTTTGGGGACAATTTTTTTTGTAAGGGGATACTAAGAGAAATGTATACATCTGTGTTGTATGTTCTTACTCAGTCCCTGTTTCTGGGTTATCCAAGAAACCACATTCTCAGATTTTTTTTTACTTGAGAATAAATCAAATATAAGCCTCCTTAAATTTTGCTTGAAATTTCAAATGTTAGATCTTTGGCAGTCAGTTAAGAAAAATATGTGTGTCAGGTGTTGCCTTAAGTGGATAGGGTTGGTGGTGTCAGCTATGCTGGTCTAATTTGAAGACCTTGGGGAATACCTCACTCTAGAAACTGATGATCCGCTGACTGTGCTCTCTACTGCCGATGACTTATTCCTCCAGGTCCTTATCTCCTGTTCTAGAGTGAACATGCTAACACACGCTAAGGGAAGAGTGGCCCTGAACCCTGTTTCCCGCAACTTCACGAAGCTGATGTTACCATTGTCCTTCATGTCCATGGTCAGCTCTTCAGGGTGTTCTCACTTATCCCTTGACTTTCCCAACAACCCGATGATAAAACTAGGGGATGGATTATCCCTTCTGTAAAACAGAGGAGGGAATTGCTGCAGAAAAGGATAAATTATTTGTTTGAAGTCCTCTCGTTCTACTGAACTAATCAAGATAAAGGGTAAGCAGAGAGGCCTAAGATTTAGGAAATCTCTCTGAGGTGCCAGACACTTCATATATTTGGTCTCTTAACCTCGTTTGGGATATTGGAAAACTGAGATGCAAGGAAATGAGTCACCTCTCCCAGGTCAGGAGCAGGAGAATGAGGACTCAATCCCCCGTGGCTCAAGAGCTTGCAGTGTTGTGGGCACCTTCACCATCTTTTCTCTGGTTTGAGACATTAGCAACTTCTAGGCCTTGAATGTGAGTGTGAAAGTCCCCAGGAAGATAATGAGGTGTAAGATCAGACACTTGCCATAGAGGGGTTGTCTCTACCATTGCCCAAGGCCAACCTGGCACTTAATTACATTGCTTTTTATTTTCCCTTTCAAATATATTGTACTCTATCTTGTACAAAATGGTATTCTTGCCACCTCATTATTCCTTAATGAAGCACTTCTATCACAGGGTACATTTTTGTATCACTCATGTCAGAGAAACTCCGGAGGATTTTTATTTTTTAAAACACATGAGCTAGAATCTCTGTCTTGAAATGTACCAGCCTACACCTGTCACCCCAACATTGACAGTCTGGAGTCTTAAAAACATTCTTCCTGGGATGCCTGGGTGGCTCAGTCGGTTGAGCATCCAACTCTTGGTTTCTGCTCAAGTCATGATCTCAGGGTTGTGAGATCGAGCCCCAAGTTGAGCTCCACTCAGCACGTAGTGTGCTTGAGACTCTCTCCCTATGTCTCTCTCCCTGCTTTCTCTCTTTCTCAACAAATAAATAAATAAAATCTTTAAAACAATAACAACAAAAACCCCATTCTTCTTAAACAGAAACACTAGTCAGCAGAGAAAGAAAAAAAAGAAAAGAAAAGATACCTTATAATGTTTTATAAAGAAACACAGAGGGGATCCCTGGGTGGCTCAATGGTTTAGCGCCTGCCTTTGGCCCAGGGCATGATCCTGGGCTCCCTGCATGGAGCCTGCTTCTCGCTCTGCCTGTGTCTCTGCCTCTCTTTCCCTCTCATAAATAAATAAAATATTAAAAAAAAAAAAAAACAACACAGACAGGCCTCTTGGATGAGCAAGCCTGGAAATGCAGAAGAATAATGAGTAGGTCAGATCCAAAGTGTACAAATTGGCCAGAATTTCTTCTGTTGCCAACATGATCCAGCAAGGCTCAGAGCAGATGCTCTCTTCCTCAGCTTGAAAAGCCCTTCTAGGAAGAGAGATTTTCAGTGATCTGCTGAGGGGGCCATTTCACCAAATCTTCATTACTGGATTTGGTATTTTTCATAAAATTTCACACTGTACATGTTCGATGTGTCTATGGATCATTTAAAATGTAGCCCCATGTTTTTGTAATGAGCCAAAGTGAAAATATACATCCTGCCAACCGGTTAGTCCCTAAGTCATTCTTGAGCATCCTCTGGGTGCCAGCCTGGACTTTGGGGAACATGTGCCAGGCACCGGGCAGAGCATTTCCATGTGCATCATCTCAGTGAAAGTTAATGATTACAACAATAACAATCATGATCAATTATTCACCTTATTATGCACCATGCACTGTGGAAGGTGTTTGCGTGGTGCCAACCATGATCCTATAAGATAGCTAAGACTTCTCAAGACTAGTTGCCCAGGAGACTCAACTGAGAAACTTCATGAAAATAAGTCCTACTCAAAACCCATTAAGTCAGAATCTCTGGGGGTAGAAACATGAAATCTCTGGTCTTCAATAGCTTTCTTGGGAATTATGAGGCAGTCTGAAGTTAACCAGCATCTGGGAAAGATGAGACAGATGTTGTTATCTTTATTTTATTCATTAGGAAACAAGAGCTTGGAGAGAAATACGTGTCCAAGAAATGCTGGGTTGTCACTGACTCTCTATTCTGCAGATTTCAGAGAATCCTCTTAAGTGTATACTGTGCTAGGCTGGGAATGGAAAAGTGCATTTCCCAGACTCTGCTGTCAACAAGTGTATGTTAATTTTACCAAAGGGAGGCACTGAAGGACACCAGATGGCAGGAGGAAGGAGGAACCAGTTTGTCCCCTTCTGCAGTGTCTCTTACCAAGATAGTCATAGGAATGGGGAATTTAAGACAGGTTATTGCAGGCTGTAGCCAAATGGACAATGTTTAGTGAGCTCCAGGGGGGAGTGGGGGCTTTTGGCTTCCTGTGCAGGGCAGTGACATATGCAGGAACAGCAGCAGCAGTGGCAGTGGCTGGGGGACAAGTCGGGGTTCTGGGTTCCAGGCCTGGAGTGGTAGCAGCTTGTGATTTGGGGGTAACAATCTTCTCTTCACTCTTCAGCCCTTCCAGCACTTTTGTCAACACTTCTTGCATTAAGTCCCTTTATGCTTGAAATATCAAGAGTGGTTCTCTTTCCACCGTTGGACATTAACAAACATGGTAACTTAGTGATCTTAGATACAACTTGCCAGGGATCAGGGTGGGGAGTCAGCCCCAGGGCCTATGACTGCAAAGCCCCAGTTCTTAACCAATATCAATATATCAAAAGCTCTGCAAAATAAGGTATTCATTCACATATGTAGGGAAAGTAAGCTTCTTGCTATTCATTCTTTCATCTACTCAAAAATACAGATACTGGGAACTTATTTGCCTGCTACTGTGGTAAGTTCTGAGAATAAAAAAGTTGAGCAAAACATAGCTCCTGCTACCATGGAAGGAAGATTCATACACAATTATAAGACAATGTGGGAAGTTCAAGGTTGGATCAACTTCTAAGGAGGGGACAATTTTAACAGGACTATTACTCTAACAATTACAAAGAAGCCAAATGAGATGGCATTTAGGGACAATGTATCGGGGACAGGAAGTCCTTTGTGAGAACGAAGCAGTTACCTCTGGGTGGGGAAGCTCACAGGTATTGACTGACTTACTTCCCTGAGGGCCCTCCCGTGCTATTCATTTATCCATGTGTTCATTCAATTAATAGCATTGAGTGCTTTATAGTAGGCCTTCTCTATACCGTTGGAAAAAAACACCTGAGCAAAAAAAAAGGTGGGGGGGTGTTTGATCCATGGGACTTCTAATTTTAGAGAGAGACAGTTAATAGGCAAGTAAACAAATAAGATAACTTCATTTTATGAAAGGTACTCTAAAGAAAATAAGCATGGATATATGAGAGAGAGCAACTGGAGAGAGGATATTTTAGGTACGCTTTTGCTAGCAGGGAAATTGGTATAGAATCCTCCATCCTTGTCCTCCAGGAGACAGTGGGCGAGGGCAGCATCATGAGTCTGCAAGGCTAAAAAGTGGGTCTCAGCTTGCAGGAGCCGCCTATGAGAACCCAGCCCATGGAGAGTCTCCTCAAAGCTAGCACCCTCCCTCCAGCAAAGCACTCCCGCGGTGGCATTCAGAGTGCGGGGTTCTTCAGGCCAGGAACTGGCTTCCCCTCATCACTCCCTTCTTTGCAGTTCACAGTGGGAGAGCTGTGGCATACATAGTGCAGTGATCACAGATAATGAGAGTCTCCATCCGATCTGGGTCAGAAAGCTGGTTGCCTCACTGCTAATCTCTGTGTCTCAGTTTGAACCTGCAAAATGGGTACAGTAATTCCCAAATCACAGGATTATTGTGGTAATTGAATTCTATATTTGATGCCTATTACCTAGTAGGTTACCTGGCTCACGATGGGTGAGCAGTAAATATTTATTAAATTGATCAATGTGAAGGATACAGCATATCAGTGTTAGAAGTGTGGAGGCCGAGAAAATTAAGGCCATTCCACCTCAATTTTAGCATTAGCACAAGTAGAGCCATCTCAGGCTCCTATGAATAAGAGCTGAACTTTACAGGAAGAAACCACTCCCCGACTCTAGTCAAGCCACCAGCTTATACATAGGAATGCGGGACCCCCAACTGCCAAAGAATGTAAACCCCACCCTTTGCCCTCCAACCCCGTGTGCTAATTCTGACCAGAATAACAGGCTAGTTCAAATGGACCCAATAGGATGAATTGTAATTCAATTGGCCACCTGCATGTGGACCGGCATGACCATGTAACTTTCTGTATGTGTTACAATCCCCATTGGCCACTGGCCCCTATAAAACTACTTATGCCTCTTAACCTCAGGGTCCAAGTCCCTGCTCCGCTGTGTCAGGTATACTTGGACCCAAGCTCAAGCTTGTTAATAAACCCTCATGTACTTGTATCGGTGTCGGCTCCTTGGTGGTTTCTCAGATTTGCAATCTTGGGCACAAAAGAAGTCACTGTGCTTTTCTTGCAAAGTGATAGATCTCTCTCAAAAGGGATGGAAGAGTTGGAAGTGTGACAGGCTTCCTTCTTCATTCTCTGTCTACTTGATTAGAGATGATGGAAGGAATGGGTTGGTCTTCCTCATTCATGGAATGGAGGGCGTTCTGCTGGCTAACTCTTTGTCTCGGTCATCTTTCTTAAAACCAGATCTGTGCTCAGCCTCATCTGCAAGAACCCCAATTTGCCAATTTCCTTCTGAAATTGTGTTCCCTAGAACTAAACAGGGTCCTCTAGCTTGAATCTGCCACAGCTCAAAGGAGCCAAACTATCACAGCCCTTGAGTTGGACACCAAACTAGATATGTAGCTTCAGATGATATTAGGAATTTAGAAATAATCATATTGGACTATGGATTCATGCTAACCTTATAGCCAATTCAGACTTACACACTGCATATGAAATAATTAGGACACCAGGACCCCCATCTTCTGTTTCTGCATGTAAGGCTTTCAGCCCCATTTCAGGTCTCCACCCAGATTCCTGCAAAGTTCCTCTAGACTTAAGGAAGATCTTAGAGGAGACATGGTGTTTATTCATGGAATCATTCCTAGAACTTCGTATATGAACTGGAATATATGAGACTCCTGATATGTGCTTATTAAATGAATAACTATTTTAATTAGTGCAAACGTAAAAAGTACTTAGCCTTAAAAAAATGGAAAATATAGTGCAGTCAAAAAAAGAAAACAAGATGACTCATAATTCCATGCTGTTAAGTGTCATCCCAAATAGTATCACATTATTTGTACTTTTAGGTAATGTGTATTGTCTTACTTAATGTATTATTAACACTGTTTATGGCAACAAACAATTCTTACATCACCATTTGAAGAGCTTCAAAATAACTCATTATATTAATAGTCTGCAATTTATTTAACAGGATTTATTTAAACAAATGAAATTGTTGGAACTTTTGGTTGTTTCCAGGTTGGTTTGTTTGGTTGTTTTTTTTTTTTTTTTTTTTTTTTACTTTTGAAAAAGATTTATATGTGTGTGTGAGAGAGAGAGAGAGAGGGAGAGAGAGAGAACATGGGAGGGAGGGGCAGAGGGAGAGAGAGAATCTCAAGCAGACTCTGCCCTGAGTACAGACCCCAACACAAGGCTCGATCCCAGGACCCCGAGATCACAACCTGAGCCAAAGCCGAGCCAGACACTTAACCGACTGAACCACCCAGGTACCCCTTGCTTTTTCACTTTTTTAAAGATCTCTGTACATACATTCTACTGTGTATCTGATTATCCCTTACTGTAAAGTCCTATTGGTAGAAAGATTGGGTCAAAGGTACTGTGTGTATTTTGAAGATTTAAAGCAACATTTCTGTCAGTTTGCCTTCCAGAAACATGCATGACAATATCCTTTTCTCTATACCCTGACAGTAGATAAAAGGGGGAGAAATAAAACCTACACTTTTTGAAAAAGTGAGTTAGTGCATTAAGTGCTTAGATAGTGATTAGTATATGGCAAGTGCTCAAAACTGGTGGCTGTTGTTATTATAATTACTGTTGCTTTTATAGCTCACAAAGCTATATGATACCAGCTTCACCTGCTTTCCTCCACTCAGGTAATTCATCTACTGTAACAGCAAAACCTCTAATTTGTCATCTCATCAATGAAAGAGAGAGAGAGAGAGAGAGAGAGAGATATGTTTGGAATTATATCAAATAGCAGAATTTTGGGGCAGGGAGATATCTGCCATTCTCTGTAATTCATAGAATTCCCCCTTTTCTCTGGAAACCTGCCTCTTGGAACCTTCATTGTCTTCCTCTAATCTGCTTTTGTCTTGCTGCACAGAGGTATTCTGGGAGTGGTCTCACCTGCTCAATTGGGCTGGATCCATTTATTCTTAGATGTCCCATCTTTCTCTTTGTGGTTTACTTTATCATTGGTTTGGAGTATGTTCTTAAGTAGCTTTTTAAGAAAAAACATATGATTCAAACTCTAAGAGAATCTGAAAATGTGTTCTGCTAGGAATAGATTTCTAGATTTCAAAAATTTCTTCATTAATTTATAGAGTTAGCTGATTCTGTTGAGAAATAATATGGCTTTGTGATTCATATGACTTCCTAGGCTTCAGATTCCCTCTCTCACTCTCTTTTTTTCTTTTCTCCAACCTTTCAATACCTTTGTATCCTTGATGTTGTGAAAATTCTCATGATCTATGCAGATGTGTTTTTTTTTTTTTCTGCCTTCCTATTAGAATCTTAGAAGTACTTTCAGTGTAAAACACTGCATCTCTCTGCGGCTCTACAAAGTTCTTTTCTATTATTCTCTTTATACTGCTGCATTCCACTGTGATTGAGTCCCCTCCTTTTGGAATTCTTGAGTTATATAAGAGCTCATGTACTGATCATCTATGTTGTTTATGTTTTCTTCTCATGTGCTCCAACTCTTTGTCTTTTGGGGATTAGGTTTTGAAAAGTTTCTTCAGGGCTATCTTATATTTTTTACTGATCTTTCTTTAAAAATCTTTTTAAAATGTTAAGAACTTTTACTTACTGTTTACTTGTTGCTTTCACATAGTTTTGATTTCTTGTATATGAATGTGATTGTGACATATTGTCAGTGTTCCTAGAGAATATTGCTAACATAGTTTTCTTTTCTTTTACTTACTTCTCTGACATCCTGAATTGTTTACATTCCTGATGTAAGGCTTCCTGATGATTTATCTCGATCTTCATTTTTCGTGTTTCAGGATTTTCTCTCCAAAAGACAAATAATACTACATTTTGGCAAGAATCCAGCAAAAGAAAACAGACACAAAAGACCACCTATTGTACATTTCTGTTGATGAGAAATGGCCATTAGTGGCCAAGTTATAGACAAAAAAGCAAAGTAGTGGCTGCATAGAACAGGTAGTGAAGAATATCAACTGCAAAAGGTATAAGGGACTTTTGGAAATTTAGACAATGTCTTAAAACTAGATGGTGTTGATGACTGCACAACTGTAAACATTTACTAAAATGTATAGATTTGTATACATTCAATGCATGAATTGTTTTGTTCATAAATTATACCTCAATAAAGCATTTACATGGCACACAACTAATTTTTGTCACAAAAGGAATGAGATGATTGCCAAATTTATTTTCTATTTTGTCGAAAGCGAAATGTTTGTAATTTTTAAAACATGCATCCTGTTTTCCAAGTTTGGGATACAGCCATGGTTACTTTTTATCTCTGACTTGAGGCATTTCACTTCATCTCAGTGATTTCCAGTGTTTTCATCTGTGGCTGGAGGTTGAAGGATGTAGTCCCTGAAGATTCTTCACCTCCAATGTTGTGGGATATTTCAAACTGGTTTCGTTTTCTCCTTGATCTGTCTGTTAGACTCAGTCTGCTAGCAAATTTGCTACATCTTGTCTTTGTTGTCAGGTCGGGGTTTGGAATAGACCATCTTGTACTTTTCCTACATAATCAAGAACTTTTAGAAAAAATAATCTGATTTCCACCATGTGGATGAGCTGGGCACAGCTGGCTGAAAATTGAGTAATATTCAGCCAATTTATTTTAAGTGAATATGCTCATTTTTAAACTTATTTTTACATTAAAGATAATTTTACTGGGCAAATTTAGCTTACCTACACGTAAATGGCAGCATTAAAAGGAAAACAGAATAGATTTTTGCCTACCAAGGCTTATTGGTCTAGTTTATGGACTACAGTGTGCTATCAGAAGTCCAGAAATTATGGGTTAGGACATGTAGATTTATTCTTTTTTCTTTTGCTGATCCTGACTTTTTTGGCTATAGACATGATGACCTTGTAAAGTTCTGAAGGGGTAATTTTAAAAACTCCATTAGACTTGTATTTTGTGGTTATAGATTAATGCTTCTCAAACTGTAATGTGCATACAGATCAGGCTAGGAAGCCTGTTAAAATACAGAGGCTAAAATATAATAGTTTGGGGGGTGGTCTGAGATCCTGCATTTCTAGCAAGCAGTTAGAATTCACCAGTGCTTGTTGGTGGACCACACTCTGCGTAGCAAGGTGTTGGAATGGAAACAGAAACTGTGGAAGGGAAGAGTTACAGGGAACCATCTTACTTTGATGGTAATGAGAACTGGTCTGCAAAAGGAGTAAAACACCCAGCTGTTCTGGACTCTCCATCAGGGAAGAAGCCAGCTGGCTTGTAATAGTAGGAATTAGATGTGTGTAAGTGATTGACCAAAAGACCTCAAGTGTCTCCTCTCACCATGAGGATGCATACTTATCTTTAATTAATGTCTCTTCCGGCTGTGAAATGTACATTTCCCCATATATTCCTATGGAATTATTTATAATTTTCCATATTAATTGTAAGCATTTTTGGGACCGTGCTTCACTTGCATGTGTGACCACTGGGTTACAAGTTTATTGGTGGTATGCTCAGTCTTGCCTCTTTTCTTTTCCTAGATCAGAAAGTATTAGTTCTACCCTTTTGTTCCTCTTGCTGCAGAAAAGCCTGGCTTGCTTTGCAGCTCCTGTAACAGAGCAGGGATGGAAGGCCTCCATCATCTTTCTCAGTAGAGTCTTGCCCCATAAGGGTGGGAACTTAGGCCTCTTGGCTCAATATGTGTCCTCCAGCTCAACTTGCTTTTTTATTTTGAATATGACATTTCAGATAGTTACATATATGAACAGAGATATCTTATTCTCAATGAACTATGGAGATTGCCATGATTTATTAGAAGTAATAAAAATCAGTCTCATTGGATAATAGAATGAGGATGGATGGATGCAGAACTGTCAGAAATCTAGGATAAATTAATACAGATAATCTAATTTTATTGTTCCATGGATAGAAATCCATCAGGCCCTCTGAAGAATTGCAGCTTTAAAAAAAGGGTTGGGGCACCTAGGTGGCTCAGTTGGTTAGGTATCTGCCTTTAGCTGTGGTCATAATCCTGGGGTCCTAGGATCTAGTCCCATGTCAGGCTCCCTGATCAGTGGGGAGTCTGCTTCTCCCTCTGCGCCGCACCCCACCATTCATGCTCACTCTCTCTCAAATAAATAAGATTTAAAAAAAAATGAAATAAGCCTTTAAACAGCAGTTTCTATGACAGGAGGCCTCTAGAAAAGTGATAACTAACCAAAACTCTGAAGTGTAAGTGGAAAGTAGCAAGGTAGGATTGGAGTGAGGTGGGTCTCAGGATAGGTAAGCCCTGGGCACAGGAAACTGTGTGAAGTGGGAAACACTGTGATGCATTCTAGTGTGCTACAGGAAAAAAATACCTCCCCCTGATTCAGCAAAGTGTGACAGGATTAGCAGCCCCTTTCTCACCCTTTGTGATTCCATAAATATAGAACTAAAATAATGTATTCATTGTCATCATTTTCCTCCTATGAGTCACCTGATGCTCCCCAACATGCTATCACTGTGGGCATGTTGGCCACTCATCTCATCGAATGTGGGCTTTCCAAGTTTTCTTCCTGGAATACTCTCCCTCTGTCTTTGTTTCTGGACAGATCCCTTTGTTCTCCAAGGTCTGTAAGGAGGTGAATGAAATACTTGAACAAGGAATGGTGTATTTGTTAGCTTGACTGCCATCACAAGATGCCACAGTCTGGCTGGCTTGAATAACAGACATGTATTATCTTCCAGTTCTGGAGGTTGGAAGTCCAATTTCAAGGTACCAGCAGGATTGCTCTCCCTGGCTTTCAGATAGCTATATTCTCACTGTTTCCACACTGACTTTTCTTCTGAGAGATCTTTACTGTATCTTCCTCTTCTTAGAAAGGCATCAATCCTATTGGATTACAGCTCTATCCTTATTACCTCATTTAACCTTAATTACCCCCATCAAGGCCCATCTCTAAATGAATCACTTTGTGGATTAAGGCTTCAGTGTATGAATTTTGGGGGAACACAGTTAAGTTTATGGCAGATGGGAAGTCCACATGGCATTTGGGCACATGAAGAATGGACTGCTTCATATTGCAGTTGATGATGTAGTTTTATACCCAATAGAATTATATCTGTTTGAGGACAGAACTAGAATGTTAAACTAGATTCTTGAATACCTGTGAAGTTCCCAGAGGGTTGAAGCAAGAAATAACAATGTTCATACTCAAAAATATTTTTTGACTAGAATAAGAGCTTAGCTACAAAGAAAGGCAGTTTCTGATTCAGCAGGTATCCAACTGATGTATTTTTTGAACTTTGGACTTAATGGTAGAAAATAAAAATGGATTCTCCTCCTTGATTTCCAGAGAAGGGTATCTCACCAAAGCAGCTCACTCTCTGCAAATTAGAAGCCCTTTTAAGATCTGTAATTTCTTTCCCTTTATTTGATCACACCTCAATCTCCCCTACTTTGGAGTAGGGTTGTCAAGACAAGTATGTCAAGAAAAGAATGAAACAATTTGGGGATCCCTGGGTAGCTCAGAGTGTGATCCTGGAGACCCAGGATCGAGTCCCACATTGGGCTTCCTGCATGGAACCTGCTTCTCCCTCTGCCTGTTTCTCTGCCTCTCTCTCTGTGTGTGTGTGTCTCTCATGAATAAATAAATAAAATCTTTTTAAAAAAAGAATAAAACAATTTGTGTATGTGTTTAAAGAACTCTGTTCCAAATACTTTAATGACTTCCTCACTGCAAAAATTAAGTAGACTCAAGGAGTCCAATAGTGGGGCTGTAGAGAGGAATCAGGAGGCTGGAAACTCTCCTCCTTGAGGCAATGAAATGAACTCTCCACATTTCTTCTTCCATTGCAATTCTTCTTTGTTAAAACTGCAGTATCTTGGGTTAATATAAAAGCATTTTCATTGTTCTAAATGTCCTCTTATTTGGATCGTGTCTTAATTTTCAAAGCATTTTCTGACCTTCTATTGCATTTCATCTTCATAGTAATTATGTGAGTTTAATTGGACAGGTTTTTAAGATTCAAATTTGTAAATAAGAAAAAAAATCAAGGGCACTTTAAAAATATTTATGAATATCTCTTTAATACTCATATTTCCTGAGCCACATTCCAGAGATTTTTCTTTGGTGGATGGGTAGGAAATGAATTTTGGGTAAGACTAAATCTAGAAGAGATACTGGGGAAAAAGGAAACTCATTTAAAAATGCCACACCCATATTGTTTTATGCAATCCACCTCCCTTTAGTCTGAATGAATTCCTCTTATAATTAAACAGTCTTCTTAAAATGTTTTACAGTATTAATTGTTGTATTACTATTATTGTCTAGGGACTAGAAATTCTGGAATCCTGCCCTATCCCATATCCTTTCTACCTGTGAAGTTTATAAGAGAGAGAGGTGTAAGGAGGCATTAAAACAAACAGGGGGAGAAAAAGCTCTGCTTTGGTAGAATTCTGGGAGTCTGCCCCAAAGTCCTGCTTCAGGTGTCCTGGATTCAAAGGCCTAATGGAGTCTTCACTCTGCCTATTGAGCTGTAACCTGTGCCTCATGACTTTACCACCTTCCAGCCAATGTCATGGAGTGAGAACATTGAATAACAACAGAACAGGAGCACAGGAAAGGTGGCACTTCTGTTCCTCTCCAGAGGCAGAGAAGGGTGAAACAGAGAAATAGTAGTTCAACCAAAGGTGCTGAGGATCAACAGGTCTTCTGTCTGCCAGCACAAGAAAGAGAAGTGAGAGAGGAAGATGGTTGGCATTCAGCATCAGGAAGGAAGCTACTTGTACTTGTGACCTTCTGGTTTCCCCCTTGTGGATGAGAGAGGATGATGAGAAACCCATGCCCATGTAGGAGACATTTAGACCCTACTCACTGCTAAGCTTAGTCCAAGCAATATCCTAGAGTCTGGCCTATCAAGTTAATGCTTTCCTCCTTGGAGAGAGAAGCAATGAAGGGGTGAGCCAAACTTCCTTCTAGAACTGGAATCTTACAGTTCCAACAAAGGATGCTGGGTAGGAAAGAATCCAGTTGCAGAGTTTTTCTTTCCTGTTTCACATACTTGGTACCTAAAGATCAGTTAATAATGTCAGCAATTCTGGGCGGGGGGGGGGGGGGAGCGGGGGGAGGTCTGGATGGCTCAGTTGGTTAAGCGCCCGACTCTTGATTTCGGTTCAAGTCATGATCTCAGGGTCATAAGATCTAATCCCACGTTGGGCTCCACATTCAGTCTGGAGCCTGCTTAATATTCTTTCTCTCTCTCTGGCCCTCCCCCCTCTAAATAAATATTTTTTTTTAAAAAAGGAAAAGAATAAATAATATCAGTCATTCTACTCCAAACACAGCCATATTCCAATCACTGAAAACCTGTAGCAACTAGGCAGAAGTATGTATTTGGCTTCTTTCTGCCATCAGGGAGGCCATGGTCAGTATTTAATATTATTCTTTCCTGGCACCAAAGAGAAATGAGGACTTGGAGTCATGGCCTGGATTCAGATTTGCTTACTAGTGGATGGCCTTCCTCTAACTGCTCTAAGTGTCAAGTTTCTGTGGTGTAACAATGTTTGCATTATGTCTTTCTGGCATGCAACATCTTGCTCTTGAGGAGCAAAGCTGACCTAATTCTGAAATACTGTGGTAAAGCTTATTTTAGAATGCATGGTAAATCGTCTGTTAAGAGAAATGGCCCTTTTATTGAGTCCAGCATTCCTGACATCATGAACTAAGAACACAAGATGTATATCCCATCCCCTTCTGTTAGAGAAGGGAGAAGGGAGTTAATCAAATCAAAACAACACCTAACACTACCATTTCTAATTGCATTTTGTCTCCTCTTGCTGGAAAGGTAATATTCTTTTATCTGAAGATGTTTTATCTTTCCTCATAACTTCAGTATAGGTATTATTATTCACCCCTGGGCCCAGAGATCTGAAATGCTGATAATTTTGAGTGGCTTTCTAAGCATTTGATACAGGAAATTTACTTAAAAAAAAAAATAGCCCAGGAGGCATTTTTCAGTGATTTCTGGCTTTAAGCTGGAATTCACTGCTACTTTCATACAAAATTGTGGATCTTAGAGAGATTGTGGTGGGGATCTTCCCTGAAAGTATGCCAAATTCTCACAAAGTTGTGCTGTTTCTTTCTTTTGTCTTTTTTAGCCTTCCATGTGCAGTGGACAAGCACATGAACCTTCATTTCATCCTGTTCTAGATTTGAATCCTGACTACGTATGCTATTTTATGATTTCAAACATTACTACAACATGCCCTTTTTCTTTTTTTTCCCCAAAGATTTTTATTTATTTACTTGAGAGAGAGAAAGCACAAGCAGGGGGGAAAGGCAGAGGGAGAATGAGTAGCAGAGAGCTTCTAACTAAGCAGGGATCTTGACACAGGGCTTGATCCCAGGACCCTGATGAGATCATGTCCTAAGCTGAAGGCAGACACTTAACCCACTGAGCCACCCAGGAACCCTGACATTTTTTTTTTTTCATTTGTATGTCTCACATAAGACATTCTGAAGATCAAATACTTCTTAAAATTAGAGATATTTTAAACAAACTTTAAAGTGGGTGTTACTTCCACGACCCTCATTTGCCTCTGTGCATCTAGTTTTCCTATTTGATTTCTTATTTCTGACTTCTCCAGCCAGAACCAATTAATTAGCCATGGCATGGGATTTCTTCCAGAATCACGCTTGTTAGAGCTGCCCTGTCAATATTCATTAATTACTCTTCTAGTCCTGCTATAATCAGCCAGATCAAGATTTGGTGAACAATGACCCACTGGCCAAATCTAGTCCATTCCTTTTGTTTTATATAGCCTGCAAACTAACAGTAGATTCTACAGATGTTTGAAATATATCAAAAGAAGAATGATATTTTTTGACACATGAAAATTAATCAATATTCAAATTTTAATGTCCATAAGTACATTTTTATTGGAAACACAGTCATGTTCATTTAGTTATTTATCGTCTATGGATGCTCTTGCACTATCACTGCAGAGTTTAGTAGTTTTAATAGAGACCATATGGCACAAAAATTCTAAAATATTTACTACCTGGCCCTATACAGAAAAAGTTTGCCCACTTGTGACATAAAACAGAAATCACACTTAGATACACCTGGCTGCTAGTCCAGGCCCTGCTACTTGCTAGCCGTGTGATCTATTAATCACTCTTATAAAATGGTGCTCATTATAGTTAAATTATAATCACATTCCAAAGTGTCTAGAGAAAAATAAATAATATATTGTCTATGAAGGCACTTTGTAAACCACAAGAACTATATGATTGTGGTTTTCAAACCTCATTTTTATCATTGAAACCTTTTATTCACCTAAATCTTACATGAAATCTCTGTATGTGAAGCAGATATAAGTATGACAGGTGGTTGAAATCAGAAAGGGAGCTTAAAACACTAAACATCCATCTGCTACCTGTGGGTCCTTTGCCAAACCATAAGGCTTGGAGGGAAAGAGTTCATACGTGTGCTCTCTGGTATAAGTAAAGCAGGGCTTCTAACCCTTTCCATTACTCAGGCTCCTTTTTTTCATTTAAAAGTTACTTAGTACAATGCATGACTGATGGCTTCCCCATCCAGGGAGGACAAAATAAGAGGTCATAAAACATATGCATATGATAGGAGAATTTCTAGTTGTTGTCAAGGTGGTCAACTAATTTAATTTCTGGCTATTGCCCTGACACCCAATCTTGAGACACCACAAAAAAATGATAAAGAGAGATAGATGGATTTAATCATTGAGCATGGAAACCATGGGGAAGCCTCAGGGAAGACAGAACACAATTGGGTCTTATGTTGGTCGAGAGAGTGTCCCAGAAGAAAACACACTGAGATGATTCAGATGGAAGCTAAGTTGGGTTCCCATTTAGATATGCTCCCCTTTTCTTACATGATTGCTCATGGTTGAAAGAGCAAGAACATACATTGGCTGGCCAAGGAAGACAGGCAAATAGCTGGGGTCTGAGACTTGGTTAGGTAAGGAAGAGCCAGTAGCATGTGCAGGTAGACCAGCTGGTCTTCTCAACTCACTCCCCACTTCTACTCTGTAAGCCACTTTTAATAAGAGCATTACCTGTTTCAGGAGTAAAAGACAAGTCCCTGAGAGGCACAGTTTTCTGGGGAGAGGGAGTTGTTTGCCCTTCTCCCCTTCAAATTTCCATCAGAGGACTGTGAGTTCACAGAACAGCATCAGCAGACCCATGAAGAGCACGACTTCAGCAAAGTAACAACGGAGTAGAGAATCCAGACAAAGTGAACTAGATGTAATGGTCAGACAGCCCAGGTGCTTAAAGTATTTTCAAAGAGATAAAGGAATATTCTCGTAACCAAAAAACAGGGACAAGAAATTTTTAAAGTGGGAAAAGTTGAGCATATTTGTCCAGAAAAATATAGTTGAAATAAAGGTATGAGGACATATGTGGTCAAAGAACAAATTATTGATCTGAAATATCAGGCTGAGGACCTCCCCTAGGGAGCATCCAAGAGGAATAAGGAGAAATGTAACAACATGGCTAATAGATATAAGGGTAGAAGTAGAATATCAACATCTTTAAGACAACATTGTTCCCCAGGAAAGAGAGAAATTAACAGGAGAAGAAATATTTGAAGAAATACTTGCTGAGAATTTCTCAATTTTAAAGGGCAGGTGGGAATGATACAGGGTAAAAAACATATGCACTCACTTTGCCACAAAAAGGTGAAATTTTAGAAGATCACAAGCAAAGAAAATTCCCAAAACTTTCAAAGAGAAAAAGCAGATCACATGCAAAAGAAGGGGAGATAGATTGATGTCATACTTTTCAAAGGTAACAGGGGATTCAAGAAAACAAAAGAGTAACACTTTCACTGTATTAAAGGAAAAACAGAGTTTTATTTCCAGCTTAAAAGTGAGGAAAACACAAAAACATCCTTGAACGTGAAAGTCCATGGCCTTTCAGATCACTCTCTCTCTTTAAGCTTCCCATGATCATCTTGTGAGCCTGCTTTTCAAGCTTATTCTTTTGTTGTATATTTCAAGAACTTCTTTATTTGCATTTAAAAGCCAAGAATGTTTTATTCTGTATTCTCTAGGAAAAGTAATTCTCTCCCATGAATGCGGTGAGTTTAGAAGGTTATTCTTCTGCCTAAATAGTAGAAAAAACGTACCAGCTATAAGATATATAGAAAAAAACTGGATTAATATCTTAAAATATCCTCTCTCTAAAATTCCCATAATGAAAATACAAGCAAAGTGTGTTGAAAGAAGGACAATAAGGAAGGGGCATGGACTTGAGGCAGGTGTGGTTTCAAGGAAGCCACAGATTATGCTAGAGTAAGTTTTCGATAAACATGTGACCCTCCCAACAATACAGAGGGCTGGAATGGGCAATCTTTTATGTCTATACAGCACAGGCAGGAGCCTCATTTGAAATGCTGAGACTTTCCTTGAGATACTGACATTTTTTTTTCCCTTCTGCTAGACCATGCATCATAATTTGAGTAATTAAAAGCAACCCACATTTTTATGTTTTGATTGTGCTCTGTGAAACATTGAATTTCTTGGTGTTTCTTCCCAATCAGCAGTGTCTTCAAAAGCAAAAGACCCCCTGGATATTACAATGTGAGATTATTTTTAATATTTAATGCAGAATCAGGGAAGCTACTTTTGGTTCTGTAGTAAGTGGAATAGATGTGGAAATGCTGCATGGTGTAGAAAGCAGGATTGAAGTAATTTCTGCATCATACTTCTGCTGAATTTTTCTGCAATAGTCCTATATGGGATGGAATTCAGGGCTTTTTTTTAAATCCCATTTCTACGTTATATTTCCAAACCATACATTTCTGTGTTCACTGTGGTTGAACCATTTTTATGATTTCTATGATATATTTACATTCAGTGCATTTGCACTGGATGACGTGTCCTCATTTAGTGCTCTTTCTAGTCTTGATTTCAAACAGTGGTTTTTGATCTTGTGAGGAGTGTAATCATACTGATGTTATTTCTACACCAATAAATTGCTACAGCAACAATAATAATATGAATAGCTACCAATTACCAAGCCACGTGTGCCAGGTAGACAAGTAAGCAATATGTATCCAGTTGTATAATTTAACCTTTACAGATAGCCCTGTGAAGTAGTTTTGATTATCATCTCTGTTTTACTTATGAGGAAACTGGGACTCAGAGAAATGAATTAACTTATCAAATCTCATAGCTAGATAGTGGTATAGACAACTTTGGATTCAGATCTCTCTGATTTTAGAAACGTCACTTTTTTATACTATGATGCTATATAATCAAGGTATTATTGTTGCAATCATGATTATGATTGAGATCATTACCATCACCACTATCATCATTACCACCACCATCACAACCTTCACATCACTATCATCACTATCACCATCATCGTCATCACACCATCACTCATCACTGTCACCATTATCATTATCACCATCACCATCCCCACCATCATCATCACCACCATTACCATCACTATCATGATCACCACCATCACCATCACCTTTATCATGATCATCATCACCATCACGCTTATTTTCATCTTATGGCCAGAGAATGAATTGTACTCTTTACAGTACTCTCAATACCCTCAGCACTGGAAGGTGTTTGCATCTTACCTAGTCTTACCATCCTAATCATAGCTTGTTTCATCAGGTATTTATACTCATGTAGTTATGTCAGGATTGATGAATGGGTATGTATCACCATTGCCCTCATTTTTACATTCCTTTTATTAGTGATGCTGTTACTTATAATTATAAGGAACTCACCAGATGCTAGACACTGTTCTAACTCACTAATTCCCATAACAACAGTTTACATTTTAAAATACTCTAAAAAAATACACTTATATTATATATAAGGAGTTTTTGAGGTTAAGTAACCCCCTCAGAGTTTCCCAAGATAGGAAATAGGACATTCTGGGTTCAGACTTTATGAAACTGGGATCTGAGATTCAGTTTTTCTTTTAATTTAAGCAAGAATACTGCACAAAATTATACATTTTTATCAATAGCTTGGCCACTGGCTTTAAACTGGGCCTCCTAAATCCTACCCACCATCTCCCTCATTCCAGCTTTCATCTCAGACACCATCTGGATTGTCTTGCGTCTTCTGCTTTTGGTTCATAAGCACTGTCCCGAGCAGAGGGGTAAATGGGCAACAGTGGAGAAACGAGGCTGTAACCTCCTTCCAATCATCTTCCCCATGCCACATTATACTTTGAAATTTTCATCTTTTCAGGGGAATTTATTGGAGGAATGTCAGTGAGTAGAACTGACCATGCACCGCCAGTTAAGTTAATGAAGGGGGTTCAGCTAATTCCCTTGGAACTTGGCACTGAAAATGAAGTTCTCATCATATCAGAATAAAAATCACTGCATAATACTCTGATTTTCATTCACAACAAGCTTTATGAGTATTAACAAATGAGCCCTAACTACCCCTCTGTGAGGTTGAAAAGCATATAATCCCTTGCATGGTGAATGGGAGCCATGAGATAGAATTAGAACAAATACTGTTTTTCCCCCACTCTATTTCCCTTTCTAAACATACAGAAAACGGAATTTCATTTCAAGTAGAACTGAAATGGCTCCCAAGTGCTGACATTTCATTAATACTGACCAAATCATCTTCTTTCTCCACACACCACCCCCAATTTGGGCTAGAAGCTGCTGCTTCTGGCTGTAGCTCAAAAGAGGCTGCAAAGTAAACCCAGCATCTTAGGCTTTTCTATGAAGGCTGAGCCACGTTTATCCCTTGTCCAGAGAGTCTCCAACCTTGCCTTGAGCTCCCTTTTAGCCGGTGGTTCCAACTTTCTTTTCCCTGGGAATTGTTCTTGTTCTTTGTGATCCCCAGCTACCCACATTCTGTTGATTCTTTTTCCTAAATATTAATTGAATGTGTCTCTTCTCTTCAAAACCCACTCCTACTTTGAACAGGAGCTGCCATCATCTGTTTTTTTTTTTTTAAATATTTATTTATTTATTTATTTATTTATTTATTTATTTGAGAGAGAGCAAGTGCAAGTCAGAGAGGAGGTAGAAGGCAAGAAAGTGCAAAGCCCAATGCAGAGCTTGATCCCAGGACCCTGAGATCATGACCTGAGCCAAAACCAAGAGTCAGATGCTTAGCCAACTAAGCAATCCAGGCACCCCACCCCCCTTGTCCGTAATACTGAAAGTATTGGTCTTCTAATTGGTCTCCTGATTTCAGTTTTATGCTCTGCCTACCCAGGATGCATATTTCTGAGACAGTTATCTGGCGCAATCACTCCCCTGCTTATATTCTCCAATGACCCTTGGTTATATATAGGATAATGTAGAGGACATAAACTCATACATTTTAGCAGATTAAAGATATCTGAAAATTTCTTGATACTTATTCCATTAAATCTTGGATAAGGCCAAGGGAGTATGACAAAGTGATGCTTTCCCAATTCCGGGCCTTTTTTTTTTTAACATTAGCCTCTCTAAGAGCCATAAGCTAACTTGCAAAAAGTCTAAATAGCCTGCTGAAGAGACTACTTAGGGAAATCCTGAGACTATATCACGAAGGAAAGGGGCCAGCTGAATCCAGCCTTCTAGCCATCTCCCCACACTTCCTGGCACAAATGAAACTGTCTTGTACCCTCCAGATTGCCCAGTCAAATAGCTAGGTATGCCTGGGTAACCTTAGTATCACATGAAGAAAATAAATCACCTGTTGAGTCTTGACCAAATTTTTGACTCACAAAATCATGAGGTATAATAAAATAAATGGTAATTGTTTTAAACCAGTTAGCTTTGGGTATTTGGTTGGATAGCACTAGATAACTAGAACAGAATTGATACTGCAGGTGAAGTATTGCTTTAGCACCTACCTAACAAATATGGCATTAATTGTAAGAATGGCTGCTTTGGTGAAGATGGAAGTTGCCTCAAGAAGACTATTGGTAGGTAACATGGAAAATAGAAAATATAGGTAAGAAGCAGGAGGATTAAGTGAAGGAGATTTCCAAATGTGATGTTGAAAGTGCCATCTGACTTCAAGTTGCCTATTATAAAGTTCTAGGAAAGACAGAAAGATTAAAGGAGGAATTGTTTATTTTCAAGCAAACTTTCCAAGGCCCCCTCCCAAAAAAATCTTTATCGCCAGAAGATTTTCAAAGTAAGAAGTGGCCCCAGAGAAAAGATCAAATCCAGAGCAGTAGGAGACATCATAGGATAAAATTGTTTTTAGGACTTAAAAACTTTGTTAATCTCAGAACGATTTAAAAAAAAAAAGAGAGATTTTATCTATTCATGAGAGACACAGAGAGAGAGGCAGAGACATAGGGAAAGGGAGAAGCAGCTCTCTGCAAGGAGCCTGATGCAGGACTCAATCCCAGGACCCCGGGATCACCACCTGAGCCAAAGGCAGATGCTCAAACACTGAGCCACCCAGGTGCCCCAATCCCGGAAAATCTGATGGCATGCCTTGTCCTACCTTTTTGCTGGAAACAGGAGTTCAGAGGATCTTTGTGGTGTGGTCCCTCAGTAACCTCCCAGGCTGCTCAAGGTAGAGAATAGCCTGTGTCAGAATAAAAACAAAATCTCACTTTTTTCTAATGGAGAGGATTATAATTTGCTACATAAGAAACTCACAAAGTTTTCAAAGGGATTGCATTCTCTTGGGCTGAAAGGGGCAGGGAGAGTTATATGGGGAAAGAAGACTTTGGGCCCTCAAACTTCTACTTAGAGGAGGAAAGCTAAGAAAGCTACTCAGGTTAAGAGGCAGACTATTTCAAAAAGAAAAGAGATGACTCAGAGAGGCAGAATCATTCCCAGGGGCAGAAATGGGCCCTAATTGAAGAACCAGTGCCATAAACTTAGCTGGAGGTTAGAAGGTCTATGAACTGATGATTGTTACAAACCTCCTGTGCTTCCCTTTATGGGGTGTCTGTGACAGTTACTCTACTTCTACACTACCATTGTAGGGTATATGTACAGGGGAACATAATGGTCTTTTTATTTCACATTTTTTTCAGAAAGGAGAAGTACTCAAGGAACCACAGCCTCATGCACAATTGGTCTGCCTTTAGATGGTGTGATCCTGGACTTCAAATAATGGTGCAATATGATGAGAGCTGAGGTTTGAGGGGAGGATGAGGGCATTTTGCATGAAAATAGATGTAATTTGAAGCTAGACGATTGACTCTAGATTAAATATGACCCCGTGTTCTTTGGAGCTGTCCTCATCAAGAGGTGGGGTCTATTTCCTCTTCCTTTGAGTTTATTACGATTTTGACTGAGTGCAGCAGAACTGATACTATGTCAGGTCTAAGACTTATAAAGACTGGCAGTGTCCACCTTGGATCTCTTGAACACCTGAGCTGCTATGGGAGAAGCCTCACTCCCCACTGGAAAGAATATGAGGCTGTCAGACTACATGAAGAAGGTGAGGGTTGGGTATCTGGGTGGCTCAGTCAGTTAAGTATCCCATTCTTGATTTCAGCTCAGGTCATGATCTCAGGGTCCTGAGATCAAGCCCCAAGTTGGGCTCCATGCTCAGTGGGGGAGTTTGCTTGAGGATTCTTTCCCTCCTTCTGTCCCTCTCCTCCTCTCCCCTCAAATAAATTAATCTGCTAAAAAAAAAAAAAAAAAAGGATAAGGGTCCTGGTTGAGCCTAGCCTTTCAACCAAGGCACCAGCCATATAAGTGAAGGTGTTTTGGACTCTCCATATTAGCCTAGCTACCAAGTTAATATTACCAAGAAATCCTAGTTATATTAATTTTCTGTTCCTGTTGTAACAAATCACTATAAATTTAGTGGCTTAAAACAAGTTTATTTTTTACAGTCATATAGATGGGAAGTCTGGCATGGGCCTCATTGGGCTAACATCAAAGTATAAATAGGGCTGTGGGGCTTTTTAGAAGCTGTGGGGAGAATCCTTTCCCCCCGCCCCTTTCCTGGCTTCTAGAGGCTGCTCACATTCCTTGGCTCCTAGCTCCCTTGCTGTATCTTCAAAGCCAACAACAGTGGGTTGAATCTTCTCGTACTGCTTCACTCCTACCTTTTCTGTATCCATCTTCCATGTGTAAATTCTTTTGTGATTCCATTGGGCTCATCTGGCTAATACAGGATAATCTCCCTAGTCACCATCAGCAATTAGCCAACTTAATTACACCTGCAACCGTAATTCCCTTTTGTCACATTATATAACCTACTCATAGGTTCCAGGAATGAGACAAGGACATCTTTGGGGAGCCATTGTTCAGCCTACAGTACTGCACCAAGCAGTGACATATGGAACATGAGATCTGCCCAACTGAACAATGCCTGATTTTGTGATTCACTAAAATAATGAAGTGGGATAAAATGATTGTTGTATTGAGCCATGAATTTAGGAGGGTAGTTTCTATGTAGCAATAGACAACTAGCAAATTCCAACAGAAGTCAGACCAACAAATTTAATGTATCAGTAATGGAAGAAAAAAGATAATGGTGGTGACATGGCAAAGTAATAAGACCTTTTAAAATCACTCAGCTGTTGGGATGCCTGGGTGGCTCAGTGGTTGAACATTTGCCTTAGGCCCAGGGCCTGAGCCTGCTTCTCCCTCTTCCTGTGTCTCTGCCTCTCTATCTCTCATGAATAAATAAATAAAATCTTTAAAAAAATCACTCAGCTGCAACTTTTTTTTTTATCTAGTTACGACTTATTTTTGCCAAATGAAAATTTGGATCTTGTATTGCTGTATTTTTCTGAGTTTCCATGAGAACAAATAAGTTTTAGTTTTTTTGTGGGATCCCTGAATATTTATATGTTACACTCATTAAAAAAAATCACTAAGTGGGTAAAACAAACACGTCTGACCCATGGTCTTTGATACTGAGCCCAGAATCTTTAGTCAGATAGATAAAGCTCTTCAGTGATCCACCTCGTCACTTTGCCTTCCATCTTTCCCCTTTAGTTGGTCTGGTTTCTTCAGAATTGACAGCAACAACAGGATCTGAATCCACTTCTTATGATTTCAAGTTCATAGCCTGTTTCACTATAGTATTCCCCTTCACATTCTCAGAATACAGAGGTCACATATTTTTTTATATCTCTTCCTGCTCGTCTACATCTGACAGATGGTTGATCTTCTGATAGTTAATGAAGGATTAAAAGGGCACCTAAATTTGTAGAAGACTAGAAAGTCCTGCTTCTTCAAGGAGGCTGCTAGGAGCTGAAGCCAAGAATCTAAATGGCATGTAGAATAATTGGATCTGATGGGCATATCAAATTGAGGAGCTTTCTGTCTAACTCCTGGGTAAGATTTGCTCCAGTGGGAACCCTGACACAACACCAAAAGTAATATTAAAGGAATGCCCTAGAATATGAAAAGAGATTCTAGCTCTCAGAGTCTTAATTATGCATAACTTTGCACCTAGACCTCCCAAAAAAGCAGGTTGGCAAAGCACATCCAAGGACTATTCAGATTTTAGATCTTGGTTTATACATTTTCACTTCGTATGGGAAGCTTCTGCTGACACGGCTGCCCCTTTCTCCCAACCCCACACATGCACTACTCTGCTTTGTGCTCCAAAAGCATGCTATACCTCTCTCTCTTTTTAATACCTCTCTTTTAACAGCATTTGCAAACTCCATTACAATTGCTAACTTAAGTGTCTTTCTTCTTTGACATGATACTTGCCATAAAGGCAGGGACTATATATATATATATATATATATATATAGTGCTCATCATTACATTCCAAGCACCTAATTACAGTATCTGATGAACAGTATATCCTCAGTGTATGTTTGTTGAATGAATCAAGTTGACCTTTTTCAAGGCAGTTGCTCTTCTTTCTTTTCTTTATTTCATTTTTGCTTATTCATCCTCTAGATCCTTGCCTGCTTCGCATGTCCTCAGGAAAGCCTTCTCCGAGCTGGCCTTCTGCATCAGACTCCCATTTTTATGTCTTTTTGTCATTCAGTACTTCCCTCACTGCACCTTTCATCACTGCAGTTTCACATCTGGTTCATGATTGTTCCATTAATGCCTGTGCCCCCCCACTATAATGTAAGATCCAATCATGCGACAAGTTTTTATTGCATAAATTAATAAACATGCTACAATTTATTCCAGTAACATCTGGATCTCTTCCTGGTTGGAGGTTTGGTTGGAAAGTAGAGAACTCTGGATTATTAGTCCAATGAACTGGAAATGAATACAAATTCACAGCTCCCTATGCATTTAGTCCTGATCACATTACTCCCTCTCTTGAGCCATGATTTTCATGCCCTTGAAATATGGATAGTAATCTCTGAAAATATTTATTTAGCCAAGAGCATTTACTCTATGTCGGGCACTGAGTTAGGCATAGGGATATCGCCATGAACATGAGAGATATTATCCCTCCCCTTGTTGTACATAAATTCTATTGACAAAGACAAGCAAAATTTATAGGATCTGTATTGGAATCACATAGTCATAGGTGTGGGCATGTTATACAAACACTATGGATTTTGGTTGGAGACAGAGGCTTTATCACGATAGCTTTGTGACCACAGGCAAAATTCAAAGTACAGTTTCTACTGAATGTGAATACTTTTGCACCACCGTAGCACTGAGAAATCTTAAGTTGAACCATCATCATAAGTCAGGGACCATCTGTAATTATCCTAGTCTTAGGTAGCCTAATATTCTTTGTGATGAATACAGAGCCTTCTGCTCTCTGGGGCCTCATGTATCCCAAAGAGAAAGGCAGGGATGCTCACAGCTTGACATCAAACCTAGGTTCTCAGCAGAGGTCATCACTCACTAGCTCTGTGACCTTCAGCAATTTCCTTTACTCCCCTGGGCTTCAGTTCCCTCCACCATATAATGGAGATCAAGCTATCATTCATAGTAAATTGATGGGAGAATAAAGAAACATTCAGTGTTGCTTTTACTATTATAATTATATTTGAATTATGATAATAGGGAGTGGTAAGTGTTATAATGGAGAGGCAGTCAGGGCATAATGAGTGAGTCAAGTGAGTGGTTTTCATTGGCTGAAGGACCCAGGGGACACTGTTTGAGGGCAGCAACATTGGTGCAAGGTTATCTGATGGATAAGCAGGGGAAGGACATTTTAGGCAAAAGGGAAAGCAGGTGAGAAAAGATGGTGCCCTGGGGCAGCATTGCTCATTTGTGGGATTGTATGCAGTTTTCCTGGACAAAGGGAGCCAACTGGCAGGGTAGTTGCTGAGAGGAGAGAGCTCAGAAGGGACCTGAATGCAAACCAACCCACCATTTTAGAGTATCCTCCTTTTCTCTGCAACAAAAGGTATTGAAAAAAACCCCAAAAACAAAAACTAAGAGCAAAAGATGCATACACACTTAAATTACAGTCCAATCACTGTGTTTTTCTGTTCAGATCCATTTTTCTATCCAAATCTATACTTTTTAGGCAGTAGGGAGCAAGCTCCATGACTCTGTTTGGCACTAGGTTTTTTGAACTTGTGTGGGAATATCCTTTCTAATAAAAATTCTGACAAAAACTCTACTTCCTCTACTTAGAAGGCCTCTGTATTCCATTCCTTATCTTGTCCATGAAAAATGCTTCCAATTATCTGCCAGCCTCTATTATTTGAAATAGTTCGGTGTCAACCATTCAACCCAGATAATTGAGCTAAACCTTTAAAATGGGTTTTTAATGGGGGGACCAGGCGGTGGGGAATAAGTTGATCTTGGTAAGTAAAGTTCCTCACAATCAAAGGCAGACTAATTAAAGCTTGACAGCCTGTGTTAATATGCACATTAAAAAAATTTAGCTCCCCAGAGATAAAACACAACAGGGAGGCATATTAGCCAAGTATCTATAGCTTTTCTATAAGGCATTGGAACATGTGTTCTAAAGAGATGTGCAGTTTTTTTTTTTTTTTAGCTGTAGAACCTTTTTTCTTTTCTTTTCTTTTCCTTTTTTTTTTTTTTAACATAAAAACTTTGGTGTAACACCAATATATTGAAAAGATTAAAAAAAAAAAATCACTTTGGCTTTGCCCTGGGATAACAGGACAGGAGTTACCCCTGATGGGTCCTAGCACGCCGCATCTTCTGTGCCACATTCCAATGCTTTGGAGCACACAGGGCATGTGAGGTGAGTGCAGGCTTAGGGTTCTTTTTCTGATTTTTCTGTGTATTCTTAAGCAAAACCTTTTAGCCTTATTTTCGTCATCTGCTAACTTAAGAGTGCTTGACTAAATGATCTTTGAAATCCCTCATTGCCAGACCATCCTGTGAATTCAAACAGATTCTTTAAAGCAAACTGGGGCTGTGCTTATTGTTGATCCTAACAGGTCCTGGGTCATGTGCTTTATTCAAATAATGCCTAATTCTCATTGCCACACTAATTTTTAGATTCCACTTTTTCTATTTTATAGATAAGGAATATAAGAGTCAGTGATATTCAGAAAATTGCCGAAGGCTGAGTGGCTTGTAGGTATGGAAGCAGTAATTGGAATCCATTTCTGGTTCCAAAGCCAACACTCTTTCCATTATGCTGTCTTGTCTCTGGCTGAGTGAAGGTAAAATTGTGTGTAGCTGGGTTTCAGGGCTTTCATTTTATATGTGGAAATAATTGGTTCTTAGGATGATAGTAGATTCTATATTCAGGTTACATTACCAACTAATAATAAACCCACATTTTGAGGTAAAATAAACTTTTCCTTTTTATAGAGCCAAGAGAACAACTAGGGATTTATGAGAACCATCTTCAAATATGTGAGAAGCTGGTCATACATAGTGACCAGCACATAGTAGGTGCCCCTAAAGTACTTATTAAACAACATAGTCTTTGGGATCCTGGAGGACTGAACTAAGACCAGCGTTAAATTTCATTCAGAACAATCAGAATGGTGCTTCTAAAAGTGTCTGGAGACAGGGCAGATGGGAGATGCCCTGGGAGATGTAGTTTTTCTTATGCCTGGAGAATTGTAAACAGGGATTGCCTGTCCACTTGTAGGATAATTATAGGGGAAACTCAAACACGCAATGGGGTATCACAAAACCAGAAGGGAATGCCTTTGCGATTGCTGCGATGGGAGATACTTTGAGTTTAGCACCTCTGGATCCTGAATCAAATCATGCTTCTTCTGGGAAGAGGGAATGGGTGAGTCTCCACTCAGGGAGACAGTCTAATGAGGGAAAAACCAATGTAAATGAGATAAGGATGAGCCGTGGCTCCAGTCCCTGCAAAGTGAAACAGCCAAGGAGGCACCAGGGTATCCAGGAGGCTTGCCCCTGTGACCCCTAAGTGCGGTACTCTGTTTACTTCCTTACTAGCTCCTGTTGCAAATAGTGATTATTTGTTTCGTTTACCTGGCTACTTGATCAGTCTCTGACTCCTCCACTGTGTTAATTCTGTGAGTACAAGACTGGATCCTTCAGGTTTACCCTTCTATCAGTAGCGTTCAGGGAATGATGGATACATAGTGGATGCTCAATAAGCAGTTACTTTAATGGATGGAGAGAGGCTCTAAAACAAGGTAAAAATGGGAGCAGGTAAGAACATGGTGCTGAAAAGAACTGAATTTCCACAGCTGAGGCCATTGCTCTGTTACCATCAGTGTCTACCTGCTTCATCCATCCTGCTGAGAGTCTCTGCAGGCCCAGCCCTCAGCTGTTCCGTCTTGTCTTAGGCTGAGAATGACTCCTTTTCATTCATAAGAAGGCTGAGAGTCCATCTCTTTTTCTTAAATCAAGTGGTCCTGGGGTTCACTCTGGCACTTCTGAGTAAACTCCACATTGCAAACTCCTGTCCTTTATGCTCCTAGATATTGCTTTGTCTGTCTAAAAACAATCTCTCTGGGTTCCTGGACCCCACATCAGTTCACTGTCAGACTGATTATAGACCATGACTTCTGCATAGTCCTTAAAACTAGGGGCTGTGGCTAACTCATTTCAGTATTCCATCTCCTAGCATAGAACCTGGCTAGGAGCATTTACTTGTAGGTTGCTAGAAAGGAAGAAGAGAAGGGAGGGAGGAAAGAAGGAGAGAATGAAAGAAAGAAAGAAAGAAAGAAAGAAAGAAAGAAAGAAAGAAAGAGAGATAGAGAAAAAAAGAAGAGAAAAGAAAAGAAGTGAAGTGAGAGGCACACTATTTTCTCAGCCTACTATTTCCTTGTCTCTTGCCTCCAGAAGCTGGATTTCATTTCTTCCCTCCAAACCTCTACACTGCAAAAAAAGAATGTGCTCCCCCACCAACAGTGTCCTCCTGGCATTTGGACACCAGCTCCTGCCCCACAACGGGAGTTTTCTCCATTCCATCTTTGTGTGTTCTTTTATTCCATATGATGTACTGGGAAACTGCAGTGTTGTCATCTCTAGCCATGTGCCCTTGAGCAAGAAACTTCAAATAGCTCATCTTCAGTTTCTGCATCTGCAGATTGGGGGTTAAACTTGACCCTTTAGGAGGAGGAGTTTAGGGAGGAGTAAATAAGACGACACCTGCATAGTCCTTGTTGCATGGTAAGTGACCAATGAGTTCTTGCTTGCTTCCCCTTCCCCTTCAGCTACCCTTTTCTTCTCAACTCAAATCAACGAGACATGCTTACTTTGGTGGGAAGGCAAAGAAGCATGTACAATGGAGGAGGCGAGGCAGGGAGCAGTTCCATTAACAGATGCGGCTGTCAGTAGCAAAGCCATCCTTGACTTGGCACCTTCTGCTCGCTTGCTTTGCTGAGCAAAGACTTGAGCCCCATATGCCATTTGATGTGCATGCTTGGGGGGGAATAATAAAAGAACCTTATTATGAAATTCAATGGTCTGTGATGTCATTGAAGAGCTAGAGATGGCTGCAGGGGGAAGGGTGCTGTCCAGTGCAACAAATGGCCCCTTGCAAATAAGAAAATAAAGCCATTTCTAAGAAAGAGCAAAAAG
Organism: Canis lupus baileyi; assembly: GCF_048164855.1. Lineage (NCBI taxonomy): Eukaryota > Metazoa > Chordata > Mammalia > Carnivora > Canidae > Canis > Canis lupus. The sequence goes on along the minus strand of NC_132851.1, from coordinate 32,295,047 downwards.
GAAATTTATAGGCCAAGAGATCCGATGTGTGTTAAGAGGGACCAAACATGAAGCAACCACTCTTTCTGTGATCATCTGAGCAAAGAGTAAAAGTGGCAGTGTCTCCCCGAGCTTGGCAAGGTTGGAGAAAGTGTCATCTTGGATAAATCATTGTATTCCCACAATGGGCTTTATGGAAGGCTTCTGGAAAAATGGACTACTTCAGATTTTGCCCTCTGCTAAACATCATTTTATTTTATTTGGTTTGAGGAAGAATCGAGAACTACTGTTTTCCTACAGAATATCCCCCACTACTGCCTGCCGCCTACATGATAATAGCTGATCATTTGGTGATGGGCACCAGACCCAATCTTGTCCACTTATTTTTTATAAGAGTTTCTCTCAACTTAAACTGAGAAAGTCAGCATGTTGTTCCTTCAGGAGAGTTCTTCAAGTGTGAAACTTGTAAGCTTGTTGCCATATTTTCCAAAATAAGTGGAAGTGACCATAATGAGAATGCAGATGAGCCATAGGAAGAGGTGGGAGGGAGCAGGGAGAGAGAAGCTGATGAGATCAGATCTTTGGTTTCTTTATTCCTTGGAGCCCACTTGCATTCCTGCTGTTCCCTCATTGTCCTTGAGAAAAAGAAAAGCAGTCTCTGCATCCTGCAGCTGGCCTGGCACTCACAGCTTGTCCTTGATGTTCTCCTTGTCCTTGATGTTCTCCTGTTGAACACAAACAATTTCACAGACATCAACATCAGAAAAAGGCTGCTATGTGACAGTGATGAATCAAGGTGAAAACAAAACCACTTCGTAATTGTTTCTGAACATAGGAAAAAGCATGAGTGTTGTCCCAGCCACTAAATAACAACACCCCCTTGTCTTGGCTGATGTTAGTGACTGCACTTCTTTACTAATTGAAGTTTAGCCTTGTGCCAGCCTGCCCTCCTGACGGATAAGAGTTCCTGAGATTCCCCAGTCAGAATGACTCTTGTTACCCAACAGCATCCCTTGCTTCTTTGAAACCTCCAAGGAATCACCCACCCAAAGCCCAAAGCTTAAAATGGGTTCTTTCCAACATCATCTTCCTGAGAATTCTCCCTTGATGCAATGAATGAGAAACTTGGCTTGTTTAACTATAGATATATTCCTGGTTGTCTTTGGCTGGATGACATCGACCTACTGGTCAACCCAATCCCTGATCCCCTGGAATAAGCCTGGTATTCATCTAATTAATTTCCCTTTTCCCCTAAGCTAGTCCAAGTTGGGTTCCTATCACTTGCCACGAAAGGTCCTGACTAGAATGTAATTCAATCCTATATCCATGTATAAATCACACAGCATTTGTATTCTTCCTGGAGTGAATCAGTCTTGCCTTTCCATGCCTTTGCTTATTGAAATTTCATTCATTCTACAGATTGAGTTTGCACTGTGTGCCAGACACTGCCCTGGCTACTGAGGACACAGAGTGAATACAACACCCAAACACACTGCCCCCGTGGATACTGCATTCCAATGCTGTGTGGTTTTGCTCTGGCTGGAATGGCTTTCCTCGCCTTGCTGAAATGCTTCTTATTCATCAAGACTCCATTTAAACACCACCTGCCTTGGAGAGCCCTCCAAGACTATCAGAACAAATCACTTCATGTTTATAAACAATGAGGTAGAGTCTATAAGGCTAAGTGAAAAGGGGGAGAAAGCAGGAGCACAGCAGTGAACAAGCCTCAAAAGCCATGTTCTATTGGGGCTTGTGCGCCAGTTGAAGGATTAGGTAATAAGCAGCGCTATGTGGCATGCTGTGACTTCACAGTTTCACGTGGTCTCTGCTGTGTGGACCATAAACTGTGGTGGAGTAGGGTTGGGGAAATGAGGATGGAAACAAGAAAGTGACTTTAGAGGATCTAGAACCCTCTAAAGGTGGAAGAGGAAGGCTTCATTGGGAATGTTACTAGTAAAGGAGGTGACGAGAAGTGGTTGGATCTAGGTAAAAGTTGAAGGTAGAGTTAGTAAAATTTGCTAGTAGGTTATATGTGGGATGAGAAACCAAGAAAAGGCAAGGGGTCAAGGTTGGCCCCAAATATTCTGACCTATGAAAGTAAGAGAGTGGGATTGCCATTTATGAAGTTGGAAGAATAGGGAAAGGCCTTTTTTAGGAGAAGGAAAAAAGTATTTAGAAATAAGAGTTTCCTTTGGAATGTGTTTGAGATGCCTATTCGATTTCCAAGTATGAAATCAGGGGCACTGTGCTAAGGGCCACTTGATTCTTAAGAAATGTAAATTTCTTGCCATCAAGTGCCTTTTTATCCAACACAGACACCTTTTCAATCTCTTCTCCCTACTTAAATCCTACCCATTTTTCAAAGAATGGTTTGAAGCCTTCTTGTCTGAAGCTACCATCTATTGAATGGCTTCCCTCTGCCAGGAACCGGGACAGTGAGGGTTGGCAGGGGAGCTCTGCTCCTGGAAGACCTTTGGAGATTCAGGTTCCCTGCATTTAACAGCTCTATCAACGCCAGAGGCCGTCAAGCATTCTGTTGGCACACCTGGCAAGCTGGGGATGAGAGGAAGGAAAAAAGGAACTATGAGCTAATGGGTGTGACCTGTCACGAAGACTTGCTCCATCTATGAACATGTAGACAGATGGCCCCCCGGGAATTTAGATTAGCAACATAGACAGCAGGAAAAAAATGAGGTTCAGTGAACAGATAACATAATTTCAGCGACTCTCCTCCCACATTTTGAAAGTGTTTTGTTGAGCATTAGAGTGGGGTCTCTCAAGGTTGGGCTTTCTGGTGCCCTTTGCTGAGGGATGTTGGAGCTGTGGTTGTTGGTGGTGGTCCTGGTGGATGGCTTTGGCTGTCTGGCTCTGACCTAGAGCATGAAGAGTTCATAGTACCTTGGAACCTTCCAGACATTCCGCTTTCCACATGCAGATCTGTCCTATGCAAATAGGAAGGAAGCAAAATCCGACGCAGAAGAGCGAAGTCCATTTGGGAGTCTTCATAAATGATGCCCAATAAATAAGTCATTCCAATTGGGCCTTTTGGATTTACAAGGTTTAATTCTTCTGCTTCTGTGGAATCCCTCGTGGGTAATTGCAGTTGACAGGTTTACGCCTCCTGACGGGCGTTTTGTCACTCAGCTCCGGCTCTGCAAACAACTTTACAGCCTGTCAAGCCTAAACCTCTTTAAGCAGTGGCAATTGATGTCAGATAACGTTCGTTGTTGTGATTCAAGGCTGAAGCTTACTCTGGCATGAAATAAACGGAATCTTTACTAAGGAAGGAAATGGAAAACTCAAGGAAGGGGGACGTTTCTGCAGGGGGATGAGCAGAAGCTGGTGGAGATGGAGCCAACATGATGTCTGATACATCTGGGCAGTCCAGAGCTGGGCAAGTTGAGGGAGATTGTCACGAGGGCCTGGAGACAGGCCTGGGTTCAAGTGTGGCTCCTTGGGTCAGTCAATCAGTGGGCCTGGTATTGAGGTGACCTGGTCCCTGTTGAGGTGACAAACTGGGGCACTTTAGTAGGAGGCATGGAGCCATAATTTTTGCTGTTCTATACCAAGAATCTCTGCCACCTCCAGGGCTCTCAAAATCAAATGACTGTGCGGTTCCCATATTCTGAATGTTAGCCTGTCTCATCTCTTAGACCAAAGCAGAAGATCCATCTCAAGTGCCCATAAGAACTCCCATGGGCAAGCTTCCATCAGCTTCCATCTCTTGATTCTCACCCCTGATTATTCAGTGAATCCACCCAGTTCAAATCTAGCAAAGCACTGACTTCTCCCAGTGTTGATGAGGGCTCCTCCAACTCACCACCCCTGCACCCCCAGCTGACCATTACTCTCTTGCACTACTGCCCTTCATCCACCCTACTAGATGGCATGCCACAGTGAGCACCACTGTTCCACTGATGGCACTCAGGCACTCGCATGGATGTATTGCTGCTTAACTACTCCCAGGCTTGGCCTGCCCTGCCCTCCTGTGAACATAAGGAATGATGGAGATGAGGTAAAACATTCAGATGTATCTTCATTCAGATGAAGTCTTCTACTAACTCCACCTCCCATCTCCTCTTTTATTTTTATTATTTTTTTATTTTTTGGAAGCAACAGAAATTTATTATAAGGGACTTCCGGAGGCTACTGTCTGAGATCAAGGTACCCTCAGAGATATGTATCCCTCCCATGGTCCTGGGGGAGAGTCTGCTCCAGGCCACTCTCCCAATTCTGCATCCTTGGCTTTTGGAGCATAACCGCTGTCTTTGACATTCTCCCCATATGAATGTCCTCCTCCAAATTTCCTTTTTCTTTTCTTTTTTTGTATATTTTTTATTGGAGTTTGATTTGCCAACATATAGCGTAACACCCAGTGCTCATCCTGTCAAGTGCCCCCCTCATTGCCCGCCACCCAGTCACCCCATCCCCCCGCCCACCTCCCCTTCCACTACCCCTTGCTAGTTTCCCAGAGTTAGGAGTCTCTCATGTTTTGTCACCTTCTCTGATATTTCCCACTCATTTTCTCTCCTTTCCCTTATAATCTTTTTCTCTATTTTTTTATATTCCCTGTATAAGTGAAACCATATAATGTATGTCCTTCTCTGATTGACTTATTTCACTCAGCATGATAGCTTCCAGTTCTATCTATGTTGAAGCAAACGGTGGGTATTCATCGTTTCTAATGGCTGAGGAATATTCCATTGTATACATAGACCACATCTTCTTGATCCATTCATCTTTTGATGGACACTGAGGCTCCTTCCACAGTTTGGCTATTGTGGACATTGCTGCTAGAAACATTGGGGTACAGGTGTCTCAGTCATTCACTGCATCTGTATCTTTGGAGTAAATCCCCAGCAGGGCAATTGCTGGGTCATAGGGTAGCTTTATTTTTAACTCTTTGAGGAACCTCCACACAGTTTTCCAGAGTGGCTGCACCAGTTCACATTCCCACCAACAGTGCAAGAGGGTTCCCCTTTCTCCACATCCTCTCCAACATTTATCGTTTCCCGTCTTGTTAGTTTTCCTCATTCTCACTGGTGTGAGGTGGTATCTCATTGTGGTTTTGATTTGTATTTCCCTGTTGGCAAGTGATGGGGAGCATTTTCTCATGTGCTTGTTGGCCATGTGTATGTCTTCTTTGATGGTCAAAACCTCATAAGAAAGATTAAGTCTTGAAGTTCTTATTTTGAGTTATACTATTGGTATCAGAAAATGTTTCAGATGTGTGACAAGAGCAAAAAAAAAAAAAAGTGGGCAGTGGGAATATTCAGGGCAAACCTCATGCCTCTTGACCCATGATTGAGTCACTGCAGTTAACACAACAACCCCACCACCACCACCACCACCACCAAATCTGAGTTATTCCTAATTAATGCCAGTGAGAGAGGCAACTAGCCAACTTCTTCACTGTCTGCCTTCCGGCCTGGGGTAAATCACATCTTTATGCCCTTTCTACCCCAGCCAGTGTGTTTCTCTCAACCTAATGGGACCAATTACTTCACAAGAATTGTCCAGTGGCTGTCAGGAACATGGCAGTAAAAAGACAATTTAGGAGAAAAACAAACTCAAACTTTCCAGGGTATACCATGGCTTTTGTATCCAATTTGCTTTTCTGAAGAGAAATCTGTCAGAAGCATCTGCTTTTGGGAAACTTGATTGCATTCACAACCCCTCCCCACAAAAAATAAACAAACAAAGGGAGATTTGTGCCCCAAAGTCAAATTCAGTTGTCATAGTAGAAGCAAAATCTGCTTACAACTTTTAAAATAGAAATTTGCCTTCTTAAAAAAAGCATAGGACTCCATTCTCTCATTATATGTAGGTATGTGTGCATATGCCTACATGCATTTATCATACTTATTAATATGCACAGGTGTAATATATGTGTGTGTACTATGAATATACACACACATGCAAACGTAGCATATGGGTTGTGTATAGGCTTTGAGAATAGTACCAAGGAAAAACAGTCATTAGCATCACTCACTGCCTTTTGTGAATTAGGAAATGTGATTTTCTCAGGTTCTTCAACTTTAAATTTCGGCCTCAATTCTTCCTCTCTGTGTCTGTTCTCATGCATGACTTTGAACAACTCAGGATCCCCAAGACCTTGTGTTCCCTTAACACAGTTTTAACCACTAAAATCACTAATAGATGTATGGTCCTTACAAGTTATAACATGCCTTCGAACACTCCATCTTTTTTTTGCTATAGAACAACCACTAAATGGGGGTGACTATACCATACCATTTTATTATTTTTTAAACTTTAAATCAATTAACATATAGTGTATTATTAGTTTCAGAGGTAGAGTTCAGTGATTCATCAGTTGCATAGAACACCCAGTGCTCATTCCATCAAGTGCCCTCCTTAATGCCCATCCCCCAGTTACCCCATCCCCCACCCCTCCTCCTGGGACCCTCAGTTTGTTTCCCAGAGTTAAGAGTCTCATGGTTTGTCTCCGTCTCCAATTTTGTCTTATTTTTCCTTCCCTTCCCCTATTTTCATCTGTTTTGTTTCTTAAATTCCACATATGAGTGAAATCATATGACACTTGTCTGTCTGTGGCTGATTTATTTCAGTAAGCATAATAATACCCTCTAGTTCCATCCATGTCATTGCAAATGGCAAGATTTTTCATACACACACACACACACACACACACACACACACACCCCACATCTTCTTTATCCATATATCTGTCAATGGACATCTGGGCTCTCTCCATAGTTTGGCTCTTATGGACATTGCTGCTATTAACGCTGTGATGCATGTGCCCCTTCGAATCACTATATTTGTATCCTTTGGATAAATATCTAGTAGTGCAATTGCTGGGTGGTAGGGTAGCTCTATTTTTAACTTCTTGAGGAATCTCCACACTGTTTTTCAGAGTGGTTCTATCATACTTATTTTAAAGATGAAGAACTTAAGGCTCAGAGAGGTTGGCTTAATTGCTATGCCACATAGCTGGTAGATGGTAGAGCCTGGGTAGAGCCTAGTTCTCATTCCTATCACCTTTCCACATCAGGCAGCTAGCCAGGAGGGCAGTCCATGAGGCTCTGGACTCATTCTCTTCTGGAGAATGCCAGAAGAAAGTGGTTATTATAATAAGCCAAATGATTATTATATCTCTTTCTTTTGTAACATACTTAACAGAGAATAGGCTATCATTCTATATGCTGAATATATGCAAACCCACTTATTTTTGTTTATTACCTCACTACCTTGAGGCATTAGGAAACCTATTTACAGACTCAGAAAATTAATTTGAAACTCATTTGCCTGAAGTTGCACAGCTGGTGGTGACCCTAAGACTTGAACATGGGTCCGTGAAGCCCACGTTCCTCCAACTATCATATACTGCCTTGTAAAGAGAGAGCTGCAAAAGAAGAACCACCATTAACAGCATTAGGGATGTGTTATGGTCCCTGTTTATGGCTAAGGGAACCGACTACTTTGGATGCTAAGTTCTATTTTGCCCGAGTCACCTGGCAAATAGCCCTGCCTCCAGAAGTTGCGCCAAGGCCATCTTATTCTCAGCTTCTTCCTTTAATCACTTGCGGTGCCTCCCACTACCAATTCCTGAAAAACTCCCAACCTTATTACCTCTTAGAGAGCTTTTTGCTGAAATCTCTTGAGGCAAGCTTTATCTTTTTTTCCTCTCTGCTTTTCTGTGATTAGGGTCTTTCTGACACTTGGATGCTATTAAGTTTCTATTACTCTGTAGCACCATAGCGCAGAGGCGAGGCCCCCTTCATTTAGACGGAGTGCTTAGCTTTTGGAACCACAGGTATGCATTTTAAATGCAGCTGGCTCTGCAGGTCCTAAGGTGGCTTTGGATTTAGCCCTGGGATTGTCTTATAAACTTTTATTCTATTATAGCTAGTGAGGTAGGCCTAGAATTAAATGACAGTGTTGATAGATCAGTGTAGAACAATATATCTATAATTGCTCCAATAAGCTTTCGAGAGCAAAATACTTGGAAGGAGTTGATCTTCTGTGTGCCAAGCCAGAACTTACTTAAAGGGAATTATGAGCAACGGGGTCTCAGCCAACACAAAAGTTAGTATTTACATTTCTGTGTAAGTGCTAGTTGACAACTCCGGGACTCCTAGTACACTCATCTATTGGTTACTGAGCCACCTTAGACGTTCACACAATATTTTACATTGGGACACAAGAAGTGAGCAGGCCTTGCAAAATGCCCAAACACACACATGACCTTATTTATTTTATACTTTATTTTTTACCCTTCCCCATGAGAATGAAGATCAAGATGGAAGATTCATTAAGCTGTTATGTGCTGGGTGCTTTACGTACAAAATCCTATTCTATCTTCCTGGTGTGGTACAGGTTATCATTTCCATTTAACAGATGAGAAAACTAAGTCTCTGCCAAGTGAAGGGACATGGACATGGCAACAATGGTGCGATCCAAACTCAGGTGTCTTTGACAAAATATAGTTTCTACTGTACTACGTGACACATGGATGTTCTCCACCTAGCAAGGCCATGCTAGGTGGAGCATCTTCACAAGCTCTGAAGATTTGTTCTGTCTCTCCAGTGTCACAGAACCCTTCACTCTACTGTGCCCAGGCCTATAGCTCTGGTTTGTCCAACCTAGCATTCAATGGATGATGATATCAAGGTCACACCACAGAGAGAGCAGTCAGGGGCCAGCATGGTGCTGTTCTCCAAATACTGAAGATGGCTGTTTGGCACTGCTTCCCAGTTCTTTGTGGTGATTTTCTTTGCTCTATATCATCCTTCAAATAATCTCAATTTTCCTAGTGTGTGTATTTACTTCCTTTCTGATTCAACTTTGTGCAACTCAGATAGATGCCATAGACCTATTACTAGAATAGGATACAATATTTTTTGGTCAAACTCTGCCACAAACTAATCAAGATGGCATATTACGTCACCTCAGCCCTCTCAGCTACAAAATTCAGTTAAATAGAAGCTGTCCAATTTACTTCTTAAGATTTTTATCAAATGTTGGGTGAGAGCAGAGGACACATGTACATGGTAAATGCTGTCAGTACAAACCTTACAGACATTCATGAATCCTCAAGGTATCCTCTTCAAAAGTCATTGATTATCACCTTACTTTTGCCAATCCATAAAATCAACATTGGTAGAAAATGTGTTCTCTATACTCTGTCTTGCTGATAGTTGTATAGATTTCAACTATTTCCTCATGACTTGGAATACATGATTCTTGCTTTTTCTTTTTCGTGTTTCCCTATGTCCCCCCTATTTCTTTCCCTTCCTATCTCTATGCCTCTCTCTCTCTCTCTCTCTCTCTTATATTGTAAAAGGGAGATGAGAAGATAGATGTGTTCATATGATTACAATGAAAGAGGAAATGATATATGATCCCAGGGAGGTACTAACAAAAGGAAAGGGAACTCTAAGGAAGTTATAATTATATCTGGTTCTGTTGGGGCAGAAGAGTGTATTCGCATAAAGAAAAGACCAAGGAAGGGGCTCTTGGGTGACTCAGTTGGTTAAGCATCTGCCATTGGCTCAGGTCATGATCTCAGGACCCTGGGATCGAGCCCTGCATCAGGCTCCTTGGTCAGCAGGGAGTCTGCTTTTCCCTCTCCCTCTTCCTCTGCCTGCCACTCCTCTTGCTTGTGCTCTCCCTCTGTCTGTCAAATTAATAAATAAAATATTTTTAATAATAAATTTATTTTTTATTGGTATTCAATTTGCCAACATACAGAATAACACCCAGTGCTCATCCCGTCAAGTGCCCCCCTCAGTGTCCGTCACCCATTCACCCCCACTCCCCACCCTCCTCCCTTTCCACCACCCCTAGTTAGTTTCCCAGAGTTAGGAGTCTTCCATGTTCTGTCTCCCTTTCTGATATTTCCTACCCATTTCTTCTCCCTTCCCATCTATTCCCTTTAACTATTATTTATATTCCCCAAATGAATGAGACCATATAATGTTTGTCCTTCTCTGATTGACTTATTTCACTCAGCATAAAACCCTCCAGTTCCATCCACGTTGAAGCAAATGGTGGGTATTTGTCATTTCTAATGGCTGAGTAATATTCCATTGTATACATAAACCACATCTTCTTTATCCATTCATCTTTCGCTGGACACCAAGGCTCCTTCCACAGTTCGGCTCTTGTGGACATTGCTGCTAGAAACATCGGGGTGCAGGTGTCCCGGCGTTTCATTGCATCTGTATCTTTGGGGTAAATCCCCAGCAGTGCAATTGCTGGGTCATAGGGCAGGTCTATTTTTAACTCTTTGAGGAACCTCCACACAGTTTTCCAGAGTGGCTGCACCAGTTCACATTCCCACCAACAGTGTAAGAGGGTTCCCTTTTCTCCACATCCTCTCCAACATTTGTGGTTTCCTGCCTTGTTAATTTTCCCCATTCTCACTGGTGTGAGGTGGTATCTCATTGTGGTTTTGATTTGTATTTCCCTGATGGCAAGTGATGCAGAGCATTTTCTCATGTGCATGTTGGCCATGTCTATGTCTTCCTCTGTGAGATTTCTGTTCATGTCTTTTGCCCATTTCATGATTGGATTGTTTGTTTCTTTGCTATTGAGTTTAGTAAGTTCTTTATATATTGGAAACTAGCCCTTTATCTGATACGTCATTTGCAAATATCTTCTCCCATTCTGTAGGTTGTCTTTTAGTTTTGTTGACTGTGTCCTTTGCTGTGCAAAAGCTTCTTATCTTGATGAAGTCCCAATAGTTCATTTTTGCTTTTGTTGCTTTTGCCTTCATGGATGTATCTTCAAGAAGTTACTGTGGCCGAGTTCAAAAAGAGTGTTGCCTGTGTTCTCCTCTAGGATTTTGATGGAATCTTGTCTCACATTAAAAAAAAAGAAAGGAAAGATAGGGTAGACCCTCAAAGATGATATTCCACCTATGTGCTGAAAACCAGGAAAATGTTGCCAGACATCCAGTGGACCTGGAGAAATTGTTTTGAAGGTAGATGAAACAGCAGGATGTTGATTTGTAACCTCAGGTTTCCCTGGGTGAGATCTGAAATTGTCTCCATACACAGAGGTCAAGAAGAGACGGAAGGAGCAGGCCACTCCAGATTGGTAGGTGAAGGTTTAGTAAGCAAGGGAGTTTATATATAAGGCTTGTCTTGGGTGATGTTAGATAAGCAGATATTTGCACTCGCCTGCCAAATCATGACAGTTTATACAAAGACCTTAACAGGGTTCAGTCACATCCATTGTCATGATGGTTTCAATAACATTCTACTTGCTCAAGGCTGCATCCTTGAAAATGGCTTCCACTGTGGGAACGAGGACAGAGTGCACATTCCAAGGACAGGGGATCAGGAGGAGCTTCCGATTGTTCAGGGTCAACTTGTGGGTCAGGCAGTGTTCACATCCTCTTGATGACCTCCTCCAACATGTGAGCAGAGACTCGGAGCTACAAAGTGTGAATTACAGAACTTTAATACACACCTGCTACTGCCATGGTCTCCTGTGGTGAGGTGAACTGAGACACCTCTTTGAGCGTGCTCTCTTTCCAGCTCCCCCCATCCTATGAACACTGCCCCCAAATGAAGAACATCCATCAGGAAAAGACATTGAAGATCTTATTAACATATTTGAGGATTAATATATGTGGAGATGGTACACATTGAGCAATCCTCAGCTAAATTAAAGCCTCTTTGTAATTAATTTAGGCTCAGCAAGGAGTTGGCAGTAAGTGATATTAACACAAGGAATATGTTTTCTCTATATGAAATAAGGCTGTGTTGCTTTTGAAAGGAAATTAAAACTGTTTGTGATGAGAGCTGTTTATTCTAAAGTGACTTGAATAAAACACAGCTTTAACACTAATGTTTTTCTTCTGGTCAAGGAGCCAGAGTCCGTGGCCCATAGAGCCAAAACTTGAGAAAAAAAAGTTTCCATTAACTACCAATATTTTCAGGACATGAACAGGGTCCTGGGATGGGCTCTTTCTCACAGATGGAATTTCTAACAGGTGGCTTCATGTGGAGTTTTTCCTGGAAGGTGGGGGATGTTTAGAAAGGGATTTCAGTAAGGATAATAGGATTGGTGAACCAGAGAGGACTTATTTTTCTGACAATGTGGTGCTTCTCAGCCAATTTGCAGATGTTCCTCCTACAAGCAAGTACGATTTTTCAATAAAATAATGCATTTAAATAGATGCATCCACAAGCTAATAATAAAGAGAATGAAATTCTCAGGTGCTAGAAAAGAAGCAGAAATCGAAAGCCCAAGTAGGAAGCACTGATGTGGGTGCTGTAACTGCCCTGAGGAGGGGAGTGGTACAGGGCTTGGTACCTGTGTTAGTGAAGATTTGGTTAGAGCCAAATGATAGCTCCAATGGAGCCATCCTAAGAGGTAGAAAATAAGGAGCTTATCATAAATATCAGATTTTATGCAAATGTGGTTACTGGTTAAACAGCCTTCATAAGGCAGTGCTTCTGTATCTGGTGCTGGTCTTGAAGTGAACAAAACAAGGGGTTGGGAAGGGAGGTTGTGAAGTGGGGGAGAGCAAGGAGACATGGACCTGTGGGGATGAACTGGAGTCTGTCTCTCACTACCTCTGAGATTTTGCTTGTAACAGTGTAGGGGATGTGTGGGGGAAGTTGGTGTCTTTTGGCAGGGAGCTACCAAGAAGTTCCAAGGAAGTTGAAGAAAGTTCAGTGAGTGCTGGAAGCTGGCGGCCCACTACCAGCCCCGTGCCAACAAGATGAGCCAGGAGGTCATGACAAGGTCACTATACCTGGACTTTCTAAGCATTAACATGGCTTCTGTTACCCTTCCCCCTTCTAAGTCTTGCCAAAATGTTTCTTGAGGGCAATGTGAACCAAAAACCATGCAGATGAGATTTTGAAAAATATATTTCCAGCTGAATTAAGTTGACAGAGTATAAAGCTGCCACATAACTTGTGGGTGTGGGTTTTAAAAATACTGATGACATGGGAGAAGGTTCTGGATCCATGCCACATGGGAGTTAGAGCCCAGACCTTCCCATAAAGCTCTGAACCCTGAGTAGACAGGCTTTCAGGGCCAACTGGAGATTTCATATTTTCAAGTGAATCCATTTGTCATCCACTTTCACTTATAAATATGTCTTACAAGGTTAGCTATAATTTTAGCCACTTGCTTCATTTTAAGAATGTCTTTATGGTCTTTTTATAAAGATCAAGCTAATTAGGACTAGATCAGTGATGTCACAGTGAGAAAATTATAGTGAGTCACTTTATCACCATAGTAGGTGGATTAGATCAACCTTTTAAGACAAACATTGTTTATAATGTGAGGCAATAAATGCAATGTTATGGAACAAACATTTTAAGAATGTTTGTTATACAGCAAATATAAACTAGCCTCAAGGTTGCAAGTCAAGAATTCTGATAACTATAGTGTTGTAAATCTTTCAGTATTATAAGAAAGTCTTTTGCTTTTTTTTAGCAAAGTTAGTTAGAAAGAAATTCAGCTCTATGATGATAAGATATGGAAGAAATGCAGATTTAACTTAATTTTTATGCTAACAGGTATGCTTATATTTGCTAATATTTTCCTTCTTTATCTAGGAAGATATATTGGCTAGCTCAAGGATAATCTTCATGAAGTATCTGAGTCAACAGGCTCTCAATTTTAAAAAGTTCTCTATTAACTGCTGAGTTTCATTTAGATTCTACTTCAGAGTTCTCTTTTAGCCAAAAATGAAATAAGGAATAAGGGATTTCTAATGCAAAGTTTCCACAGGATGGGAAAAAAAAAAAAAAAAAAACAGGAAAAGAGTCTGAAAGAGGGAGCTAGTTTCTGTCTGGGCTCCAGAAGAAGGAAAACTAGAGCCTTTCTTATGGCTGGAGAACCCAGGACTTTGCTTCAAGAGGACCTGGGCCTTCACTTAACATTACCTGTGTGGGCCAAGAAAGTAGCATAAAAGTTGGTCCCAATCTGAAGATATCCATGGGAGCTCAGACTTTTCTTGAGGAACAGACTGAAAACACAAACAGGAAATATTTTCAGGGAAAAATGAAGTAAAGCCTAAAAGCTCTTGATGAGATGAGTTTATATCAAAAAAATAAGCAAATAGATAATAGCAAGCAACTAACTGGAAAGTATTTGCTATGCAAGAGAGTCTATGGATGACACAAACAGCATGATTAGTTGCCTTGAGGCTGAGATAATAGGCAATCTTAAAATGGGTACAAAATAAGCATATTTAAATGATTTAAGACCTAAAATTAAAAATTAAAAAAAAACAACAACTAAAAGACCCTATGAATAAAGAATGGGCAAATTTGGAAAAGATTCTGTTTGGTGTTCTACAGTGAAAAGCAATAAAAATATTGCTCTTAGGTGGGAAGCCCTCAAATATTGGAGAGATTAAACATAAAATTAATCTCAATTGAAGAAGGAATTAGTGAATAGTGAGTCATGCCTGAGAATCCTCATCTAGACTGTCACACACAATGTGGAGATAGAAAATCTGGAAGAGAGATTAGAATACACTGATGACAGATTCAAAAGGTTGGAGTTCCAGAAAGGAATAAAGACGGGGCAGTGCCATATGCAAAGGAAGAATGTCTGAGCATTTTCTGGAATTCATGAAAAATATGGATCTTTATATTTGAGAAACACAGTGGTAAGTAAAACACTGAAGTATAAAAATAAATTAATTCCTAGTTATATCACATTGAAAAGAAGACCAAAGGGAAGGGGGATTTTTAAGATTTTATTTATTTATTTTTAGAAAGAGAGAGAGAAAAAGAGAAACACAGAGAGTGTGAGCAAGGTGAAGGACAAAGGGAGAAGAAGAATCTCAAGCAGACTTCACACCCAGCACAGAGCCACCCAACATGAGGCTCAATCCCACAGCCCTGAGATCATGACTTGAGCCAAAACTATGAGTTGGATGCTCAACAAACTGAGCCACCCAGGCAACCCAGGAAGGGAGATTTTAAAACAACCAGAGAGAAAATACAGATTTGCTACAAAGAAATATCAGTTCTGTTGATAGTGATTTCTGAGGCCAGAAGACTATGTAATAGCATCTTCAGTGCATTGTGGGATCACGCCAATCTAGGATTTCATACTGGGCTAAATTATCACTCGAGAAGAAAGGAGAAGGACATTTTCACAAACTTTTTCCCTCCAAAAAAAAAAAAAAAAAAAGAAAAGAAACCTCAAGAGGATTGCCACTCACATACCTTGGCTGAAGAAACTACTAAATCCTGGACTCTAGATAAATGGAAATTGGACTCTGAGCATTGGTATGCACAAGGGAAAGCAAGCAAATCAATCAACACATGAGAAAATCTGAACAAGAACTAGCCTATGAAACAATGCCCATGATAATGGTAATGAGTAACTTTAGATTTTAACGATACTGTGAAATGAAAGTGTTAAATACTGTAATTAAGGCAGGGAGGGATGATCTAATGGGAGCGTTTCTAAGATACTTAAGTAGTTCAAGAGGAGGGGTAGAAACATGAATTAAGTTTAGATTTTGTTAATTCAAATGTGCTTGTGAAAGTTTAAGAGAATCCACAAAAAGATGAGAACTAAACTCTTCATAGATTATGGAAAACTTCTCAGTAGGGAAGGGAGGAAAGAAAATTGGAAACAGAATCTCTGAATCACTTAGGACATAGACAAACCCCCAGTCAAGTTTTAATTTGTTGATTTTCCCTATGTTTGTCTATTTTGTTTCATTGATTTCTGGTTTTATTTTTTTATTATTTTAATCATTCCCTTTGCTTACTTTAGGTTTAATTTGGTTTTCTTTTTCTAGCATTTTTTTTTCTAGCATTTTAAAGTCGGTTTGAATTTCAGCTCTGACAATATTAAATGTGGACTTCAGGCAGATTACCTGCTCTGCCTTGATTTCTTTATTAAAATGAGGAAACTCTTGTTATCTATTACATATGGTTTCCAGGAGAGGTAACCACGATGGTACATGAA
Source organism: Canis lupus baileyi (assembly GCF_048164855.1). Lineage (NCBI taxonomy): Eukaryota > Metazoa > Chordata > Mammalia > Carnivora > Canidae > Canis > Canis lupus. Next base: position 32,279,123 of record NC_132851.1, on the reverse strand, counting down.
GAGTATTTTCATCCAAATCTGGTGTATAGTAAGGACTGAATGAATGTTAGCACTTATTAACCAGTTAGTAACAACAGTAGGAATATACATTATTGACTGATTTCATGAGAGAGACTCACAATAATTTAATAAGATTTGCACTGTAATTTTTACCATTTTGCACAGGAGAGAATATGAGTTTAAGAAGGCTTCCTTGTGCAAGGAAAATAATTGGCAGAACCAGGACTAAAGCTCAAGTCATTCGGTCTCCACCCACAGTCCATGCCCTGAACCACCATGGATTTATCCTTTAACAAAGTAGCTGGCCTTTACCATTTACTTCCCTGACACCAGCCCCTGTGCCAAACATTTTACATTCATGACTTCATGACTTCAGTTCCTCTCTACACATACCTGGGGCCATGACTCTGATGGTATGGCCCCAGGTTTGCAGATGAGGACTTTGGGGAACAGAGAGCTGCGTGAACCCATCAGCTGTCCTGTGGTGACAGTGTGGAGCAGTAGCCATTCAGACAACCCAAGTTATTTGACCTGATTGCTTCCTGCTCTTAACTAGAGAACCAGCCTACCTCTTTAGCTCTTCACCCAATTATTTTTATTATCCAAGTTACAGCTCAGGGACTGAGCTACTCTTTACCAGGAACCAGTTACCATCTCTACCACCTAGATAGTCAACCAGTTTTGACACAGCCTCTGTTGGCTCAGTTGTATAAGACAAATATAGGAGGTCTCTTGGTGGTGGTGACGGTGATGATGGTGGTGACACTGGCTATTATTTAGCACACACAATGTACTAGGCACACTTTATGAGCATTTTGCACATGTTAATAGATTATATTAGTCCAAAGGATGAATTAATCTTCAACTCCACCTGATGTTAAAAAAAAGTCACACTAAACTTTTTGTCTTCTTTGGAAATTCACATAATTTCTTACTTTTTCCACTTTCTCTACCTGCCAATCTAAAGCAAAAAACAGTGGCCTCTCCCTCCTTTGGGGTGAGTTCTTGAGGCCAGATGAACTCTCTACTAAGAAAACACTCAAAGCAAAGTGTCTCAGAAGGCAACACATAAATAGAGAACAGCATTTATTAGCTATTTTCTATCTCCAGGGCACAGAAGTGACTCCAGCCAGACGCCTGTCTGCTGTGCCCTTTCCAGCTGCCACTTTGTATGTTAATTGCACAACCTTAACATTTATTATCAAATCTGCTGGTTTAAAATTTTAAGATGAAGGGTAGAAGGCGGTCTTCACTCAGGGGACCCATCTTCAGTCATTTTATGGAAATGAAACTTGGAGTTTGTTTACTGCTGGTCTGTGAAATCCCAGGTGGGGGAAATGCTAATTGTAGAGGGTGGGAAGAAAGAGGCTCAGGCTGAGTCAAACATGAACCATAAAATCAGATGCACAAACAGCCTGAATTCTGATTCTTCTCTACCCACAGAAACCCGCTCGTAAGATGGTGTCTCTTTTGTGTGCTCTGTGTCCTCCTAAAAAGCATACGTGACATACAGATTATAAACATGACTGAGCACCTTATCAGAAGCACCCCTTTCAATCCATTGTCTCTTTTTCCAAGCAGAAGTGGTAAACAGAAGCCAGAATAGGCATCTCAGAACACTTGCACTAACCTCACATTTATTTTTATTGATAAAAGAACTCTTCCAGTCCTTGTTTAGATCCTATTTACTTCTGCCTATGACAGCAATCACATGTTCAGTTTGATTAAGGCAAATAGGCTGTGGTAGTAACAGCTGATAGCCAATATAATATTTAAGACACATTCATTATGTTAAAAATATAACCAAAATCTATAGTAAGTGGGGGATCATTTAGTCTAGGGATGAATAGTCCTATACATCTATATAATCCATCTTCCATTGCCATATTCACGTTTTCATCTGCGTTAATTCCAAACGCACCACTGTACATTGGCATCACAGTGACGTGCACAATGCATACTGTGCCCTGTGATGTAGGGGATGAATGTGTGTTCTATTTTTCTATGAGAGAAAGGAAACTAACAGAGCAGCTGCAGCTGGAAATGCTGTTTCTTCTTCTTCTTCTTCTTCTTCTTTTTTTTAATGTTTTCTCTGTTTGTAGGTAGTTAGTCATCACGTTAGGTTAAAAAAAAAATTAGTTACCTGTTGAGGAGAGATGCCTTCAAAAGAGAATAGGGTCTATTTCTCATCTTGTTTCCTATCTTCTTTGAAAACAAAAACTAAAGCCAGACTCCTGGCCATTCAGACTGTAATTACTTGGGAGTAAGTTGTCAGTGGCCAGGGGAATTGCTGGCCATCTCTTGTATCTGAAACAAAAGAAAGGAATCATTATTTGGCGTAATTAAAGGGCATTTACTTAGTACCAAGGATTTTGATAATTACTTTACATTGCTAACTGTTTTCCTTTTTTTTAATCTTCTCCCAAATCATAAATGGTAGACTCTATCACACATCCATTTTGTAGTTATGGTATTTCAATTTGTGACTGTCCTTCCATCACATTCTACAGTATAGTATAAAGTATGTTCAGAAACTTTATAGGACTAGAAAGAAGAAATGATTAATTCTGCCCGGATTATTTGGGAAGCTAAATAGATTAAATGACATCTAGTCTGTGGCTTGAGAAATTATATATAATTGTTATCAGCTCATTTCTTCCCTTCAAACCTAGGATATGATGGGCTTGAAACTTCATCTGCATTTCATGTGCTATGTGTATAATATTGGACTCAAGTACCATTGAAAAGAGATAATTCTTTCTTTAATAAATGTGGAAATAAGACCTCTTATCAGCACGATGTTAATGAGATGCAAATTCATGCCAAGGCAAGAGTCTGAAATGTCTATTTTTTATTAGGTCTCTCAGCTAGCTCTTGCTTCTTTTCTTCTTATTATTGCATTCCATAGCAAAAAGTCTTCAACAGATACAGAAATCTTTCTATACTATTATACGTCTAATGCATGATTCCTGACATCCTCTGTCTTTGACTGTGAGACTCTGGAGAAGGTGATGTTATTTTGTTACCTCTTTTAAACACCGAGTCTGGTTTAGTTTATCTATATATCATCTTGTTTAAAGCCTTCTCTCTATTTCTAACTATTTAAAGAAGTTTAGCTTTTAAGAAGAAAAAGAGATTGACAATTGCTAGAAGAGAATAGTAGGTCAGCAGTATTTTTTCCTTTTGTGAAGTTGGGAGGTATTACAATAGGTTTATAAATAGCTGGGATTGATCCAGGAGAAAGAGGAAAACTTGATGGAGCAGGAGAGGGGAGGATTGAATGCAAGAACAAAGTCCTCCTGGGTGAGAGGAGATGCAATCCAGTGTAATGTAGAGTGGTTTGCTTAAAATAGAGACAAGGTCCATTCATTCATTGTAAGAAAAGAGAGGCTGAGTTCGTGGGTTTGGTGTAAGAGATTTAAAGTGGTCCTTTTCTGACTGCTTCTAATTCTACCTCTGAGTGATGGTGGATGCCATGAGAGACTGGGACTTTGGGAGGATTTGACCAAAAAACACTCCCCTGAACATGATCCTAGGGATGAGAAGAATAAACAGGGATGTAGACATGATGGATTCTATTTTGTTGCCTCTTGGGAGAAGGTGCATGTTCACTTCTTATTACAGTCTCTCTTCTGGAATAGGTTTCTGGACAGTGTGGGGTGATAAGAGAGGAGATGTCTCTGGGCTCTCCTTAAAGCCTGCTGTTGGTGGCATCAGGGTGAGAGAGAGGCTGTGAATTCTGATTGTAGGTTATAGAGGTCCAGCTTCAACTGGCTTAGCCAGGAAGGACAGGCTGTAGGCTGAGACACCTGGCACCAAGGGCTACGCTTCTCACCTTCGTTCCTCTTCGTGCATCATTTTGAATCTGCAGCTTTAGAACTGCTTTTGTTGGTGGTGGAGGATCTGGTCAACTATAGCACACACCCCCAGAGTTGTACCACCAGGGGAGGAAAGACATTTCTCTGCCTGGTGCAGGTTGGAAAACCATTCCATAGAAGCTCTCCAGCAGTGCTGATTTGGGTCACATGTACATCTTTAGTTAAACCAGAAGACAGGGTTCCTGGTTAGTTCCCTGTCCATCTCTTGACCTGTTGCTGTAGCTAAGACATAGGATCATGTATGAAAGTTGAAAGTTTCCTTTTAAATCCTGTGATGAGTAAAGAGAGGGGTAGCTCTTACCCAAAGGCACAGGCATGACCACAGATAGAATTCTACTGAATTATCCCCATCAGTTGACGAGGATCACCTATTGCATCCTAGATAGATTCTCAGCCTAGCACCCCTAGGATACAGCTCCAAGTTTCCTTTATGACCTCAACCCCTACTATTCCTTTTCACATACCTCACACTTGTTTCTTGAAGTTGTTTACTCTTATTGCTCCATCCACTTGGAATATCCTTCATTTCCATCCAGTCAACCAGCCACCCACCCTACCCTAAATTAAACATTTATTGAGTTCCACCATGTGACAAGACCTATGCTGGCACAGGAGCTACACAATGAATGAGACACCATCTATATTAAGAGGGGTGCAGGGACTCCTGGGTGGCTCAGTGGTTGAGTGTCTGCTTTTGGCTTAGGGAGTGATCCCAGGATCTGGGATCAAGTCCCACATCAGGCTCCTTACAGGGAGCCTATTTCTCCCTCTGCCTGTGTCTCTGCCTCTCTCTCCGTGTGTGTCTCCCATGCATAATAAATAAATAAAATCTAAAAAAAATAATAAAAGAAATCCTTCTTTTATTAGGCACAGCTGGATGGGCAAGACACACATGTCAAAAGTCCAATACACATCACTGTGAAAATATAGAGATATGCCTGTTACACAAGCAGAGCGGAGATGCCTGGCCAGGCCTGGGCTACCAGTGGGGGGTTCCTGGAAGGGATGATCTGTGAACTAGCTCCCAAAGTTACATATATGAGGAACAAAGGAAATGAAGGTGACAGCAAAAGGAACAGCGTGGACACCAGTCAGACATGAAAAACTGTAGTCACCGAAGGAAAGGCTACACCCCACCCATCATTCAAGGCCAAAAGTAATGTAGTCCCCTTCAGGAATTATTTCCCTGACCTAAAGAGTTTAGAAATAATTTATCTTAGTCAATGCCACTCACCGTGCACATTTTGAGATCTTGGTTGCTTTGTATGTGTATTGAATTGCTTGCATAGGTTTTCCCTCTTCCTCCTGCAACTGTGAGCTCTTTTTTTTTTTAATATTTTTTTATTTATTTATGATAGTCACACACACACACACACACACAGAGAGAGAGAGAGAGAGGCAGAGACACAGGCAGAGGGAGAAGCAGGCTCCATGCACCGGGAGCCCGACGTGGGATTCGATCCCGGGTCTCCAGGATCGCGCCCTGGGCCAAAGGCAGGCGCCAAACCGCTGCGCCACCCAGGGATCCCAACTGTGAGCTCTTTTAAGAGAGGTACTATGCCCCTGTATCCCAACATCACCCAGTAGAGAATCTCATGTAGAGTAAACATCAGTAAACGTCCTATGCAAAAAGTCAGAAATGTACCCGTTTAGGACAGGTACTAGTCTTTCCTGATTTCGGCACAAAAGCTTGCCAAGGGACTCTTATAGAACAGAGTGCACATGAAGTGGTTTCCATTGAGAGCTCTACTGATCTTATTAAGAACTGGCAGTGCATTTGGGGAGGGGGTGACAGAAGCATTTTTATGTACGTCGTAGGTCATTGTAATGGGAAGAAGGGTGAAAGCAATTTCACATAGAAACACTCTCCAGTTGCCTATAACTTCGGCTCAGCAAATGTCACCCCACAACTATTTACTACAATATTTATTGCTCTGTCATTAGCTTATAAATAATGTCAGCCTGGAGACAGGGGTAGTGGTGGCGGCAGGGATGTGATGCCAGGCAGCGGCAGCCGTGATAGGACTGTGCAGAAAGGCAGAGAGGCCCACGCTGACATCTGAGGAGGAGGCGTTAAAAGTTAACTCCGGCAATTACGAAGAATCATAACTTTCCCCATAAAAACAGTCTGAGCAAAGCCTAAATGGTGCTTAAAATAGCATTTCTCGCCAAAACTCCCTCATAAAAATCTCAGAACCCAGTCAAGATAGCTATATCTGTCAGAGGCCTTCAGGCAAATAAACCTCAAATTGATGGGGATGGTGTCAAATGGAACTCCTTTGGGTTTCATACTCACAGTGAAATTCCAATCCCAGGCACCAAATAAGAGCCGAGCCAATGGTTTATCGGTTGTGTTTTCAAAGTGAGAGGGATGCAGAGAAAATTTGGGGGAAATCCCAATGTTGATATCGTGTGGTATCACTTGAAAACTCTAAATGCTGTGTTGTGGTCTGTCAGCAACATAAGCCAAACTTACATTTCCCCCAGTAAGTTTTGCTTCTCTGTTCAGTCACTAGGAAAGTAACTTTCTAGAATGATCTGTAGCCACGGTTCTTGCCAGGCTCTAAGCTCTCCAATCTCCAATCATCCTGGTGATTTTTTTTTCCCATGCCCCAAACATCAGAGTTGCCCATTAGTGGAGTGAAGAGGAGAGGAGAGGAGTGGGGAGGGCAGGGGAGTGAAGAAGCTGTATCTCTTTCACCTGTGAATCTCCAGGCCTAGCATAGACCCTGCCCAGGATGGAAATGAGAAAATACCGGATGAATGCGAACAGATGAGTGGAGGATGCATTGCTCCCTGCAAGGCTTGTGGAGTGCGGGGCCTGCAGAGGAGCCCCCAGGCGGTGCAACATGGCCTTGCAGGGCATGAGCCTGGAGCACAGCAGCGCAATGCACCCTGCCACTGTAAGCTGCATGACAAGAGAGGAGCTTTTAAACCCCTGGTACCTGGGGGCACCTGGGTGGCTCAGTGGTTGAGCATCTGCCTTTGGCTCAGGTCATGATCCTGGGATCCTGGGATCGAGTCCTGCATCAGGCTCCCTACAGGGAGCCTGCTTCTCCCTCTGCCTACATCTCTGCCTCTCTCTGTATCTCTCATGAATAAATACATAAAATCTTTAAAAAAAAATAAACCTGTACCTCAGTTTCCCCATTTGATTATGTCACTGCTAGTTTTGCTGTGCTGATTAAGCAAGAACAGTGGGACCTGGACATTCCCCTCCTAGATCTGGTACCTAGATCACACAACCAGTGGTCACTCTCATTGGTAGGTCTGTCCATCCCTTCCTGCTTACCTCATGTTCAAGGGGTCCCTTGAAGCACCCTGAAATGATGTCAGTCTTCCAGCCCAGAAGGAGTGTGGTGTGGGGGAAGCCCATGAGGTTGGGCAGTCACTGCCATCACAGCTGGGCCACCAGAACAGCAGGGGGAGAGGCAGTGACAAGGCCAGGCAGCATCTGGTTTTCAAGTCCTCTGAGAAGAATCCATATGACCAGCTACCACCCGAGGATGACAGTGGGGCTCCGCTCAGAAATGGGTGGCATCCCCTTCTTGCCATCACATCCTTTCCTTTCTCCCTCCCTCTCTGCACACCCTTCCCCATAGCTCTACTACCACCTGCTGCTCAGCCCTTCATCCTTTTTCTCCCCTACAGCAGAACACTGCATTCCCTCTCTTATCTGCTCTTCCCATCTTCCCATGCACCCTTTTTTCCTCTCTTTTCTCTGAATTGAAATCCTCCACTCAAGACACTGTGCCCCCTGCCAGAGGTGCCCATAGCACATCACAGCCTCCATCCTTTTCTACCCTTGCTCCTTTCCTCTTGCCCTCGTGCTGGAAGCATGGGTACAACTTACCACAAAGGGCCTGTGCACTCAGCTACTTGCTTGCCCACTCACTGACTGAGTGGCTTTGGGGAAGATATGTAGCCTTAATTGCATTTAAATTTTCTCATTTCTAAAATGAGAATAATAATGACACCTGATCATAGTCTAGTGACAATTAGATGTGTTAATCCTAGTAAGGCACTTTTTTTTTTCTTTTTTTAAGAATCCAGGAGGTCAGGAAAAATCTTATTGACAGCCAGGAACATAGCTGTAAGAGAGGAAAACACAGCACGGCTAGCGAGGACCCTCTGGGCCGGAAACACTACATCCTGGGGTCCTTGCACAGAAGATTGGGCATCCAGGACAGGAGGCAGTGAGAGGGCACGGGATTCCTGAGAACACCCCTGACACATAATAAGTAAGGTTAGTTGTAAATGATGCCAGGCATGGGAAAACTTGCAGAAAATATGAGGTATGTGTTCAGGGGCTATGGCTACCATCTTCCCCAGGTGTCCCAGCCAGGTATGTGGTCTCTAGATCATACTCATGTTCCATCTTCAGGTTACCAGCTTTTCAAGAGTGAGTCTGAGGGAGGCACTTGGGCTCAGTCGGTTAAACTGCCAACTCTTGATTTCAGCTCTTGGGATTGTGGGATCAAGCCCTGCATGGGGCTCTGCACTTAGTGGGGAGACTGCTTGGGATTCTCTTTCTCCCTCTGCCCCCTTCCTGCTTGTGTGGTCTCTCTCTCTCTCTCTCTCAAATAAATAAAAATCCATCAATCAATCTTTTTTTTTTTTTTTTTAAAGAACGAGATCTGAGGCTCTAAGTCTGGAATTTTCACCCTGGTCCACATGCTCTGGCATTACACATGGTCCTGCCTCTCTTGGTGCTGCTGAAACAGTTAGGAGTTGGTTGGACAGTTAGGTAGTCAGGGTCAGGGTCCCCAACAAGAAAATATGGAGTCAGGACAACTAAAATTAAACAGCATTGACATCCTGTTTTGCATCTTAGATAGGACTGCAGTAACCTTCTGCATTATGGTCTTTGTAGAAATGACTTCTGCAAAATGTCCGAAAATAAGGCAAATAACCACAAAGCAATTGTCAAATATGAGCAAGGGGCAGTTGAGACATAAGTCCCCAGATGTCGGCAAAAAAGACCATTAGCAAGTTGACATTGACCTAATAGGTAGACAGACACGTGACCAAAGCTCGGATTGGCATGGCTCAGCAGCACCCTGATTAGCTAAGATAATTCCACAAAAGAGCTCATCAAAACCCCTAAACTTAGAACCTCTGGGGGCAATCCTCTTGGGACCCCTTCGCTCTCCAGGAGCTTTATACTACTGCTCAATAAACTTAGCTCTGCTGCCCGCCACTCTTCATCTGTTCTACTTCTCCATTCTTTGAAGTGGTGTGACCAAGAACCATGGGCACTAAAGGCAGAAAATTCCTGCAAAATAAAAACCCTGTTCACATCCATAGTCTATCAAGGACTCTGGGGCTTTGACACTTGCCCTTAGGGTCCCTCCAAGGGATTCCTTGTTCCCAGGAAGCACCTCTTACCCTCCACTGCTGCATTGTCAGCCGCTCTATTGAAGTTTTTCTCATCTTTTTCTGCTTATCTCGAAGCTACTGTGATCACCTGTTGTGAAATATTTTTGATCTGAGACACCTGGCTCATCTCTGGTTAAAAATATTGCCAAAGTGTGTCTGTGACACATTCGTGGCTGTTGCCACTGTGACACACAATGCCTCTGTCGACGGGTGGGAGAGTCTTGAGTTCATTCTTTTGTTGAGCAAGGAACGAGAACAAAGAACGGAGATGTTTGGCCCTTGACCCTGCTTTGCTGGATTTCAGTGAAAAGCTATTAAATATTTGAAACCCAGTCCTTGAGTCAGAGGCAGAGAAGGACAAGGTTTGCTTGAACTTTTTACAAGAAGAGTTCAAATTTTCTGACCACATGAGCCTCAAACTTTAACCTTACCTCTGGCAAAATGTTGTGTTTTTTTTTTTTTCTCTATAGGTACAAGGCAGAGAAAAATAAAATAAAATAAAAAGCAAAGGGAAACAGTATGAGTTAGAAACTTGGACAATACCTATAATTTTACTGCACACAGAGCAAAATTGTCAACTTGTAAATTAGAAGTAACGCAAAAACGGTGTTGATTATGTCACAGAGCCAGTGAGCCGGTTGGTCCTGGTGCTATCCTACCCTGTTCTTGCATGGCCGATGGGATTTGGTAGTGGAGGGCATCTCTGTTCTCCCAGGAGGAGAGCTCAGACAGAAATACTGTGCCTGACCCAGTTGAATAGTTTTCTGTGTATTTTTATTAATAATTACAGAACCATTTTCATAGGCTTTGCTAATAAACCATAGAAGTGATTCCTGAAAGTGCAGTCTCTAGGCTTTGCTAATAAACTACACAGTGTTAAGATCTTGTGACGAAATCTCTTTGAGAGAATCTGACTGGGTCAGTGTTGGACACTGTTGGTGTCCTGCCATATATGGCCTCTTGCCCTTACGTCTTTGGTGCTCACTGACCAGACTCCAGCTGGCAGGACCAATGTTTCAAAGATGAGAGACTTCCTTAGCTGCCACAGCCCATGTTGTTCCCGGCATGGCAGGCCAGAATTTATAGGAAAATGACCTCTTTTTCAGGATCTCTCAACTAATGACTGAAGAGAGTTGGTGTATTAAGGCCCAGGCTCCCTCGCTGTACGGGTGGGGTAACTCCAATGCTCTTTTACCTGACATCCTCTGCAATGACAACCTGGGGAGTAAACCCTCTATTAATTCCTTCCCTCCCTGTCTCACTTTGCTACTTGTCTCCCAGTGGTTCCTGAGATCACCCCCTAAGATAAACTACTTGGCCTTAAGTCCTTGTCTCAAAGTTGTCTCCTGGAGGGAGCCAAACCAAGGCAGAGAATGATGTCAGGAGTAGGATTTCATGAAGCCCTGTTTTTTGGAAAGACAGGGGTGGTTAAAAATAGAGTGATACCAAGAATTTGGATGAGAATCAGACAACAATGGAAATGGTTGGCAGAGCCATTCGCAGAATCACTAGAACATTGAGTCAATGGGCTAGTGACAACAGTGCCCCATGCTAGATGAGGAAGGGACATTGCAAGGTAGCTGTGGGGATTCATTAGGAGCATAAATATTAGAGGAGGTTTTTGATGAGTCTGGTTTGTAGGCCTGAGTGTGGAAAAAATACACAACACACACACACACACACACAAAGTTGCATGATAAATTTTTGGATTTTGAACCAGTCTCACAATCTTGGGGTGCGCATCTCTTAATCATGGATTATTATCTTTTTTATGTATTACTGGATTCGATTTGATAATATTTGTTAAGAATTTTTGTGTTTTTGGTTCCTGCAAAAGCAATACTCTTTTTCTTGTGATATCTTGGTCTAGTTTTATTATCAGGTTAATGCTGGTCTTGTAAAGACTCTGTATCCATTTTCTGAAAGTTTGTGTAAGATAGTTGCTATTTCTTCCTTAAATTGTTGTTAGAATTCTCCAGCAAAACTATGTGGGCTTGCGGTTTCCTTTGTGGGAAATTATTTATGTGTGTGTGCGCATGTATGTGTGTATAATTGACATACACTATTATATTAGTTCCAGGTATACAACATAGTGATTTGGCCTTTGTATACATTGTGAAATGATCACAAGTCTAGTTACCGTCTGTCACCTTACAAAGTTAATACACTACTATTAACTATTGTCCCCATGCTGTACATTCCATCCCCACCCCACCCCCCGCCGTGACTTAGTTATTTTATAACTGGTGCTTTGTACTTGATCTTTTTCATCCCTTTCTCCCACCTCAACCCTCCTCCCCTCTGGCATCTGCCAATCTGTTCTCTGTATCTATGACTGGGTTTTGTTTTGTTTTGTTTGCTTCTTTGTTTTGTTTTAAATTGTCAATGCATTGTCTTTGCTAGATAGAAGACTATCCAGATTTTCTATTTCTTTTGTTTTTTTAAGAATACTTATTTTTATTGTTTTTTTTTTTCATTTGTTGTATTGCCATCAATTACATGCAGTAAAATGCACTGTTTTTATTGTACAGTTCTGCAGATCTTGACCAGAGTGCACGGTCCTGTAAACAGCAGCACATTTGGGATGTTGAATAGTTCCATCACCCCCCAAATCCCCCTGTACTACTCTGCAGTCACCTCTCCCAACCCTAGCTACTGACCACGACTGGTCTGTTCTCCAGCCTATACTCTTGCCTTCTCCAGAAGTCCTAGAAATTGAGTCATGCGTAGTCTTTTGAGTCTTGCTTCTTTCACTGAGCATAATGGGTTTGCTATTCATCCATGCTGTTGGTTCCTTTTTACTGCTTACTAACATTTCACTGTATGAATATGCCACACTTTGTTTACCCATTCTTCAACTGAAGGACATTTTGATTGTTTCCAGTTTGAGGCAATTATGAGAACTGTTGCTATAAAATTTTGCGTGTGCCCTTTGTGACAATACAAACTTTGCTTTCACTTGGGTAAATACCTAGGGTGTGATGTGGATTCACCTATGTTTTAACTCTATAAAAAACTACCAAATAGTTTGCAAAGTGGAGATGCCAGTTCCCATCATTAGTGTATGAGAATCCCTGTATCTCTACATCCTCAGCGGTACATGTCATTACCTGTTTTGACTTATTTTAGACATTTTAATAGGTATGTAGTAGTATCTCAGTGTGATTTTACCTGCATTTCTATAATGTTGGAAATCTTTTCATGTGCTTATTTACCATCTGCGTATTTTCTTTGGTGAGGTGTATGTTCAAACTTTTTGCTTATTTTTAATTAAGTTTGTCTTCTATTATTATTGAGTTTTGAGAGTTCATTTTATATTTTGGACACAAGTCCTTGATCAGATATGTAATTTGGAAATATTTTCTATCTGTGGCTTATCATTTCATTCTCTTAACAATGTGTTTCAAAAACAGACATTCTGAATTTTTATGAAATCCTAATTTAGGAATTTTTGTTAATAGATCATATTCTTTAAAAAAATAGATCATATTCTTTGTGTTGTGTGTAAGAAATCTTTGTAATCCTATGTTTTAAAGATTTTCTCCCACACTTTCTTCCAGAATTTCTATTTAGGTTTCACATTTATGTCTGTTATCATTTTAAGTTAGTTTTTTTAATTAACTTAACTTTTTTTAACTATAGTTTTTTTAACTATACAAGATGTGGATTATGATTCATTGTTTTGCATATGGATATCTAATTATTCCAACAGTATTTTTAAGGCTGTCCTTTCTTCACTGAATTGTCTTTGGACCCTTACTGAAAATTAATTGACCACATACTTGTGAATCTTTGTCTGTGCTTTTAGTGTTGTTTTTTTTTTTTAATCTACAATAGTCACACAGAGAGAGAGAGAGGCAGAGACACAGGCAGAGGGAGAAGCAGGCTCCACGCAGGGAGCCCGACATGGGATTCGATCCCAGGTCTCCAGGATTGCGCCCTGGGCCAAAGGCAGGCGCCAAACCGCTGCACCACCCAGGGATCCCTGTGCTTTTAGTTTGATTCTTTGGTCTATATGTCTATATTTTTCTCCAGTATTACTGTCTTAACTACCACAGCTTTCTAGTAAGATTGGAAAACATTTAGTGTGAGTACTCCAACATTGTTTTATTTCAAAATTGTTTTGGATATTCTTTCCTTGTCCTTTCCATATAAATTTTATAAATTAACTAGTAATTGATCTCACCAAAACCTCTACTGGGATTTGTTTGGAATTGCATAAAATTTATAGATCAGTTCAAAGAGAGTTGACACCTTAACAATATTGATTCTTTGAAGTCATGAACATAGTATATCTCTCCATTTATTTCAGGTCTTTTTTGATTTTTTTAATTAAGATATTCTAGTTTTCAACATAAATATCTTTCAGATATTTTGTAAGAGTTATACAGAAGTATTTCATGTGCTTTGGTTCTATTGTAAATGGTCATAGTTTGTTTCAAATTTCAATTTGAATATATATAAATATATATATTTATATAAATATATATATTTATATATATTTAAGGATATATATATTTAAGGATATTTTATATATATTTATATAAATATATATATTTATATAAATATTTATATATATTTAAGGATATTTTATATATATTTAAGGATATAAAAATATATTTATTTTTAAAATAAATATATATCTGGTATTCAGCAAACTTGCTAAGTTTACTTATTAGTTCGATGAAGTTATCTTGCAGATTATTTGGGATCTTCTAAATGGAAACTATGTTGTGTATGAAGATACAGTGTTCTTTCTTTCTTTCCAATCTCTATGCCTTTTCTTTCTTTTTTGCTTCATTGCACTGGCTAAGACCTCTAGTGTGACTTTAATTAGGAATCTTGAGTAGCCCTTTTCTTGGATTGAAAGGATTCAGTCTTTCACCTTTAAGTACTATTTAATTCTGTTGTTGTTGTTGTTGTTGTTGTTGTTGTTTTTTTTTTATTTATGATAGTCAGAGAGAGAGAGAGAGGCAGAGACACAGGAGGAGGGAGAAGCAGGCTCCATGCACCAGGAGCCAGACGTGGGATTCGATCCCGGGTCTCCAGGATCGCGCCCTGGGCTAAAGGCAGGCGCCAAACCGCTGCGCCACCCAGAGATCCCTTGTTGTTGTTTTTTGTATGTATGTATGTCCTTTATCAGGTTGAGTTGTCCCATTATATTCTTACTTTGCCAAAAGATATTTTTTAATTTTAATTTATTTATCTTATTTAGTTTTTAAATTCCAGGAGAATTAACGCACAGTGGATATTGGTTTTAGGTGTACAATATAGTGATTCAGCAATTCTATGCATTACTCAGTGCTCATCATAGTAAGTGTACTCTCCATCCCCTTCATCTGTTTCACCCATCCCCTGCCCCTACCTTTCCTCTAGCAACCACCAATGTGTTCTCTGTAGTTAAGAGTTTGGTTTTATGGTCTCTCTTTTTCTTTGTTTCATTTCATAAATTCTACAGCAGAGAGGTATTTTTTAAAAATCAGGGCTAATGTAGAATTTTGTTGAAGGCTTTTTTTTTTTATCTTTTGAATGATCAGTGTTTTTTTCTTCTTTAGTCTGTTGATACGGTGAGTTTTATTGATAGGTATCAAATGTTGATCTAGCCTTTCATTCCCAGAGTAAACCCTACTTGGGCATGGATGCATTATCCTTTTTATATACTGTTGGGATTCATTTGCTAGATTTTCAAAAATGATTTTTGCATCTATGTTCATAACGTGTCATGGCCTATAGTTTTCTTTTTGGGATTTCTATTGTTTTGGTAATAATTGTCTTTAAAGGAGTTTATTCAAGGGTTCTTGGGTGGCTCAGTCAGTTAAGAGTCTGCCTTTGGCTCAGGTGATGATCCCAGGGTCCTGGGATAGAACCCCGTGTTGGGCTTCCTGCTGAGCAGGGAACCTGCTTCTCCTTCTCTTCCCCCACCTGACTCATGCTTTCTCTCTCTTTCAAATAGATAAATAAAATCTTTTTAAAATTTTTATTCATGAGAGACAGAGAGGCAGAGACAGAGACATAGGCAGAGGGAGAAGCAGGCTCCATGCAGGGAGCCCAATGTGGGACTTGATCCCGGAGTTCCAAAGGCAGAGCCAAAGGCAGATGCTCAACCACTGAACCACCTAGGCATCCCAATAAAATCTTTTTTAAGAAAAAAGGAAATCATCCATGTTGACTAATGTATTTTATTTCTTGAGTATTATTCCTAATATTTCCTTCCCACAATTTTCATGTCTTAGTGTCTATGTAGTATCCCCTCTTTCAATCCTGATATTGATAATGTGTATCTTCTCTATATTTTCCTGATCAGTCTGACTGAAGGCTTATCAAATTTATTGATCTTTCCAAAGACCTAGCTTTCGATTTCACTGATTTTCTGTTTGTCAATGTTTTATTTGGTTGATTTACATTTGTATACTTATTTTTTCCTCCTTTCTATTTCTTTCTGTTTTAATTGGATTTTTTTCTAGGTTATTTTGGTGGAAGCTGATCAGCAATGCAAAATTATTTGGTTAGCTGATAGCACAGCAATAATGTTTCATGTGTAATTAGCATTTTAGAGCATAGAACCTGCCCTACAAACCTGGCAGGATTTTACCCTGAGCTGGCTGCTGATCAGCTGGCAGCCACTTCATGTGACCAGAGGATGTGAACAAGGAATCAAGGAAAGAATACCAGGGATTTAGAGAACCTCATCTACTTCAATAAGTAATTGCACTTTTGCTGAAGGCTATTGATGCATTTAGGTGGTAGAAGCACAGCTATGGCTTCAGGGAAGAGACTGAATAAGAATTGGCCTGAGTAGAGAGGAACTTTGCAGGTGGCTCGAGCAGGGATACAAGGATATGATAATGCATATCTTAACTAGAGAAGGGCTGCCGGGCTGGAGGGAAACCACAGACTAGGAGGATTGGAAGGATGGACTTGGTGGCATGGGCGGGCCTGGGTGAAAGACAAGAAGGATGACAACTGATGACTGGCTCAGGCAGTGGTCAGGAAAAGAACAGATGGAAAATTTAGGAAGCATTGCATGTAATGTGATTTAGGGCATCTTAATTTTAAGTACTGGTGGAATGTCTAGTTTAAGACGTGCAGGGACTATTGGATGAACCAATTTTGCTATCGGGAGATGGGTCTCAGCAGAGCTATAGAATATAGATTTGATAGATTCTGTATCAATAATTTATGAAATTCATAGGAAATTGAGCATTACTGGTCACAGAGGGGTTTTCCAGGAATAAAATGTTCTCTGATACTGGACTCCATTCAAGCTTGTGGGGAATATATTAGAAAAATGTCACATGTTTCCACAGGAAATAAAAATAATTTCATGATTAACTTACTTTTGTGATGGGAGAATTAATTTTGTGATACTCCCTGCTTTAAAAGCTGATTTGGCCAGCTGGAGGGAAATCCTATTAGGAACAGTGAATTCCCTGCTGAAGAATGTACTTCTATGGTTGATTTTTTTATTATTTCCAAAGTAACACTGGCACATAGTTTTGTTGTTGTGTTGAAGGCAAACAGAATTGCATGTCTTCAGATCTGATGCCCCACCCACTTTACTTAGGACTTCCCACACCCCAATTCCCCAGAGACAGCCACCTTTTACACTTTTAGCTCACCATTTTAGCATTTGAGTTCATATACATAAATAGCATGCTTCTCTCATTATATCATGTTTTATACATTTACATATATTATTGTCTTCCATTTATGGTAGAGAATTTAATTTTCTTAACTCTTTCTAAGGGCACAATCCTCTCTTCACCTGAAATTCTCAAGAAAATAGTAATACCATTATTTTCAGTAAGTCAATATTTAGTGTTTAAATTAATATGGCCATGTAGGGGCCCCTGGGTAGCTCAGTCGGTTAAGCCATCTGACTCTTGATTTTGACTCAGATGGTGATCTCAGGGTCATGAGATCAGCCCCACATCAGGCTCCACACTCAGCATGAAGTCAGCTTGTCCCTCTCCCTCTACTCCTCCCTTTTACTCACCCCCCCTTACTCTCAAATAAATAAATAAAATCTTAAAATAAATTAATATGACCATGTAAATAGTGTTCTCTGCTGAGTCAGGTAGTAAATTATAATTATGTTTCTTTTCTTGCATAACTTTCTGTTTTACAAAAAAGTTAATGATTTTCTCATTTTATGTGATCAATTTTCTATGTACCTATCACTAATTCTTGACCTAAACCCCAGTAGATCTATAAACTTCTCTCAGTGCTATTTCCTATTTGGTAATCAGCTTTATTTACCTACTCATTTCTTATTCCAAACTTCCCTCTCAAAAGTCCCTAGCTCCCTGTTCCCATATATACTGGTTAGGTTTACAGATGCAGACAACTTCATTCTGACTATGTCTGTGAACTGAGATTGCTCACTGAGGGTGTAGTGAGAGGTAACATGAAAGGAGTGAAACTAAGATAAAAGTTCCTATTTAATCATCCCAGACACAGAAGGGGAGAGAGGGCAAGTTCTTTCTAAAATCTAGTTAATTCTCTTATTTGGGCTCACCTTCCAGAGTTGCAAATCACTATGATCACCTTAATTTCTCCTTCATCTTTCTATTCTAGACTTATTTTCTTGTCTGTCTCAATCTACATCCAATCATTTTTCTGTAGACTTCATGTTGAGTGTAATCTATAATAACCTGCTTTTCTCCTCACACCCTGCAATTGGTTCATTCCTTCTTTCATTCATGATGTTTACCCTGCTTACTTCCAGACAACCCTTGAAATGAAACATCTTTTTATCATCTGCTGCCATCTGCTCAGGCTGCTTCCTACTGAGTCTCTAATGCTTGATCATAGAGCACCTCCATCCATTAGTCCTCCTACCACCCCGCCCTGCCTGGGGAAGTGCTCTCCCCTCTGGCATGTGTCACGGTCCTCAAACTACAATCCTTGCACATCGATCTGTTCCATCTGTTCCTAGCTGCTGACTTCTGGGTATTGGAGGGTCTATTGACATCTTGCAGGAAGCCCTATCATTTGGGAAAGGAAAAGAATGAATTGTAACCTAAAGAAGGTCCCTCCTTGGTAGAAACTGCAAATCCCCTCTTGTCACTCCCAGATGGGAAGGCAGCATCACTGTAGAGCCTGCCCATCACTATTCACCTGCATGGATTCAGCACACCTGTCACGCTATGTCCCCTGTGGGCTGCAATGTTAGTAAATGCCTCCCTTATACAAGTTGGAGTGCTCCTTAGGGCAGTGACAGAACATGATCTATTCACTCCAGCAAAAAGAATCAAAGAGCTCCCTGCTTCTCCAACTTCAAGTAGACTTGGTCCCAGATAACCTCATCAAATGTAGTCAGCCTTCCCAGTGGCTGCAGAAGGAGGCTGACCCCCACTCTTATGCTCTCAAGGGAGAGGTCTATACTGAAAAGTTTCCCCTGCCTTCCTGAGAAACAGGTGCTAGAGAAAATAGAAGAAAGTCCTTTCATAAAAAATAAAAGAAAATGTTGTCATTTATCCTTTAAGTGAAGCAGCAAGGACCTGACATGCTTCCTTAAATCACCTCCCCTTGCAATGTGACCCAGGTCTCTAGAACAACCACAGGATTAAAGCAATAAAATTCAGTCTCCAGCTCTAATTAGCAGAAGGCACAATAAGAAGGTGGATTTTGTAGTCATGGTCAAAGCTAGAGGTTTAATCAGACTCTCTAAATGTGAGCTGAATCTCAAACAAATTGCTTTTCATATTTTAAAATTCTAAACTCTTTTGAAGTTGTTTTTTTTTTTTTTTTCAGAAAAGAAAATGTCACACGGAAACTGTAAACACCACAGTTCTGGTCTCTTACTTAACAGAAAATTTAAAGCTTGTCTTATTAATCAACCATGGCAGACACGGCAACCAGCCCTCTGGGCAACCTTCTTTTCCTCTTCTGTTTATGAGATTTAATTTGCTTTGTTATTCTTTGGTTAGAGGTGTCTGGCCTCTAACTATCCTCCCTTCATATCTCCCTGACTCTGCTTTTCTCCCTAGACTCTGTCATGGAGTTTCTTAGAGCTTCTCCTTGAAGGAATACAAGCACATGAGTCCTGACCAGGATGCTAATCAGCTACGTCACTCTGCTAGAACCTGGAGTTACTGGTGCTGTTCCCACCAGGTGCCCTGAGATGTTTATTGAGTTTTAGCGTGGCATGACTCTTACTTCCTAGTGCAGCAACCCAAATGATTTTCTTCTTGACCCTTGTCATTAATGGAGAAACATTTATATTCTTTGCTGAGCCAGAAGACCCACTGGCTTGTTTACCATTGTATCCATAATGTCATTAGATAAACATTTTTTGATTGAATAAGTGAATGCATACATGGTTTCCACTTGGACTGGAAGACATTCTTCCCTAGTTCTTCTTCTTCTATTTTTTTTTCCCAATAAAGTACTCTTTTCCAAAGTGATATAGTAGAAAGAATTAATAGAACACATTGTGTGTGTGTGTGTGTGTGTGTGTATGGTTAGAATCAGACAAACCCATATCTTAGTGTAGTTCTAGAAATAGAATGCCCAATCAGTGTTGGACACTGGTAGTTTTATTCATTTATTCATGCACTTGTTAATTCTATTAGCATTATGCTTGCTAATTCATTCATTCATTTATTCATAATTTATTCATTCTTTAAAAAAAAAAAAACCAAACTAGTTACTAAGTCTTACTGTCTCAGTCTCTGCACTGAGTTTTTCGGCCAAACAGACAAAGCCACTGTCCTCATGGAGCTTATATTTGTTGGGGAGGTAGGAGAGGTAGATTGTCAAATGACTATACACAAAATCCATAATATCTAATACAGTGATGGGGTATAGTCATGAGCAAGACACACAGTCCAAATTCTTGTGGAGCATATAGTCCAAAGACCAAAGAGACAAAGGAAACCAGTTGACAAAACAGAACAACAGACAAATGTAATTAGTGCCGAGAAGCAGGGGATGGATTGGAACAGAGTCAGAGGTGTTCATGGGGTGCTTACTTAGGCAAGAAAGGGGAAGAGGAGTCTTTCCAAGAGGGAAGAAATCCTCTTCTTCCTACCCTTGCTTTTCCTGGTCCACCACATAATTGAACACAGCCCTTGGAGAGTGTCTAGTGGGTTGCCAGGCCCTCTTAGAGCCATTCTATACAATGAGGCCTGGCATGACTGCTCTGAGCTTGGCCTGTGAAATGGGTTTGTGTGAGGATGGAATGAAGTGACATGGGTAAAGGTGCTCTACAGACCTTGGCACATGGTACATGTTCATTTAGAAGCAGGTGCTGATGTGGAGATATGGGAGCAGGAGATTTATGGGGTGTGCTCTCTGGAACAACACCTATGAGAGAGGGAAGGAAGCAGGGTGAGCAGACAGAGAGTCAAATCTGATGTATCCTTGACAGGGGTTCAGCCTACCCTGCAGTGGTGTTGGGGGCTGGGATGACTCCCAAGTTGGGACAAAGTTGGGACTCTCTGGAGTTGGGCCTCTGGTGCCCTTGCTGGCCAGGCATTGGATGCTCTGGGGGCAGTTGGGTTAGTCTTTAGCAGAGAGCAATCCTGGAAGAGGCAAGTAATTAATGGTGGTTTTGGAGTCAGCATTCAACTTGTTCCCTCTGACTCTATAGAGCTCAGGCTCATTTCATGACTCCCCACTGTCTTGCCCCCTACACAGTGCCTTTGTTCTATATAGATTGATTAATTCCAATTGAAGATGGAGCATCCCAGAACGTGGCCATCTTTAAACCCAGGCAGCCTCTTTAAAAAAAAAACAAAAAACAAACAAACAAAAAAAAACACCCAGCTCCTGGAGCTCAGAACACTCGCACCTGGAAGCAGATGGACATCCAGGTGGCATTGCTCGCTAGGGACTAAACTCTGGGTGCATTCTTTTGCTCTAGCCTTTCTGCTTTCAATGCTGCCTCTACCTCCCGTCATCTGAGGTGATGACAGCTGCTGAAAATCCATCAATCTATCACTGTATCTCCGTAACATTGACAGTTTATGCCTTCCATAACCCAGAGAGGATGTTGCAGTTCCCCAAGGCAAGGTAGCAGGAGGGATCTACCTCTTGACCATGGGCAGCCTGCAGGATGGCAAGCAAGGCTGCTGGAGAGTTGGAGGGTTAAGTATACAGGTGTGGTCTGTGGCTTCCAGCTCAGAAAGGGGAGAGTTAATACAGCATTAGTTAAAGGCTTTGCAAGAATGTTCCTCAAGGGGTGCCTGGGTGGCTCAGTCTGTTAAGCATCTGCCTCTCAGCTCAGGTCATGATCTTGGGGTCCTGGGATCAAGCCCTGTGTCAGGCTCCCTACTCAGCAGGGAGTCTGCTTTCCCCTCTCCCTCTGCCTCTCCACCCTCCCCACCTTCTGTGATCTCTCTCTTAATAAATGAGTAAAATCTTCAAAACGAAACAAAAAAAGGAAATGTTCCACCAAATCATTGTTCTGTGGATGTCAACAACAGTGTCTTTTGGGAAAATCTTTTTGCGTGAAATAAGGGTGGAAAAGAACAGCTCAACAAGGATTATTTGGGATTATTTATATAGGACTATATTTAAGTATTTTCCAAACATACTACAAAAATCATTCTGCAAAACCTATTTTGGGGAATATATTTCTCTTACTCGTTTCTTTGTTGGTATCACATATTACCTTCTATAGTTTTCACAACAGTACTGTTTCCCAATCCCATTTTAAAAAAAGAGAGAGAGAGAGAGAAAAAAAAAAAAAAACAGAGTCAGGAAAATATTGTGATTTGTCCAGGGTCACATGGTTCACAAGTAGCAGAACATGGTCCATACTGGCTTGTTGACTCCAGGGTCAGTCCTAGATGTGCTTTGACATCACCCCCAGAAAAGCTTACTCTCTCCATCTTCACTGTGGATAACATCATTACTCAATTCTCACAGAGGTAAAGAGAGTTTTAAATACAAATATAGCATAAAATACAACATTCTCTATAAACACTAGTTATAAGTTTTAGGAAACACACTAGGCCTAATGTCCTCGTTTGTAAATTCAGACCTTTGGCCCACATGATTTTTGAGTCTCTTCCAGCTCAATAGATCTCTCATTTTGGTAAAATGAGAGCCAGGTGAGCATCAAGACATGAGCTAAGGTGACCACATGGGACATAGGGCATATTGTGTTCTTCCTCTGAGTTTCAGATGTGGATTTTTTTTTTTTTTTTTTTTTTTTAGTTTTTAAAATGTGCATAATACTGTTTTCTCTGACTCTCTTACAGAGCTTTTTAGGAACTCCATTGTGGCAATAAACATGTCAATGATTGCATGAGAATTCAATGAATTGTATGTTATGAGCTACTAAAGTTCCTTCCCTGGAACAGCCAATTACAAGTAATTTAGGTCTGAGCGCTCTGTTCAAAGAAAGGGACATGTAAGCAGCAGGAACAAACACAAGTGGTAAATAGACATGAATGAAATAAACCTTTCATTAAATCGCAGAAGGGTCCTCAAGACAGAGCCTCGGTGGCCTGACTGGGCAACTAACTTCCTGGACAGAGTTTCTCCACCCTGAGAACAAGTGGTGCATTATGACAGAAATGAGAATCATTTCCTTCCCAAGAAATGCTCTTCACTAGAGAAGGTCAGGCAGCCGAGGGGAGGAGTACAAAGGAGGCTTATGGGTATTTTAAAAACAAAAGTAGGACGTGACATAACCTTAAAGGAAAAAAGCATCATGTAAATTTATACATACAGTGTGATCACAACGATACATAAAAAAGCAATGCGTAGGGAAAAAGACCCATAAGCAAATTCACCACATATCATTAAAAACAGACAGTGGGATTGTAGTTCAATGCAATGACCAAAATTTACCAAGAATTTATCTATTCCAGACATTTCACATGTTATCATGTGTATTCTTCGAAACTGGCCAGCTGAGTATAATCCATATTCTGGACTATGGATGAGGAGACCTAACATTTGGAAAGATTTTTTGTTGTGGTTGTTGCTGTGTCTTTTCTTTAAACTTTCATTTTGTGAGAAGATGCATGTTTTTGGCTTTAAAAAATTTTTTTTAAATTTTTAATTCATACACTATTGGTATATAATCCTAAGTTAGTCTCAGGTGTACAACACAGTGATCCAACGATTATATACCTTACTAAATGCTCACCATGAGAAGTGTATTATAATATTATTGACTATATTCCCTATGCTGTACTTTTTGTCCCTATGACTTATTTATTTTGTAGCTGGACATTTGTACCTCTTAATTCCATTTAGTTTTTAAAAATTGACTAATAATTGTATGATGAGTCATAATTATCTCAACTTGCCGTAAAGTTTAACATGAATAAATTATAGAGGACAGATTTTTCCTGGTCATTGTTCCCTGTCACTTTCTTCTTTCCACATAGATTTGATTTTTCTTTCTGTTTTGCTTTTGTTAACATTTCTTTTCAACTGTTGCCATTTGTAGAAGTGAATCCTTTCCTCTGTTCTCTTGGCCACATCTTCACACTCCTTCATTGTGACTTAAAATTCATAGGCTGTGGATGCCATTTCTTGGGTAACCCTACAAATTATGCATGGACTCTGTTTCAGTAAAAGGGCTTAGCGAGTGGTGGAAATGGAGGAAATGTTTCCATATCCCAGTACCCATCCTGCACCCCAACACGGAGCTTTGCCTAGGCAGGTCCTCTGCCTGCTGTGGTGAAGCCCTCTCTTCCAGAATCTTCCCTGGCTCAGCTCAGAAACTATGCACCACCTCTGTCCCTTGGCCTCTTTCACTCCCCAACCCAGAGCCCTCCTTCTCTTCTTCTCCAGATCCTGCAAGCCATTCTCACCAGAATCTCTGACTATATCAAAGGAGAATCAATCAGTGTGTGAACTGTAACTTTAAAATAATAAAATAATAGTACTTTAAAGTAGTCACCAACACTGGTCTGCATAACTTACACATATTATTTAGTTTTAGTTTATTCTTTTTTTAAGATTTTATTTATTTATTCATGAGATGCATAGAGAGAGAGAGAGAGAGAGGGAGAGATACAAGCAGAGGGAGAAGCAGTATTCTCACAAGGAGCCTGATATGGGACTCAATCCTGGACCTGGGATCACGCCTTGAGCCAAAGGTAGACACTCAACCACTGAGCCACCCAGGCGTCCCTATTTAGTTTATTCTTTTTCAGTAATCCTAAGAGGCAGACACCATTACCACCCCTATTTTACAAAGGATGAAATGTACAGAGAAATTAACTCGCACAAGGTAGCACAGCTGGCAGGTGGTGGTACTTTTAGATACATTCGAATATATGTAATTTGGGATGCCTGGGTGAGTCAGTACATGAGCTCAGGGCATGAGCTCAGGTTCCTGGGATTGAGTCCCAAATTGGGCCCCTGCAGGGGAGCCTGCTTCTTCCTCTGCTTATGTCTCTGCCTCTCTCTGTGTGTTTCTCATACATAAATGAATAGAATCATGAATAAATTACATATATATATATATATATATATATATATATATATGTAATTTGACTCCTTTATTAACATTTCTTAATCAATACAGCAGTGAGGGGAAGTTATCTGGGAAGGAAGAAAGAAATGTTCTTATGTCCCATTCACTCCCCTAAGACTGAATAGCAGAGCCAACCTTGGTGAGGCTGAGTGACAAGAGTACATCCTCAACATTAGGTGGCCATGTGCCAACAGCAAGAACCTGGAGGTGAAATATTAACAAAGCCAATGTCCCCATAATTGTAGTCATGAGAGATGTACTTTCTTTGTTGTTGATTTCTAACTTCATCATACTGAGGTCAGAGAAAATGCTCTGTGTGTTACTGATTCGTTGTTTGATGGCCATATTTTGTCCAAGCGAGCTAATGAAGAAGGTATGGTCTCCACATGGCACCAGGCTCTCTGCTTATCCTATAAAACTAGTCAGTGTGTGTATATTAACTCAAACCAACACTCTCTGCTTAGGGTTCCATGTGCTTCCTGAATGGTGTGTGCATGTCTCTCATTAACTTGAGAACCCACAGCTATGGTTGGTATATCACCCCTTCTGTCCAGTTCCTCCCTCCCTGGCCCTCCTTGGACTCCTGTTAGGAATATGCTGGACTCACTCTTCGTAGTGTCTGTTTATCTCCTGACGTCTCTTTTTAAATTTTCTTCATGTTGTTTTTTCTGTGTTGCATTCTGGGTAAATCTACACCACCCTATCTTCCGGTTTCCTAATTATTTCTTCGCTTGTGTACATTTGGGCTGGTTTGTCCACTGTGACTCGAATTGCAGTGAGTACATTTTCCGTTTCTGTAATTGCTATTTGTTTTTCTGCAAAAACATCTGGCCTTTTTTTGGATAAGATCGGAACTTTGTCCCACTTGTTTAGACATCTGTAATTTTAAAATGTGTGGGTACCTGGTGGCTCAGTCAGTTAAGTGGTTGACTCCTAATTTCGATTTTGGCTCAGGTCATGATCTCAGGATCATGAAATCAAAGCCCTGCATTGAACTCTTTACTGGGCATGGCGCCTACTTAAGATTCTCTCTCAGTCTCCTTCCCTCTCCTTTTGCCCTTCCTCCTCTCAAAAGGAAAAAATATTTTAAATGTATTTATTTTTCATCTATGTCAATAACATTAACTTAAGTTCTGAGGAGTCTAAATATCTTTGTGGTTTGTGTGCTTTATGTGTCTGCTACTCACTGTCACCGGCTGTCTCCTCACATGTTTTGTAATTTTTAATCTTGAGTTCATTCACTCTGATTGCATCTCTATGAATCCTGAAGAACAACAACAACAACAAAAAATCCCGAAGAACTGGATTGAGAATGCCCCTTCCAGAAAAGGTTTGAGGACATGTCATGTTTGTCATATGCCTCTGGAACATTACAAGTCTGCTCCTGTTTTTCTGTTAATGTTTAAAGTTTGAAAATCCTGGACAGTGTAGGCAATTGGAAACTTGAACCCCATTGTGTCAGAGCTGTGCAACCACATGGCAGATGCTCTGTGGGTATTTACTGAGTGTAATAAGGAGTGAGAAAAAAAGAATGAAACCATGCATTATTTTCATGCTTCCTTTGAAAAAAAATTGCCAAATTAAGCAAGATTTTTTTTTTTTAATAAAGAGCAATCCTGGCACTTCTAGAAGGCATATTCTCTAAAGGTGTTTAAGTGCTAAAGTTTTAAAATTCCTAAATCAGTATTGACTAAATAAGAATTTATATATTCCCCTAATTCATCCTAAAACACTGGAATTAAGTGGGAGCTCAGAGGTCAAACAGACCACCCCTCACGCCACATGAGTAAGCATCACACTGCTTCTCTGAGGCCAAGCATTTGCCAGACTGCTCCCAGGAAAAGATTACAATTGTTCATATTGTACAGCCAATCGGAAACAGAAAAATGTGAACAGGAAAAAAAGCTTCAAGCTCACATTTGCTTTACCCAGTGAGACTTTGTACCTTAGATCACGGATAAAACCATCTTGACAACATATTTTCTCCCCAAGGGCCTCACTGTGGATGGCTTCTTCCCCACCAAAATGTAGGGATTGCTCTAAAATAACACGTAATGTGATTGAATAGCCCACCGGCCCCAGGCTTAAGGAGTTCAAAGGATTCAGCTCCAATTCACCACACAAGCAGGGCATTTCAATGACTCTGGAAATTTTATTTGATCTTTTTAATGTTTGCTGATTCCTGAGGTGCAGACCATTTTTATTAGTCCTGTGTCATTTTGGAAGCACAAAAACCAATCCCAGGGCATAAGTGACTTCTGTTTTCACCAATCTGTTATCTTATCTTAAGGCAAGTCCCAGAAGTGTTGGGTAAAGGATGCTGTTGGAAGTTTGTTAATGAGTGTGTCCCCCATCTAACTCTTCAGGCTTGACTCTCTTCAATCTACTCCTGATTCTTGGTTTGGAAGCCTCATTTCCCTAAACAAGTCACTCTTTGGGGCCACATGGCTCAGCCATCACCAAACATTACATTTCTATTTGTGTCCATCGGTTTCCCCTAGCTTGAGTGATTATTTCTGTGATTGTGATGGGCTCCTGCTGTAGGGGAAGGAGCCACTGTCCTGCAGTCTCACAGGGTTGTGGGCATGAAGAAACTTGTTGAGGGGCTCTTGGCCAGTCTCTGGTTAACCCACAAACGGTGCTGAGAATGGCACCCCAGCCACCGAGCCCGAAAAATGCTGTGGGGGCCTCGGGCCTGTTCTTGCACAGAAAATCGTTTTTGAACATTCCTTCCAAGTGTTAAAATGGAGCACAAATTGCCCTTGGTTTATCAGGGATCTGAGATCATGCCCCATGATCTCCCACCGGTTTTGTGACCTAGAAGAGATGACCTGACATTTCTGAGCTTCAGTTTCTTCACCTGGGAAATGTGACCTGATATCTCAGAAATGAGCTCTGACACTGAAGTTCTGTGACTCTGCTTTCATCACTTGGTATTTGGGGAAACTGAGCCTTTAGTCTTGTCCAAAGTGACAGGATCTGTAAGCGAGGGGAAGTGAGAGCACCCATTTCTGGTCTTCTCCTGTGTCTCCTTCAATTTGGAGCTGCAGATGGATATCTTCAGATGTCCGAGGCCTCCTTTTCACATAGTTGTCTTTTTTTCCCACTACTTATGTTTGTTAAATTGTCTAAAAAATGTTCATGCTTTGGACCAGCCGTTTATCTTCTGAAGGAAAAGAGAACTGAATTATTCCTCTTTTCTTCATAATTAAGCAATGTCAGTGCTGTGGATTGGTCACCATACACCAATTCCCCTGGGCAGCTCCACCTGGGGTTCCAGTGATGCTACTCTGGATGGAGAGGGAGCACCCCTCCTTCCCTACCCAAATCCTCAGCTGCCTGAGCTCAGACATTCCCACCTGTGCAGGCAGCACTGACAACATCACTCCTCTCTCAGTGTTGGGATTAAGGGCTGATAGCATTAAAACATGCTGGCCTTTCGATTCAAAAACCTACAGGAGAGCTGGTGCACTGAGAGAAGAAAACTCTGGTCTGTAAGTTCTGGGTTCCTGCCTCATTTGCTACTGACCAGCTGGCCATGTGCAAATCATTTCACGTGTTTGACTTCACATGTAGTATCCATAAAATTAGAAATTTGCAATTCACAATCTCAAAGTTCTTTCATGGTGGAAATAGTATCTCTTAACCTTGGCACTGTTGATAATTTTTTGGCTGGGTGATTCTCTGTTGCAAGGACTGCTCTGTGCTTTGTAGGCTGTTTACCAGCACTCCTGGCTTCTGCCCACTTACTGCCAGTAGCACTGACACCGTCCACCCCCCAAACGTTTTGATAAGCCAAAAAATGTCTCTAGACACTGCCGAATGCCCCTTGAAGGACAAAATCTGCCCCGTTGCAAATCATGAGTCAGACGTCATGTAGAACTATAATTTCTGCATTTTCTCTGGTACACTGTCATTTGGGGGGATGGAAACTAAAAGGAAAACACTCTCCAGATTTCTCATCCATTAATTTTGCCAGATTTTTATGTGGAGGGTTGGAAGGACTTTCAGAGGTTTATTGCCCGGGATCTAGAAATATTAAGCCATTATCTACTTTAGATAACAGCTGGATTAATTGTACATTGTTGAGTTCAAAACAATCTCATCAGAGGTTAAGCTAAAGGGGCAGAACATAGAAAAGATAAATCAGAAGAGGCACGAGATGGAGGACCTGCTGCTGGGAAGCACGCTCCTCCACCTGTTGTGTGTCCCACCTGGGCTGTTGCTCACTGTCTGGATTGCCGCTTCCGAATGCCATCTGAGAAATGCCATGTGCTGTTGAAGGTGCACCTCACATGCCATTTGCTCCACGAAGCCTCCAGTGATGCCTGCTTGCAGAGAAATTTTATTTACTTCTGGACACCCATGTAAACATGTTTGCTCTTTTCCAAGTGTTTGTCATGATCCCAGCCCATCCTACCCCTTGTCAGAGATCCCAGGATGTCTCTGCCCATTGCTGTGTCCTGCCCTCACCTAGAATGGCCCTGCCTCATCTTCCTAAACACACTCCAGCCTGGGACCTAAGTCTCTGCCTTCCCAGAGGATCCTCTCCTCTTCATCCTGGTCATGCTGTGGTCAATCAGTCCCATAGCTCTCATGAGAGTGGTCTTGCTGACCCCAACCCCAGTCCTCCTGACACAGCTGCGCAGTTCCACCACCCAGGCTCCAGCATTTGTAGATGCAGGTCCCTTTCTTCAACAGCTTTTCTTCTCTTGTTTCTTTGGAGGACAGCTTCTGCTCTTCACAGTTCAGGCCGACATCACCTCCTCTGTGAAGTCTTCCTAGATCACACCATTTCCCCAAACCCAGACATTTCCCCAAACTTGGCTCTTCCTTTCCCTGGTGCCTCCCAGAGCAGCTCTACCAGAGTGTTCATCCTGTGATGAGTGTTTCTCCTTCCACTGTGGTGCCCTCGGCCTGGAGAGCTGGTGCTCCTCCTACCTCTAGTTTGGTTAGTGTTCCAATAAACTAAATCTCTGCTCTAATTTTATTCCCTAGGGAAGCCAATCCTAACATGAGCACCCAGAGTGGACAGTAGGTGCCATTATGGTGCACTCTCTGGATTCTAATTATTAATTATCTTTCTCCTCCACTAGACTTTAGCCTCCGTGTTACCAAGGACAGCGCCTATTTTGCTCATGATAGAAGTTTTTAGAGTAACTTGTAGATACATAATAGATACTCAATAATTCATTGTGGAATCAGCACATTTACAGAGATCTCTGTTGCACCTATTTTTCTTCATAGGCTTGAGGCTTTGTGGGGCAGGGGCTGTGCTTACTCACCTGATGGCCTCAGCACCTACAACAGTGCCTGGCCATTAGTGACTATTCCTAATCCATCAACGTTACTATTTTAATTCCCACTTTACAGGTGAGGCAGCTGGGCCTGGGAGGGTTCAAATAATGTGCCCTGTTCACATCTCAAAGGTCTGTTCCTTTCTACTGCTTCACAAAGTCTCAGAGGGTAAGGCCATAAATAAAGGAAATGCCCCAGAATCCTCTGATGCAAATGGCTGGAGACAGGGCTCATTGGTTAAAGGTATGAATTAAAGTGGGAAGTAATAAAAATATCCAAAAAGGAGTGCCTGGGTGGCTTGGTTGGTCTGGCATCGGACTCTTGATTTAGGCTCAAGGTCATGATCTTAGGGTCATGGGATGGAGCCCTCTGTTGGGCTCCATGCTGAGAGTAGAGTTTGCTTAAGGTTCTTTCTCTCTTTCTCCTTTTGCTGTTCCCCCCCTACCATGCCCTCTCTCTCATACTCTCTAAAATTAAAAAAAATAATAATAATAGGAACACCTGGGTGGCTTAGCAGTTGAGTGTCTGCCTTCTGCTGGGGGCATGATCCCATGGTGCCAGGATCGAGTCCCGCATTGGGCTCCCTGCATGGAGCCTGCTTCTCCCTCTGCCTGTGTCTCTGCCTCTCTGTGTCTCTCATGAATCAATAAATAAAATCTTAGCAAAAATTAACAGATAAAAATATTCATATAGAGCTTGAATGTCTTATTTGAAATATAAGTATATGCATATATTGTTAATGTAAATATACGTGTATTTACCAACTGTGATGCAGACCAACGCTGCTGCTTTGAGGTTTCTCTGTTAGAGCTCTTCCTTGTCTTTCTTGCACAAACTACATGCATAAAGGATCCTCTACTCTTTCCAGTTTTTCTTTCTTTAGTGTGGAGAGAGAATTTAAGACACTTGAGCTAGAGTCCCATTGCAGACATCTAGATTTTTATGACCCTGCCCCCCATTTTTATCTAGTTATAATGACTGAATGTAATTTTCCAGCAATTTTTAAAGCAATATTTATTATTTTTTAAAGTCTTTGCAAGGTGCAAAGTTTTTCATCATAATTTTCTTAGAGGCATTATCTTCCTCTGCCTTCATATATCTTTGGCTTATGAAACAGTTTTCAGGAAACTGCGAGGATTCTTAGCACACAGTCAACCTGTTGGGAGTAGTAAAGCATCCTAGGTGAAAGCCCTCTGTGGGCGAGAGCTCATCCTGCTGACAGCTTCAGTCTAGAATATTTTACAGGGGCCAGGGTTATATTGGTTAACCAGACAGCCATTTAAATAGACCAAGTTCAAGAGAGCTGTTGCTATAAATGTTTCCAAGATTCAATTAAATAAAGCTGAGAAGTATAAACATTTCTGGGTAGTGACAGTCCCTGAGCCCTGAAGCTCACAGGTGTTGTAAGGAAGATGTTTGAACAGAAAATAGAACAAAAA
Organism: Canis lupus baileyi; assembly: GCF_048164855.1. Taxonomy (NCBI): domain Eukaryota; kingdom Metazoa; phylum Chordata; class Mammalia; order Carnivora; family Canidae; genus Canis; species Canis lupus. The sequence continues at coordinate 32,247,681 of NC_132851.1, read as the reverse complement.
CATGATATATAATGTGACTCCTCCCCTTCCCTTCTAGATCTAATAGTCTTTATTGTTCGTTGTAGAGATGTATTCCACTCCTCTCTCTGCACACAAAATGTCTCCTGCATCTCAGCCTGCAGTGTGGAGTGAAGACCTGTGCTTTACCTGTGGTCACCTGGCTGCAGTTTCCAGTGATGACAGGGAAGGGAGATGCAGCCAGTATGCTCTCTTCACATCTCACATATTGATTGATAAGGGAAGTCATCCTCTTTGGCCAAGCGTGTTGCTTTGGGTCTGAGTACAGAGGCTGGGGAGGAGAGAAATGGACACCAGCCCTCACAGCCCAAAATGCTGAATCACTTTTCACCAGGGACAGCCCTGTATGGAGGAATCTGACTCAAAAAAATAAACCATGGGGATGGGAAAGGGCATTATTCCCCTTGTTACCAAGAGGCCAGTCCCCTCCAGCACACTTGGCGCTTGGAAATTCTGTGAGACTCCAGAGCTCCAGTCCAGAAGATGACTTTGGAGTTGTTCAGAGCTGGCCCCATATTGGTGTGGAGTTGGCTGGACATCGTTTCCCAGCACATCCTGGGACAATCTTATATGAGGCAACATGTTGGGTTTTAAAAGCCTGGGTAGCAAACCACATCCAGAGAGCCAAGACAGGGAGATGCCAGGGGACTGAGGGAGGATGGGAGGATTGTGCATCCAGACACACATGTGATAGAAAGGAAGATGGTGATCCCCTTCCCCCAAAATGGGTGGAGTCAGGACTAGATCATTATAACTATTGACTGTGACTAGTACTGGGACCTCATGTTTACACCTGGAGATTTGCAAACTACAAAACAGAGTTAACACTATTATGAAAAATGTAGCAGTAGATGCTTTATAGGGTTATTAACCAGTTAACAATTGTTCTCTTTCTCTGAAGACAGCTCTCTGCCTAGAAGAGTGAACATCTAGGCCATTCAAGGCTGTAGGTAGATCATGTGGGGACCTCTGACCCAAGTGTGGTAACTCACTTCCTCCCTTGACAATTTGAAATTGGTTGAGTGATGTGGGTGGTCAGCACAGAGGAAATGGTATTGTGGGGGCTGTGGAGTGGTCATTTTTGTCCCTTTATGTTACTCAGAAGGGTGGAGGCAACCAGTCTATAGAAACAGTGACGAGGAGCGATGGTGAGAGGTAGAAAGAGATTTCTGAGTTCCTGATGCATTTCAGTTTCTCATTTCCAGAAACTTCTTCAAACACTAGTTTCATTCCAGACCTTGATTTAAAAGACAATGTTGTATTTTTAAATAATTTTTTATAATTGTTATGATTTATGTTTATAATAAAAAATGTTAACAAAAGTAACTCATAAAATTATAAGCATTTCCATATTATAAATGTTTACTGTGTGCCAGATAATTACTCTAAGTGGATTATTATGGACTGAAATATGCCTCCCCTTCAAATTCATATATTGAATCCATAACCCCCAATGTGACTGTATTTGGAGATAGGGATTTTAGGAGGTAATCAAATTAAATGAGATATTAGGGTTGGGATTGTAATCTGATAGAATTAGTGTTCTTATAAAAAGAAGCTCCATATACACTAACTAAAGTCCAGGTGAGAAAACAGTGAGAAATTGGCCATCTGCAAGCCAGAAGGAGTCCTCACCAAGAACAAATCAGCCAGCACCTTCATCTTGGACTTGATCAGCCCCCAAATCTGTGAGAAAATAAATTTCTGTTGTTTAAGCCAGCCAGGTATTCTGCTAGGGAAGTCTGAGTTAACACTTTGACTCTTCATTATCTTATTTAATACTCCCAACTGTTGAGATCAGTATCATCTTGCTTCACAGATGGGAGACAGAGGCTCTGAGGGGCTCAATAACTTGTTTGAGCTCATTTTAAAGGAGTAGGATTTGAGTCAGGTCTTTCTACCCCAAGCCTTGGCTTGTTAATACTACTGCTTCTCTCAGGAATTGGATCCCCAACTAGTGAGCTCCAAATTCAGACTGTTTCTCAGAAATAACACTAGCCACAAAGAGAGAAGAGAGTTGAACCTCACGGGAGAAATGTGAGGGACCCAGTGTGGACTCCATGATTGAAGACCATGGGTGAACAGATGTGCCGTTGTTATTTCTGAGTGGGAAATCCACTTCTGGTGGAAATCCACTTCATGAGTTGGAAGGAAGCTCCCACAGGGGCCATCAATGAGGATGGCCGGCAGCTCTGTGGCGCTGCAGTGCAGTGACTTTGCATTTATCCCTGTGCACCTCGGCCGTTGGCCAGAATTCTGGCTGTGGAGAAACAGCCCTGCAGTAGACTCAGCTTCAAGGCTGCCATCTCTGCCTCAAGCAGAACATTTCCACCAGCCCAGCGTTTCCCAGGAGCAGCGGGAGGCAGATGTGCTCACAAGCAGAGGATGACAGCCTCATAAATAAGCTTGAAATGTCAGCCCAGGACAGGCACCAACTTAAGCTGGAACAGTCCTGTTGCTTTTCCTCAAAAACATTTTGGTTTTGTTTGTTTTTAAATAGGCTCTACACTCAATGTGGTGCTTAAACTCGTGATCTGAAGCTCAGGAGTCACAGGCTCTACTGACTAAGCCAGCTAAGTGTTCCTCCTCAAAGATGTGGGTTTATGTTAAAGATTCATTTATTTATTTTGAGAGAATGAGAGTGAGGGAGGCAGAGAGAGAGAATCTCCATTAGACTCCAGTCTGAATGTGGAACCCAACACAGAGTTGGATCTCAAGACCTTATCATGACCTGAGCCAAAATCAAGAGTCAGATGACCTACTGACTGAGCCACCATGGTAATCCCACCATTTAATTTCAAATCTTGAGGTAATTATAAATTTACATTCAGTTTTAAGAAATAATACAGGCAGATCCCATATCCCCTTTCCCTTGGTAGTAACAACTCACACAACTATTGTGCAGCATCATAACCAGGACACTGACATTGATACAATCCTAATCTAACTCAGATTTCCCCAGTTTTCCTTCTATTTGTGTTGTTGCTTAGCTCTGTGTAATTTCAGCACCTGTGTCGGTTCTGTGTACACAACTACAGTGAAGGTACAGAACACTTCCATCACCACAAGAATCCCTTCTACTGCCTTTTTCTAACACATGCACTTTCATTCTCCACTCCCCCACCCCAGCCTCTACCAACTACTACTCATGTCTAATTTCCATAACTTTGTCATTTCAAAAATATTATATAAGTGGAATCATATAGTGTGCAACCTTTTGAGACTGGCTATTTTTTTATACAGCATAATTCTCCAGGGGTCCAAGAAGGTGGTTGTGCATATTCATAGTTCATTCCTTTGTATTTCTGAGTTGTATTCCAAGGTATGGATGGATCACAGTTTGTTCAATCCTTCTTTCATTCAAGGCCATCAGAATTGCTTCTGGTTTTGAAATATTATGAATAAAGTTGATAAAACATTCATATATAGGCTTTTTGTGAACATAGATCTTTAGTTCTGTAGGATATTCTCGGGGGTGCAAGTGCTGGATTGTAGCATGCAAGGGCATGATGATGGGGACTGTGTCTTTGCTATTAACAGATGTATGTCCAGGGCCTATCTTAACACCCAACATAGAACCAGTAATCAATAAATTTTGTGGGCAGCCCGAGTGGCTCAACGGTGGGCCTTTGGCCCAGGGCATGATCCTGGAGACCTGGGATCAAGTCCCACATCGGGCTCCCTGCATGGAGCCTGCTTCTCCCTCTGCTTGTGTCTCTGCCTCTGTGTGTGTGTGTGTGTGTGTGTGTGTGTGTGTGTCTCATGAATAAATAAATAAATAAATAAAATCTTTTAAATAAATAAATTTTAAAGATTAATAGGTATGTATTAGATAAAGGAATAGACTATTTTTCAGTAATTTTTGAAGATTTATTTTGGGCTTTATCTCCACCAAAAGTCTTCTGCACATCTCAGGAAACGCCTTCCTTCTCTCTGGAAATTTGGATTCTGCATGAACCTCTCTGTTTATGTGCCTGTCTCCTCCTTCAGACAGTGACCTCTTCAAGGAATAAGGTTGTTTTGTTTATCTTAGTGGCTGCAACATTTAGCACATTGCCTGTTCCATAAGATATGATCAATAAGTAAATGTTGAAGGAAAAAGAAACCCACTAGATTATCTATCTCTGCCTTAGACACATTGTTCCTCCTAGAGCCATCAGAATCTCTTGTATTTCTGTGATTTTATAGCCTGGGAAGAAAGAACACAGACATTTCATAGAAGATCCAAGTACTTGAGTGGCAGGAAGCTGCTTCTGTCTTCTAGAGATGGCATGATTCATATCATTGCTGTATTTATCTCTACATTGCTCTCTGTCACTTTCAGATAATGGTGGAAAGGGGAAAAGAAAAACTGATGTTAAAATCCATTGCTTATTCTGCAGGGCTATGAAAAGATTAAATAGATGGAGGTTATAGGTGTCCATCACCTCTCCTCATGGTGTCTAGAATGTGAAGTATAAATTAGTGAAAGAAATCTGAGCCAAATAGGTAATGCCACATGTATTTTGTTACCCTAAGTACATGACTACTTGCCAGGTGCATGGAGAATGAAGCTAAGCTGGGGACTAAGGGGAGAGGAGGAGGGGGGAAACAAGCATTTTCAACCTACCAAACTCAGGATGATAGACTCCCAAGAAAAGACTGATCCAACCTATGTTCCTGGTGGCAGCCAGACAACTAGGAAAGAGGGAACAAAGCCCAGGGCCAGGACTATCAGAGGGAGGCCCCATGTTGTCTTCCTACGACAAGGAGTCTGGAAGTATAAAGGGAGTGTGCAACGCCTACGTGATGGCAGAGACAGAAAGAGAAGACAAGTGAAGGCTTAAAAATTGGAACTAGGAACAAGGCCTGACTCTCTAAGAGTTTCTAGAGAAAATAATTCTGTTCAGCAGCAAACAAAAAGAACAAAAAAGATTGTCTATGGGATAGGAGAAGACTCCCAAGGTCCTGATTCACATGTATATTGGATTTCATTTAATCTTTTGTTTACTCTATTTGTGAAGCCTGGGGAACAGAAGCTAAGAAACTAGGAACATCTGGGGTTGATAATACATTTGAGTACCTGATGGAAGCACATGGATACCCCTGGGCTGATGCACATATAGACCTCTAAGGATTCTTTTTTTTTTTTTTTAAGATTTATTTATTTATTTGAAAGAAAGAGCATAAGCCTGGGGAGGGGCAAAGGGAGAGGAAGAGAATCTCAAACAGACTCCCCACTGAGTGCAGAGCTGGATGCAGGGCTCAATCTCATGACCTTGAGATTATAACCTGAGCCAAAACCAAGAGTCAGATGCTCAAGCAACTGAGCCACTCGGGTGCTCCCTAGACCTCTAAGGATTCTTAAAAGTAAATCCTCTTAGAAGATAAGCTCACAATCCAAAACTACAAGCCATGGGAGCGTGTGTGTCACTGTGAGTGTGAATCAGCAGAAATGATATCAGAATTGGGTTCTGTAAAGCTACAGACTTAGAACTGTTAGATACACAATATAAATTGTATATTAGAAATCTTGAAAGAAATAAAAAATGAAAAACATGAGACAGAAATAATATACCACGAAAAAAGTTTCAGGCATGTTTAAAAAGAACAAATAGACCCTCCAGAGAAGAAAACGTGATCATTGAAATTACAAAAGTATTTTAGACAATGTGAAGAGCAGTAAATTAGACATAACTTTGGGAATTGATTTGGGAATTTTACAGATAGAGCTGCAGATATTAGCAAGAGTGGAGAACAGAGGGATGAAGATGTAAAATATGAAGGAGAGGTAGAAGAAAAGCAGAGCAGAAGGAGAAGGTCTAGCTTAATCTAATTGTTCCAGGAAAAGAAGAACAGAGAACATTGGAGGAAATATTCTTTAGAAGTGTTGATGATGAAGTTCACAAACCGCCAGGTGTAGGGAACCAAACTGATGGGAGAGGAATTTACACTTAGGCTCTTTATAGCCAAACTGCTGTATATCCAGGATAAAGATAAAAATCTTAAAGATAACCTGAGAGAAATGTCAGATTACTAAAAAGGGATAGCGGTTCGACTCAGAGTTTTCTCTACGGGAGCCAGAAGACAGTGAAAAAAAAAATCTCTTCAAAGTGTTGAGGGGAAAAACTACTACTGTAACATTTCATGCCCAGCATTATTATTATTCCAGAGTGAAGGTGACATGAATTGACTGTCACCAAAAGAACTGTGAAAATTATAGCTCATGAAGAAAAAACCTGACCTGAGAGAGAAAGCCTGAGAAGCAATAAAGAAGTGTTGAAAAGAAATTATATGTGGGCAAATCTATGTCAACACTGTTGATCTAAAACAACAATAATGGTAGTTAAAATTGGTTTGGAAAAGCAAGGTGAAATTAAAATACCCAACATTTTATTTATATTATATATATGGAAGTAGATGAACTGACTTGCATTTCATGATAGAATAGTAGAGATATGATTAATTTTATATTTTATTAATTCATTACGTAGGTCAAAAATTTAAGAGTAGTGACTGAAAGAAAATACATTTAGTATATATACATTTTAGAGCAATAGAAAGAATGAAAACTAAAAATAAAAATACTATTTTAATAGAATATAAAACAAGAAATTGGGAGACAGGATCATAGTAAAACATGTTAGGTAAAAAGCAAAACACAATAGTAGAAATAAACCCAAATATTTATATGAATACATATGTATTCTTTATATACATAAGGGCAAAAATAACAAAATACTATAATAAAAATAAATTCAAATATATCATTAATCACAAAGGCTTATTCAATTATTTCCTCATTTATTCTTTCAAGTAACTTTTTGTTAATAGACTACTATGTGATTGGTCTGCTCTAGTAATGGAGAAACTTTACTAATTATTAAATATTTCCAGATAAGATAAAAAGCCCAACCTGGTAATATATAATGTAACAGAGACTGATCCAAAAGATGTGTGAACTCAAAAAAAGAGAAGGATGAAGAAAACCTATACAGGCAAACAAACAAACAAAAAAAAACAAAAGAAGGATATTGTTGCTATAATTCCATCAGACAAAATAGATTGAAAGTGAAAGTGCTAACAGAGATAAATGTAATATAGCAATAATAGCTTCAACTTAGTAGAATATTCACAATATTAAATTTGTATGCACTTGATAATGTAATCCATGCTGAGCGTGGAGCCCGACGTGAGGCTCTATGTCACCACCTTGAGGTCATGACCTAAGCTGAAAGCAAGAGTCGGACGCTTAATGGTCTGAGCCACCCAGGAGCCCCACAAGTTAAAATATATTTTAAAAATGGACAGAATTACAAAATGCACGTACAAGTCCAGATTAATAGTGGGAAACTTAAAATCACATTTTTTTAAAAATCACTTTTTAAATAAATGATATTTAAGGTGAAAAAAATGTGTAAGAATACACAAGATTTAAACAACACAATTTATGAAATGATCTACTGAACAAATAAAGAAACCTTGTATCCAGAAATTAGAGAATATACATTATTCTCAACATACAGGGAACAGTTATGAGTATTCACATTCCCTCAGGCTATAAAAGAATATCTTAACAAATTTCCAAAGTTCTTTAGCAAACACATCATTTTTATCAATTTGACTTAATTGATGTATAAATAAAAATAATTATACATGTGAGAATTTAATGCAATTCTTAAGTAGCTAATGGGTCAAAGAATATAAGAAAAACAAGAAAATACTTAGGACCAAAAGGGGATTTAAATAATGCCAAAAAAAAAACCTGTTACAAATATAAAATTATGCCTAGAAGAAAATTCATTTATTCATCCATTCATTTGTATTATGTGTCCCTGCTTATTTGCATCTGTTCAAAAGCAGTTAAGATACATCAGTGAACAAAACAGACAAAAATTCTGCTTTCATAAAGCTTATATCTTAGTCAATGGACAATTATCATGGAAGGACATTCATCATGAATATTTTTCCAAGTCATTAACTATAGATTAAAAGTCTCATTTTCAAAGGCCTGCATGAGATTACTTAGTATGCTTATTCATAACATCGTTTCAGTTATTTAAAGTATTTGCTGTCACTCGAAGTGGTCAGTATCTACAGAGTGCCTCTCTGGTGGCCCTCCCTGAGGAAAGAGAAGATTCCAACCCTGCTGCCATTAAGTCTGTCCATAAGACTTGTGATTGTCCATTTTATTGTATATTTAACTGAGAATCATATATGCCATGTCCAAGCAGAACCTTCAAGAAGCATCACTTGTTTCTATGACTGGTGTTTTATTTTTCCCACACCCACCGTATCTCTGATGGAAGCTGCTTCTTCAACCTGGATCCTGGAATGGAAAGGATGGACAGCAGAGCCACCTCCTACTCACATGGACATGAATGCGAACAAAATCCTTGTTTTGCTTTGTTTTTAAGCCACCAGGACTTTTGTGATCATCTATTACAGTTGCGTACCCAACTGAAAGCTGACTGATGCGAGATATATCAAAATACATTCAGCTGTTTTGCTATGATAAACTTGCATATTATGTCCATTTTCTACACTTCAAAAATCACGGCTTTTTAAAATACAAATGCTCTTCCATGTGGTTGTCGTCTGGGCTCATTTTAGGAACATTCTTCTTGTAGTTGCAGTTCTAGTAAAAGGCGGGACTCTGAGAATTCCAGCTCTGCCAGTTTCTTGCTGTGTAGCATCATTTAAGATTCTAAGTAAATAGAAAAGAGGCTTGGCTTCTCTGACCCTTCCATTTTTCTCCTTGTAAACCTGAAATGGGGATAGTAGTAATAATAATAATAACAACAATAATACCTCTTTCATGAAGAGGTTGTGGAGGTGAGAGAGACTATACAAAAAAAGGCATTTGTAAATCATAATGTAGATGTGTTAGTTATTGGAGCTTCTTTTCTGAGTCACACTGTTAAGTGGAGCTCTGTAAATGGGGGATGAATGGTCATGTCTCCTATGTAAATCTTCCTGTGAAATCATGATGCTTATAATACTTAAAGGTGATGTTTCCATCACGGTCACGGTCACGGGCAAAGTTATTTGGGGGAACTTGAGAAGCTGGTTAATTCTCTTCCTTCCCATGAATCATTCTGCTGGTTGGCACCAGGGGATTAGTGGCTCCCGATTAGGATAATATAGGCAGAGCATTTGGGCTTATTTCAAGCACAGATAACAGGAGGACGCTGAGCGGGAGATCACTCCATAATTCATCAGTGTTTTTCATGAAGAATTTAGAAAAGCACAGAAATTATTTAGCTATACTTGTTAATGATAAAACATAAAGAAATTCAGACACACAAAAGTATTAAGGAAAAACAATCCACTGCGGAGAAGAGGTCTGCTTTTTCACTAATCATAAGTTATATTGTAGTCAGGTTCCTAAGTAAGAATTTTTTATCCTATTATTATATAGAAGTGGTTAAAATTAAGTAGAGTGATAGGCATATACTTTATTAGTGTTTAAGAGGAAGGATGTGGAATACTACATTATTGCAAATGTTTGTGCATGCCTGTGTGTGGCAACTGGGACTGGAAGCCTCCGTCAAAGTCTAGAATATCCAACAGATTTCCACTTCCTTTCAATTTATCTCTCACTGTCCACTCTAAAAAGAGGGTAATAATGTCCCCAGGATGCAATCAGCTAATGCCTTATCTACTTGAGTTTTGCATCAATGACAAACAACTGTTCTGAGAGCTGTGTGTGTGTGTGATGGTTCACTTCACTGTGGCAAACTTCATATCCCTTTTTCTTTTTCACTCTTACAAGTATTGAATATTTAGGGGTTATTTTCTAGTTTCTCATGGAAATGGTCATGGACTTAATCCTGACTTTCTAAATCTGAATCTATATTCATAGAGGGCAGAAAATTGGTGGTCACCAGAGGAAAGAGATCTTAGAGGAGCATGGGAAACACATTTTTTTTTGTCTTATCCAGATAAATGTGCAAAACATCTGTTGTTTGTGGGAGTGGGAGCTCACCGTTGCAGTCCATCTCTATCCTTCTATATGTCTTGGAGGGTCTTCATGACAATGACATGGCATGGAGAGAGAATAGTGCTAGGTCCCAGACGGGAACTTTGCAATTATGCCTTTACCACTTGTCCCCTGGCCTGTTGACCACTTGATAACAGTCCTCCATGTAAGGGAAGAGGCTTTATTTAATAATAAATATCTCCTTACCCTCTACATTGCTGCCAAAGATAATTAGTCCCTTTACCCCCACCTACATGTCCTTTCATGCCTTCTTATCTTGGTGAATTCAATTTTCTCTCTCGGTCTGGTTTTGCACCACTGCTCCAAGACCCATGACCTCTCTCTCTCTTCTAGAAATTCTTCATTTCTTGAGACTTTATTCTTTAAAGCCTTATCCAATGCTATCTTCTCAGTAAATCCCTCCCTAGTCTAGCATGATGCAAGACAAGAGAGAGGGCCGCAAACTTTGTTGACCATACATCCCATCTATCAAAACATTTCTAGAAATTCCCCCAATGGATGCATATTTATTTCTTTCAAATCATGTGCAAGAACTGTTATATATATATATTTTGGACAATGTGAATTTGCCAATGATCTACTTTATAAATACAAGAAGCAGCCATTTCATACAGTTTAACCTAATATGTTAACAATACCTCAAAATATAAATGGATAAGGAATGATACAAAGATGGAATAAATGATGTTTTTAAAATAATGTAATTTCAATCTATTTTTCTTGGCACAAGGAGCCTTTTTCTTTGCTGAAGCACATCATTATTAACACTGTTCTGCATACTTAGATGTTAAATGTCTTTCTCATTGTGATGGCTTTATACTCTCATTAGCTAATATCTCACGGCTCACTCTACGCTTGAAGCCAGATTTATCATTAAGAATAGTGGCTCTTAAATCCATATTTTGAATAACTCTTTCATTTTCTCATTGCCCATACTTTTTAAAAGATTTTATTTATTTATTCATGAGAGACACAGAGAGAGGCAGAGACATAGGCAGAGGGAGAAGTAGGCTTCCAGCAGGGAGCCTGATGTGGGACTTGATCCCAGGACCCTGGGATCATGACCTAAGCCAAAAGCAGATACCCTACCACTGAACCACCCAAGTGCCCCATCATTGGCCCCTTTTTTGGAATTGTTATTGTTATGTTTAAGCTGTGATTTCTCTGCAGAAACTTTTTAAGATCACTTATTCATGTTGTGGTAGTTAAGCTGTCAAGACTACATGTAATCTGGGAATCCTCCCCACTAGGCACACAGAAATTGGGAGACAGTGGCTTCAGCTATAAGTAAATTAACATGTGGGTGCTACTTTTCAGTTCTCCTTGTAAAAAGACCTGTCCCTGGAATATGTTACCATTTGACATATGAACCATGCCAGAGGCTCAGCATCAATCTGCACATTAGATATGTGTGAACTTCAATCTACTTTTTACTTATATTTTAAACACAAGGAGTAGGAAATTTTCTAGCATTTTCTTCATAAATCCAATGGACTCTCAAGTGCACTCCACTTTGGAAACCACTGACCTAACAGGAATCACAAGCTTCACTGTCAGACATACCTGAGATCAAATATATATCCTTGCCAGTTGGAGACTTGAACAACTTGCTGAAATGTTCTGGACTTTGGTGTTCTTTTTAGTAAATGGTGGGGGGATATTTATGAAGTAAACCTCTCTGGGGATTCTGTGCAGCCCCCCCTTCTCATCCAACAGCTATTTCTGCTGCCCACTCTACGGGAGACGTATTAGCACTCGATGAGCTTTCCTACCTGGGAAGCACTGACTGAACAGGAGTGCTCCTGGCCCACGCCGGACTTACTAGATTCTCTTTCTCTGGAATTTAGAGTTGGAACATAGCATTGGGAAGCCATGTAGTTGGGTACCATGCCTAAGAGTTGAGGCTATTTTGTGTCTGGGCTAAGCGTCTATTTGCTTGTGGAGAAACAAGAAAAGCTGGCTTGCAGAGCCCTGTGAGTAAAGCAGATCCACAGTGGGAGGCAGGGTGAGAGGTGCAGTTAAACAAGCCTCTGAACCAAATTGAAGGACAAGTCTATGGCTCTCTTACCTTAATACTTGCCTACTTAGCTTCTCAAGGGAAAAAATGGTAATTTCTCTAAATGGACTCACTAGATAAGTGTCAGAAATGAAAGACTAAAAAAGCTTTCATGGAAAGAGGCAGAGAGCACAAAATGCTATTTTGGCTATGTCCAAAATCTAATCATAAGGTGCTTCCCCTGCAAGACTATAATTACAGCAGAGTTTACCCTGAGTTGCAGCGAGTCATTAAAAAAGCAATTATTGCCAGCAGTCCTTGTTCTCTGGCTGAAAGTTGAATGGAAATTTAATAGTATTATGAGAATTTTTCCCCTACTAAACTAATTCTAAGAAATGGTATAAATTGAATGTGTGTTTATTTTTTTTAAGAGAAGCTTATCTTAATTGAGTTTTTCATAATTGTGTTCCGCAGGTTACATCTGAAATGGAAATTGGGGGAATGCGTTGGGAAGCAAGTGCTAAAGTGTCTAAATTATTTGTCTCCATACTTTGCCAGGGGTCTTCTCTCACATCATTTCAAGATGCCCCATGGCACTCGGCATTGCACACAGGGATTGCGTAGGCTTTGTTGCTGATTATTACCAAGATAGTTACAAAATTCAGACTAATGACAAGACAGTGTTGTGGGAAGGAATGTTTCCAACACTGGGTGACTGCTAATATACTTGGGAATCTCTGAGTGTATGTGTGCAAGCAACATCTGGATAAATGACTGGCATTATCAGTGAGAATGCCACATATTGATCATGAACTAATGAACCCTAGTAATGCTAAGAGTATTGCTTATATTACTCAGTTAATCCTTGTAATGTTGATAGTATCATGCTCATTTTAGAGATAAGGAAAATTAATCTGAGATAGGATAATTAAGTTGTACAAAGCCAAGACATAAATAGACGACAGAGTAGGGGTCCTAATGTTTGTGAGGATAATGAATATTTAAATTGGAAGACTATTAGTAATGACGTATACAAAGTCTTCCTTTTATGGTACTTCCCTCTTAGGTGACAGAGTTCAGTGGGTTACAAATTTGAATCAAATTTTTCTATTGGTTAAAAAAAATCCATATATTACAATAATGTGACACTACCGATATGTTGCATGGAAGTTCAATGACAAATGAAAAGATTAGGGTACCCTTTAAGACTCCTTCATTTAGAAGTGACAAAAACACATTTTTTTAAAAGTGTTTTTTTTTTTAAAAATTGAGCTATGAATGGCATGAAATTATATTAGTTTCAGGTGTACAATGTAATGATCCAGTATTTGTATATATGGTGAAATGATTGCCGCAATACATCCAGTTAACACTTGTCACCATGTATAGTTACAGAATTTTTTTCTTGTGCAGAGAACTTTCAAGATCCATCGTTTGCTATTATCCAATATATGATATGTTCTCATTAAGTACAGTCACCACACGTGCACTGCATCCCCATGACTTACTCATTTTCCTCCATTTTCTTGAGCTATCACTGACCTACATCACTGTGTGAGTTTAAGGTGTACTACGTAAAGATTTAACTCACATAGATTGTGAAATGATTACCAAGATAAGTTTAGTTAGCATCCAACATCCCATAAGATACAATAACGAAAGCAAAAAAAAAAAAAATCCCCTCATGGTGAGAGCTCTTAGAATTTACAATCTTCTTGTGTACCATCCCGGTGCTGTCACCGGGCTGGACACTGTATTTCTAGTCCTTCTTTATCTTAAACTGGAAAGAAACCCACGTTTAGCTAGCTTCATGAAAACAGGAACTGATTGGTAAACTACTGGCTTGGTTCACATAATTGTAGGATGAGCCGCAAGAGCTAATAAAACACGGAGGGTATCCGAGGCCAGAATCAAGGAAACAGTGTTGGACACATCTTGTTTTTTCTCCTCCCTTGATTCTGTCTTTCCCTAAGACCTTATGTTGGCCCCCAGATGGTCCAGGAATCCATCCTTGAAGCTCCAATGCTCCTGAAAACGGAGGAGAACTTTCCTCAATGGTTGTTGCAGAAAAATCCCAAATAGGGACTCAGATTGGTCCCAAAGCAATCCCAGAGAGATGGGATGATGTGGGAGGCCTCTCCTGGGATTTGTGCCCGTGTCTGTGGTGGTCAAAGGAAGTGATTTCTAATTACCAGAAGAAAGAAGTCTTGTGTACTGTGTACAATCTGGTCTTTGATTCCCCAGCACATTTACAAGTGTTTTTAGTATACATGAAATTCCCAAAATGTTTCCATCTAATAAACTGCAGTTACCCTGTGTATAGAAAAACTACTGCTTCCAAAATCATGTCCAGATGTTGCCTTCATCCCCAAATTCAGGATCTTTAAATGTTAAGCCTTTCTCTTGCTCTCGGATAAGTAGTTAGAGCTTAGAAAGGATCTGCAAACTGTGGGCTTTTGTAATGATAAATATAACTATTCGCTTTTTTTAATAAACAGCCCTGAGGTAAAACAGAAGGGTCAAAATAAAAGTCCACAGATAAAAGAGAGAGGAGGAAGTGATATTTGGTGCCTCCATCTGTTGTCTGGCTTGTCAACAATGGCCTGAATTCCTCATTCACCCAACGTGGCTGCCTCAGAACCTGCCCGCTGACAGATTCCCTCATCTGGTATCTTCCCTGGCCTCCTGGTGCAGTCAGGAGAATGCCCATCTAAGTTTCTTAATATACTTTAATGAGCCTTAGGGAAGAAGCCACCAGTTCTCTTTGTGCGACGTTTGTTGTTTCTCTCACCATAAGTCTCCCTTAAGACCCCAGTCACCTATCTGACAGTTTTATTTTCTGAAGACCACAGGACTGATGTCAGAAACTATGGCTGGTCATTATCTTTGAAACAAGACCCAACCCTTTTGATTGCTTATCAATAGACCTGTAGTTCTGGCCATCCTACTTGGCCTCTGATTAATGGCTTCTGTCTTGACTCCGGCCTTGGCGAAAAGTGAAAGACAGGATAGGATGATAAGGGAAAGCTAATCCTCTTCCCTCCCCACAGCTGCATCCAAATTGCTCATGCTGTAGGGAATTACTACTTTGTCAGACAGAGGATGAACAGATCTTTGGCCACATTTCTTACTGCCCTGTTTTTACTCACATTGACTTTATCACAGGGTAGGAAATTTAGTTTTGCAATTCTCCAAGATACTTTACGGTCTGACCTTTACCCTTAGCATTGCTGAGGCTGTCTAGAAAGCATTTTTTTCTACCAAGGTGCATAAGGCTTTCTTTTTGCTTTCAGATGGACCAGTTTGGCTCCTTGTTGTAGAAGTTTACTATAAACCAAAGGACAGAACTTACAATCCAATATCCTGACAATTTTCTACCAGGTCACTAGAAGTCCAGTTGTGTTGGGCACAAGGTTGAAGCCTGTAGCCAGATGCCATGCCACATTGCAACCAGTGTTCCCAGTATCCTGGCTGAGGGTGGTGGGAACCATGAAGATTCCTTATCCTATCTTTTTTTTTTTTCTTTTTTTCTTAAATAGTCTCCATGCCCAGCATGGAGCCCAACTTTGGACCCAAACTCACAACCCTGAGATCAAGACTCAACCTGAGATCAAAAGTTGGACATTTAACCGACTGAGCCACCCAGGCACCTATATTCTATCCTATTTTGATAAAGCCAGTTCTGCACGTCAGTTCGCAAAGTGTTCACCCTGACTTCTGGTACAATCCCCCTGTTAGTCAGGGTTCTTTCAGCTTGAAATCTAAAAAGCCCAACCTGATCTAACTTAAACAAAACAACAACCAACCCCCAACCCAAAAAAATCAAAACAAGAACTTATTGTAAGAATATTGAGCAGAGGATCCCAGGTATAACAATCAGGGATAGGGTCACGTGACTTGATATTGTTGATCTCTTGCTGTCTGGAGCTCATCAGCATTTTCTCCAGAGATCATCTTTTTAAAAATATATATATATTTATTTCTTTCACGGAGAGAGAGAGCAAGAGAGGGAGAGAGAGAGAGAGAGAGAGCACAAGTAGGGGGAGCAGTAGGCAGGCGGAGAGGGAGAAGCAGGCTCCCAGTTGAGCAGAGAGCCCAATATTGGCTTGATCCCAACACTAGGATCATGACCCAAGCCAAAAGCAGACACTTAACCAACTTATCCACCCAGGTGCCCCTGGGGATCATCTTTATTTTTCTTGGTTTATCCAGGTGACAGTAAATATGTTGTCTGGTGGAGTCACATCCTTGTCACTCTACTGCATGCCAAGAAGGAGGTGCCCTGGGATGCTCTTTGCAATGCAACTGTGTAGGAGATGCCATAGGATCACAGAGGAGAGTGGGTGAGAATTTACTCTTTTGGTTCTCAACTAGACTATGAGAATCTTGACATCAGAGCCTTGACATTTGCCTTTGTGTTCACATAACTTAGCACAGAGTACCTTATGGTAGGGATTTAACAAATTATTATTTTTTAAAGATTTTATTTATTTATTCATGAGAGACACACAGAGAGAGATAGAGGCAGAGACACAGGCAGAGGGAGAAGCAGGCTCCATGCAGGGAGCCTGAGGTGGGACTTGATCCTGGGTCTCCAGGATCACACCCTGGGCTGAAGGCGGCGCTAAACCGTGGAGCCACCAGGGCTGCCCGATTTAACAAATTATTAAATATGAGAAGCAAACAAGCAGGAGGGGAGCAGTGAATGAGATTTAATTTGGGGAACAGTGTAGATCTCCCTCAGGGCACTCCTGGTACAGGGGCTAAGTGGATGAACTTAAATTATTGGTCAGCCGAGTCTGCAAGGAGAGGAGGAAGAGACAGCAAATGATCCATGGCAAATCACAGCTTTTTCATAATTCCCCTTAATACCAGGTGTGCTTGTGGCTGCTTTGCAACTGCCAGCTGGACTGTGGTATATCCTATGCAAAATGCTCCCTGAAATCTTTTTTTTTTTTTGAAGATTTTATTTATTTATTTGAGAGAGAGAGAGAGAGAGAGAGACTAAAAGGGAAAGGGAAAGAGAACCTGAAGCAGACTCCAAGCTGAGCACACAGCCCGACACGGGGCTCGATCCCACAACCATGAGATCATGACCTGAGCTGAAACTAAGAGTTGGACACTGAATTGACTGGGCCCCACCCAGGGAGCCCCTCCCTGAAATCTTTGTGCAGCCGACTTGTGGTTTGACAAATACTAAGCTTGTCTTTTCCAAAGTCGCTGCTTATGTCAAAGCAATTTAAAAATTGCAGAGCATCTGGCAGCCTCGGCATCCCTCCAGTGAGCGGTTCTATCCCCTTATTTACAAAATCTCCACATTTTAGGAGGTGCTGATGGGGTAGGGGTTGGACCTGTGAGAAGTGAGCAGAATCACCGCAGAACTCTGTGATGCAAGCTATGCCCTGTTTATAAAGTTAATTAATCAGTGAGTATAAAATGGGATTGTCATTCTTGTCGGGAGCCAGGGTAGCTGAACTTCCTTTCTCCTATGGCAACCAGAGAGTGATGGATAGAGGCCCATTCCTGACACGTGCATGCTCACATTTTTTCCTCCCTTCAGTGATACTTCTACTGTAATGCTCTTTCTCCTAGACAAGGCAAGTGTAAGCATTTTCATAACAGGGACGATTGTGTCTTCTCGGTGCCTGTCATGGAGTGAAAAGTCAATAACAAACACTGTTTCAAAAAACCAAAAGGCAAAGAGTCAGTGGGCAAATGGATTTAAAGGCAGCAAAGTGTTATAAATGCCACGCAAGATTTCTCCAGTTGTCAGAACAAAGCACCATAAACCGTGCAGCTCACACAGCAGAGCTTCATCGTCTCACAGTTCTGGAGCTCAGCCCTTCTCTTTGGAGCCTCAGGAGCTAGAGCAATAAATGGCAGGACAAGGGCATGGCTGTCTGTCAGACACCGAAACACCACGGGTGCCCGCCTGGACTTAGCATTTCTCCTCGGCCTTCCCAGAGAACTGCTCCACACACCCCAGGACCCTGAGGGTTCTCCTGGGCTCTTCACTCCCACTCACCCATATCCAATCAGTGACCCAGTCCCAAAGGGGACAGCATTAGTTCATGGGGCCTAGAGTAGGGAAAATCTTGGCCATACCAAGATTTTGACGGCGAGGCCTTGGATGACTGTTTTTGCCCTTTTCTGACTCTCCGTCTCTGTACATCTATAGAACAAAACTAAAGATATATTTAGCTTAGGTCCAGGGATTATTGTAACTGGTATATGGAAGGCAGAAAGCCGACTGCTGCGCATTTAATTGGATGCTATTATTACTTTGCTTTCAACTTCTTGAAGTCCTTATTTCCAGTCCCACTGGCGCATTGGGTTTTGGAATCATCTTAGTCTCAGGTCAAGTAATTTGTACAAGATCACGCAGCCAGTGGGGAGTAGATAGGGATAAAAAAGGCAGGCCTGTCACCTCGGGATCCAGCTGGGTACCACTATCCCTGGGGCAGGTGGTGGCCAGTGGAAGGGTAGGGAGATGAGCACACACGGGCCTTCTGGCTGCTGTGGGGAGATGGTCAGCCTACCTGCTTCCGGGCATCCAAGAACTCAGGGCTTTCCAACTTATTTGTGGGCCCTTTCCAAAAGATATTGCTGAGATAAAGCACTGTTTGAATTCGTACCACGTAGAATGTCAGCCGGTTCCTCTGGAGCTTCAAGAGCTTTACATTCGCCACTTAGCGTCTAATCCATTATTAAAAGCAAACAAGTGTGTTGACCATCCTGTGTGCACTTTCTCAAGCGGCAAATGAATCTTGGTTATCCATCGTCTTGACTGCTACTGATGCAGCTGTCTGGGTACCAGGAAAGAAATTGGGTCTTTTTCTTGTGAAAATTTGTGTTTGTTCACTTGCTTCTGTCCTCTGCCCCCACCCCACCCTGATTG